>NW_019641641.1:0-600000 GCF_000599845.2 Trichogramma pretiosum | reverse complement strand
TCTCCGCGGCGTTAAATCTTCGAGGGATTTGCGCGCACACGCCTCGTCGGCGATGAAACCAGCCGTCGCGAGCCCGATCCTCGCCCGTAACACTGCTACCGTTGCTATTTGGATCCGCTCGGGTGAGAGGGTGGCGCAGAGCAGAGTTGCAGGGAGGTCGAGTGGCAGCGGCGGACCCAAGTTACACGCTTCTTTCTTTCTTTCTCTCTTTCTCAGCTTCTTTCGAATCTTATACTCAACGGAATACGAGTTTACTCTTTCACGCGACATTTGCGGCCGTTTTATAAGCTTGTTAATTTTTTCTCCTCCAGCTTGTCTTTGCACATGCATTCGCTACTCTCGCTCTCTACTTTTCTTTTTCTTCGCCACACTGCACGACATATCTGACGATTTATTTTGCGCCTCCTGCAACACTGCACACGCATATCATTCTCAGCCCCTTGTTCGACTCGAGCCTTAACATTTTAATTCTAGCTCGTTCAACGGATGCTTGGCTACAGACCACTGACATTTGACACAACGATAAGGCGCGCGTGAGCTCTTTATAATACGCCTATTGCGCATTGGTTAATCCGAATCTCGGTTACTCGTGCGTCGCTCGTTCCGTTTTTCCTTGTTTTCTTTGAGATATCCTTGTTGCTTAACGGAAAAGCCATTGCTTCAAAGAGCACGCAACGAAAATCAAATGCAACCATGATACTTCTTTATTTTCTTTCGTTCTTTGCACCGTTGAAAAAAAAGCTAAGAAAAAAGATATGTCAAAATTAACGAACTCTACTAATCCTAGCATTTTTTTATACCTTTGAACTTGATACTCGTACAAAGCCTGTCAAAACAATTGCTTCGTGTTTGTAAGCTTCTTAACTGACACAACTTCAAACAAAGTTCAGTAATGGAGCAAGTCCTCACGTGGATTCCCTTTTTACAACTCGTTCCCGTCCGTCAACAATGGTTTTCAGTGTTTTTATTTTTTATTTTCATTTTCATTTTCTTGCATCGTCGTAAATCATTTTATCTATTGACTTATTACTACTTGATCTTGTTGTTTATCGTAAATGTTTTGGTACGCGTGTATATAGTTATTATATAGCCAGTTTACTTTATGACCCGAGACAGATGCACGTTTACCGGTTTTATGTCATAGATTCCAAAATATTTTCAAAGACTCGCAAAAACATTGTTAGGTACGCCGTAATGAATCGGTGAAAATATTTTGAATGTTTCTGTATTCTGTTTATTTTAGCGATCTGTAGTGAAATGAATAAATAAATCAATGAAACGAATGTCACTTTCGATTAAATCCGAACTTTTTTCGTGTAGGATTTGCAGCAGGGAAGCGGCGGTCTCAACGGGCCTGGTCTCAGCGACATGCAGAGTTCGATTCATCATCTGAAAATTAAACAAGAGCCATTTCAGTTTTCGTCGACGGCGAGTCTTCCACACATGCATCAAGGTGAGCAAAATTTGTTACTACGCGATTAAGTTTTATTTTACTATTCGTGCGCCGGGGTTGTAGCACTGCACAGCGTCATGAATTTTTATTTATTTAGGAGCTCCCGTCGGATATTTTTATCAAGTATAAATAGGATTTTTTTTTAATAGCGCGTGATAAATCGATAAATAAAAATACATGCGGTAACATTCGTCAGCGCAGCTTGGCACGGTCAAATGATTTTTCATTGCGCCTGCGAGAGTGTCGCGGAATTTTGTCGTACGTTCGTAGTAGCTCCTCGACAAAGTGAAATGAATACGCTCATGAGTGACGACATCTAAGAAATGGATATACTCAACGCGTTCAATTTTAATATTTTCTTACTATTAGACGTTCGTTTTATTATTGTTTATTCCTTTCCTTTTTATATTGAAGAGCTAGAAACAAAAACAAAACAAACAAACAAAAAAAATATAGTAGTATACAGATGGCGTGAAATTGAAAAGAAAAAAAAATAAAGAAAAAAAAAATGCCTCGAAGACATCGAGGCATCGATCACTTGGGTTAATGCTTATTTCACAAGTATTCGCCGGTTGTAAATGTTTCGGTGCTAATCTTTGCCTCATTCCGGAGCTTTCAAAAAAGCGTCACAGAAGTAGCATATAAAAGCAGTGAAGCAGTGTGGCATGGCGCGCCGTTGCCGTGCGTGTAAGTGCCTCTTCTTCTTAGTTTCTAATAATACGAAGTGGCTGCTGCTGCTACTGCTGCTGTATGGTAAAAAGAGAGCCACAAAACGCCGCTGACAATAAGAGGGAGGAAACAAATGAGCGAGGCGTGCAACATTTCGTGTAAATGTATGCGTGCATTAGCCCGAGCAAGCTTGATCTATGGCTTGCATGCGACTAACTCGATTATATTACGCCAACTTTTAGCCCGAGCAGAGATCGTCAGATTTTTTATGAACCGAAGATATTTGCTGTCCCCACTAAAATTATTCGAAAGGCAAGCTCTCGATGCTCGTATGTTTTTGATCGATCATTAATCGTTATGATTATAAATTGAGTTCACGAGAAAACTTTATGATAAAACTTCAACTGCAAATTAGGAAATAAAATAAATCATAAGGATGTACCCAGAAAATTCAATGTATAGTCTGCTTTTGCACGACTTTATATTATGCGGATGCATTACAAAAAGCGTCGCGCGAGCTGCATTTCGAATGAATGAAAGTGTACGTTCGCGCTTGTTTATATCGTTCTTTGTTTTACGGTTATTTAATAATAAACTCTCAAACAAGTTGCATAAATCGGAGCATATATATAAATGATGTATCTTCTGGGAGTAAGTTATGAATACATTCGCTAATCGTTACGTAAATATTTATAATTTTCTTTTGCAATGTTTTTCCTTCGTCCGATTACGATATTTATATCGTAGATTCTCGTGTGCGTGCGGCTCTTCGGTTGCAACGTACTTTGCCATGAACGTGAACGAGTAATTACAGCCGCGGCTTTTTATCATTAAAAACAAACAATAGCATTGCCTCTTCGTCGCTCGGAAAAAAGATTCGACGAGTCGCGCGTTCGTGATCGGTTGTGTTACGATATTTTTTTTCCATTCTTTTCGACTTTACTGAAATTGAGATTCGTTATTTTTGGTTAATAACTTTTAGGCACAACAAGCAGTAAACGATAAAGAAAGTCTAATTCGAGGAGTACATGCGGCAAATTTGTTTTTCTCAGCCTACTGCATAATATACCACATAAATGACAAATACGAAACTTGAGGTTAAAATACTCGGGTTGGTCTTCTTTCAGTACAGCTCATCGTTTTTCTAGATAAAAAAGTCCCGCGCGCGCTCCAACTCGGCTCATTATAAAACATATTTGGCGTGTACTGTAACACTTTTTACGAAGAAAGCTCGGCGAGCTTCTGCTTAAATGACTTGTAATGAATAATTGTTGGAGAATTTATCACATTTCTACATGTATATCCACACATTCGTATTATATATAATGCAGGCTGTATGCAATTATGTGTGTACATTATGTTGTGAAGCAAAAACACGTGTTTGGCGCGCATAAAAGAAAAATTTATTGCCCTAAAGATGTGGGTGTGCGTGCGTGTCGCGAGCTTATACGCCTCTCGACCAATAATATTGTTTGTTTATTTTATTTTTATTTATTTATTTCTCTCAACTTACGTATTCGACGACGTCTTTAGCGAGTCGATATCGATACAATCGCTGAGTTATTCTTCTTCAATTTTTCGAGTTCATTTTATGTGCTTACAGGCGCTTCTATATAAGTGGAGTGGTGGTCTATAAGCACTTACTACTCGGACTAGTGATTCTCGGGCGATTTATTATGTATACAGTGTCAGCGATGTTAGCAAATAATTTGATGAATCTTGCAAGTAATTAAATTTCTTAGCCATCGATCAAAATGCCCCACTGGCGCGTGCTCAACGCTATAATACTCGTATACATATATAAGGCCTGGCGAGTCGTATACATTATTTGATAATTTTTGAGGAAAATATCTCTTAATTCACCGCATGGCATAAAAATAAAAAATTCTAGACGTCTTCTCTCATAACTATATCAAAAAAGTGAAGAAGTTCTAAATTTATCGCTATAAGCCGCTGGCGCGCATATTTGCGTGAACTCGGAAGATCATCAACAGTTTTAATAATTTGGACACTTTCTCCGTCGAGTCGCAGGCAGAGATCGAGAAGAATCGCGCGAATAATTTCATCGAACTTAAAAATAGACCCTGGACCGCTCGGTTGTACTATCGCTATTACTAAGCCGAGAAAAATTCGATACATCGAGTCGAAAATCAAATGTGATTTTACTGCGCCGCCACTATTTTACATTTTCTCTTGGAGATTATAAACAGAAACAATCCTATCTATCATCCGCGGCAAAGTGGCAAAATGTTATCGTGTGACGCGCACAACCCTCGTCGAGAGATGAACATATTTAATATCGCTCGGTCAAGTTTCGGCGATTAGCCAAAGTCTTTTTTCATTGATGCCTCGGTCGGTCATTATACTCTATCCGTCCACAAATTGTAATGCATTTCGCGTTGCTCGTACGTTTCCCTTGTAAGTTTCAGCGGCTCGGTTTTAGTTCGGAGATGCTCTATCTCTCTCCATGTTCGGGTTAATAATATATGAATCTAAGACCCGGAGGATCAGTGAAAACACGATTTTATGTATAAATATAGGAAGTAGCTATTTAAGCCGTAGACATAAAGAGAGAGGCGTGAGTTAAGCGTGCGCTCGCGGAGCCCACAGTGTATGTTGTAACCTGACAGGCCTTACCCCGCGAGCTTATCCCCGCGTGTTCGTTCGGGTTTGCGGCTTTACAATGCACACGCGTAGTGCTGCAGCAGGTCTATTTTGTGCTTCGCGTCGTCGTCGTCGTCGCTACCGAGGGAAGATTTTCTCATGCGGGCGCGAACGATCGGCCTGAGTATGCCGCGACGAGCTTCGAATTCCGCAAGCAGTAGCGCGAGATAAGTGCAAGCTACTTACATATGCAAACATCGAATGTGCTGGCCTGTGCGCGGTGATTCAGCAGTGAAATTGAAGCAACGCTTCCTGTTGCACACACGCCTTGTATATTATGCTGATTTCATGCCACGATAAAAGTGCCGAACGAATGACACCTACACCTTTCGGAGCGTCGCGATGCAAGGCGAAATTTTACACGACTCCCAACACGACTCGTCACGTACGAATTTTGTCGAGCGCATATATACTCTTGTACGAGTACAGCTTCGTCTGCCACCGTACAAGTTGAATCAATTATTTCACGAACTAATCATTTTTTAGATCATCTGAAAAAAATCGAGGAGTAGCGTGTCGATGCGTGGCGCTGAAATATTATAACGTTGAACGATCTTCCAAAATATTATGGCATCCGTCGAGCACATGGACATTAAATTGCTATATTAATGACACTCGTGGGCAGACACGCAGCGATGGCCAGGCCAGCACGCGTCGTGCGTGATTTTCGTCGGTTCCGAATAAACGCATAAAATCGGCAATAAGACAAATTTTTGAAAAATTTTCCTGTATCGTTTCTAATAATAGCCTCGAAGCAGTGCGTTGATACGCAGCTGGTGCATATAAAATCGCGTATAGACATTAAAAACGAACGAAACTCGGCGTTAGGCGAGGACGCCGACGCTATCAGATCGACATTGACGTTTGGTGCAATTCAAGAACTTTGGCAGCAGCATAAAGACTTGTATACAGAATCATTCATTAATACGAGCATCTTAATAACTATGAAAAAGACTCGTACGAAGCGATTCAGCTGCAAAGGAAGCAAAGGAGGTGAGACGAAGACGTTGGATACCGATTGGCCGTAGCATAGTATGTCGTAAATATACGCGCGGATCGATACTGGAGCGACTATATACATAAGCCGAGAAAAGAAAAACACGTGTTCCGAGCATCGATCCGCGCGCGTCATACGTGCAGCGAGCCGTGACGGCCGTGACGATCGGCTACACACACACACACTCGTACTCGTGCTACTCATCATCATCGCACTGTATAGTTGAAACGCCGCACGGAAACTGCGATCGAGCTGCTGCTCGTGTGCAGATAAGTCCAGCTCAGCTCCGCGCGTATCGGGATTTTTTTGTTATCGGAGGCACGCGGGTCTCTCTCTCTCTCGCTTGCAGTCGCGCATAATACACATGTGCGCGAGGCTTGCGAACGACGACGACGCCAAGTAGCCGGATAAACTCGAACTTGCCCGCGATGACCCCCTGGCCCGTCTTGGAGCAGCGTGTATATAAGTATAAGCGAGTCGTTGGCGTGTTTTCTCGCGCGATCTCGAGTGCGTTTAACGATACTATACGTCGATGCAGCGCAGCGCCGGGGAAAGCCGGAACAAGTGCCATACGCACGAGATACGTATAATTAGATACGGGCGCGGGCCATATCAGTGCTCTATATATGCACCGTTTTTAGTGGCTCTCTTTTTCCTCTCGAAATTTCTGCTGCGCAGCCGGAAAATTGCCGCGGGGGCCCGCGTAGGTGTAAGTACGCAGTAGTAAAGCTCGATTCGCGCTCGTTTATCTATACTTTGACTATATACTCGTACGTGCCTCTCGCGCTGCACTCGCGCGGCTAATTGTAGCTTTTGCGCGCGGAGGCCGTAGGCGCACTTGGCTCGGGCTCATTATATTCGGGCTCGTGCGCAAAACAATCTTTTGTTCGATATTCAACTTATTGCTCTGCCATACGTATATAGCGCGAGGCGGTATCGTATCGCACGCATTCGCATATATAGCTGGCACACGCAGACGAACGAAATGGAGCCTCGCGCTGGATATTACATTGGCGCGTAAGAGCGTATATAAACTGCAGGCGCGCGCGCCTCGCCTCGTACGTGCGACTAGTGGCAGCAGTAGTATCCGTCGAGCGGAAATCCAACACGATAATTCGGTTGGGCACGGGGCACGAAACTATAAACAAAGCGCGAGCGTGGCGCGCGCCCGTCCCCGCCCGCCTCTCCTGCCCTGCCCTGCCTGCCACCGTTCGCTATAATATACGCTGCTGCTGCTGCTGCTGCTGCTATATGTACGCGCGCGCGCACGCACGTATATATTCGTCAAAAAAGTCGTATATAATGCTGAAAGTGTCGGGTTTCCTTCGGTGCCAGCCACGCAGTAAATTACCCTTCGGCTCGCAAGAGGTCCAGAATCACGTAGCCACTTGCCTATATGCTATGTGTGTTTCTCTCCTCTTGCTCTTTTTATGCCCATATATTCTTTCTCTCTCTCTCTCTATGTAAGCCTCATGCCATCCGAGCTTTTTTGCGAGCGGCCAACTTTTACCGAGACCGTTCCTATTTATACGCGAATACTGCACGCTCGTGCAGAAACCGACCAATAGAGAGAGAACGAGAACGACTCGTGAAAATATCTTTTACCTTCGCTCTCGTCTCTCTCTCTCTACATGTTGTATATTAATAAAAGCACGAGGCAAAATAACCCATTACTCTGTATCGTGCTAATTGTTGCAAATTGTGCCTTATCGTCACGACTTGGCTTATACTTGAACACTCGCCCGCCCACACCCTCTTGTTGCACTCCTTACTTGAATTTTATGCTTTCGCTTGTTTTTCAACTTCGTTTCAAAAATTATATAAATTTTTGATCTACATGTTCATCTCAGTCGGATCTTTAAAATGGAAATGATCGACCAATGATTGATTTCAGCCAATGCTTTTAATGCACGTAATTTCTCACGTAAAAGCATCACGAAAAGTTGATCGATGGGTGAATCATCGTTAGTCGGTCTAAAAAGGTGCATCGCAAATGAACGCGCAGAGCTGCATACACGATGTAAACGCGCGCGTGAAAAGTAATCGCAGTTGAGGTATAAAATACGACGCTCGCGAAGCGTCGAGTTGCACATCGCTTGTACGATATTTGAGAAAGCTCTCGAGCGAGGACTTTTCGCTTGTTTCGTTTGGAAAACGTGCCTCATTGGCCGTGTTGCTGTCTCTCGCTCTCTTTTTCTACGTGCGTTCCCACCTCCGCGCGCGCGGCTGCAATTAGAGCCCCGAGAGACCAGTGACTCATGCCTCGGTGACTTAATTACGAATCTCGAGCTTCTGCGACGATCGCACGGACCGAAAGCGCTTCGATGCTTGGATCGAGCTTGTGCTTAATGTACGTATCAAAATGACCGAAACCCGCGCAGAGATGTATAGCGTAACGCTGGATTTTCAACGAGGACTCGCCAACTTCCGAGTCCGATAAAAACGAGGTCAAGGTCTTCCAAGCTGTTGCTGTTGCTGCTGCTGCTGCTGCTGCTGCTCCAAAGGCGAAACAAAACAACCGAGACAAGGGAATGCGGGGAACACTACACTTTTGCGAATGGCCGTAAAAGCACGAGGCGTCGATTCGCTGGAAACCGGCCATTATTTCCAAATAATCAGCTGCTGCCGCGCGGGCTGAGCCAGCAGTCCTGGCATTTTGTAATCTCGCTCTTATGCAATTATCGTGCTCGTCGCTTGTACGTCCGACGAAAATTCATTGTTCGCTCGATCAATACGTGTATCGGTACACGGCATTACATTCGTCGATACAAAACGGCCTACGTTGAAAAATGCGTCGCGCGGATCACGAGCTACTTTCGCCTGCACAATCTCTGTTCGACCCAAATACAAAAACCCTCGATTATAAGAAAGACAAATGAGCAACCGTTGACGGGGTAATAAGGATCGTCGTGGCTATTGCTTGTCGATTGGCTAGCAAGTCGAGCTTGCGCCTGACCAACGAAACGCACGAGACAACCAAAAGTGCACGAGTTTGAAGTTTACGAGAGCTCGTGCGGGTGTGCGAATAAAGCTCGATACGAGTAACGGATAGCAGCTCGAGAAACGAATGCGCACGATCGTGTCGTTTCTTCGAGTGTCGAATTTCGCTCATTGGGCCCGATTCACGGCGCATGGAGTAGCTCATCGAATTGCTTTTTCAGCAAATTTGTAATATATTCGTCGAGGGCTCGAATCTGGTAATGGTATACTTGTATCGAATCTAGTGCATCGGTAATGAGCCAAAATTACCAGTACACAGTCCAAGTCTCTGCTGTAACACTGATATATGCATCAGTTTAATGTGTATCGCGCGCATTATTATGTGCATTCGACTCCATCAACTGTGCTACTGGCTCGAGCCGAGCTATCGCGCATTACAAAACATCCTCTTGATCTATTATGACAAAGTGTACAAGTGACAATTTGTACGGTAGTAACAACAATATACCCGAGCCACTCGCGCAGTCCGTATCTTAGCTTATGTTTTTTTTACCAGTCGTGTTTTTCAAAACACTTTCGATATAGAAGAAACTTGAACGCACCATCACGAATGCGTGCACGCCATTAGCAGCAGCGGCAGCTGTAGTATCGACGATGACGTTTCCTTTCGCGACACTCGAAAGCTCATTTTCTAAATGCTCCGAACGATTCGATTGTTTTATGACTTCTCAACTGCAATGGATTTTTTTGATCTTTTTTTCAGATCAACTTCACAATTAGTTTGACACTTGAGATTTTTTAGCCGATTGCCTCAATTGCATCCGCTCTACGACGAGCTCTGTCGGGGGAATTTTTAAATCGCTCGACAAATCCCATTACTCCAAAGAAGGAGAAAAAACATTGCGTATGCAATAAAAAATTTACTCTTACGATTAGTGTAATAAATATGTACCTGCGTAAGTCGCTCACGCATTTTTCGTTGCAGCGCGGAAAATTACTTATACAAACTTAATAATTTGACATTTATATATAAATAAAATGTCCGAAATCATAAATAAACGATAAGACATTGAGAGATTCTACTTGTGCGTGTTGTATATCGAATATCATATTATATACGCATACAAAAAAAAGCACAAATGAGCCGTCAGAGAGATAAAAGTATATTTTTCAAAGCTCTCGCAAAGAGAGAGAGGAGTTGTCGAGGCGTGCGATAAGTCGCAGCAGCTGCAGCAGCAGCGGAGCAAAGAATCTGGGTAAAAAAATGTTGCCACCTCGGGGCATTTTCTCTCGTAACCCAAGAAGACCAATGCGTATAATGTGTAAGCTCGTTTATGCGTCAGCGATCGCAGCACTGCACGCCGCCGCCACCGTCGCAGTCGTACACGCTTATCAGTCAAAGACGATGATCCGAGCGCGAGAGTCCTGACTCGTTGCGACTGCGCACGTATGATACATGAGAATTTTTTTTCAACGATGGATTCAAAACGACTTACTAATGCGAGCGATTTCATCGCAATGTCGAAATTATATAATTAAACGATGCCAAATGCATCGGAGGCAATGACAAAAAATAAACTCGATGGTTTTTACGAGGTCCCGAAAGCGCCGTAACTACTGGCTAAACAGCCCTTGAGTATACAATCTGTAACATACGAAACGAATCGAGCTAATTGAGCAAAAGCTCGGCGTTTTACCGATTATACGGCTCCGTTAGGATCACGCACGTGGCGCGGCTCTCGTTACCTAGAGCGCAGTGCGCGAATCAGTTACGAGCCATTAATTTCAATTAAGATCGTAGCTGCAGAAGTATACGTTACAGGCCAGGAGGAAAAAAAAATCAAAGTCTCGATCACGATTACATTATACTTTGGGTAAAACGCCTGCAGTCTTATCGACGAATCGATGGATTGGTTGCACGCGCGGATAAGATATATCAGCTAATGCGGCCAGAGAGGCTCGGATTACGCTCAGCATCGGGAATTTTCTGCGCTACAGCTCGTTCGCTCGTTGCTTCGGTGTATTATACTCACGTAGTGGAGCCTGCTGCTGTTACGCTTGCACACCTCCATTGTTCTTTTGTTGCTGAAACGAGAGAAAGAGAGAAATGTTAAAGAAAAAGAGAGTAAATGAGAGAGAGAAAGAAAGAACGAACAATGTCTTTGGCGCATAAAATGAAATAAAATTAAGCGAGCGAAAAAAGGTGGCCCCATAAATTCTCGAGCAACAGCTAAAAATTAGTCGGTATGGATTATCGAGTCTGCTTCGAGCACGGCATCCGTCGCGATGTGATCGTGCTGAAATTCATTGGACCCATATCGAAGCAGGACAAACCAAACGTCCGCGAGAGCAACTGGACGTACGTTACAGCTGCCAACAGGCGATACCCCACGTTTAGTCTCGATCGGTTGCTTTTTTCCAAACTCGCGCGTATATGTATATTATTGTATTAATCCTCGTGTACGGCCTGATCGGTATACGTACGAGGTGCGATAAGCCATTACTGTATGCGCGTGCTTTCGGCCTCGAATCGCCCGCGACACGTTTGCCACGGCCGTAGTTGGCATTGACGTCGCGACGATATCGATTGCGTTATAGACTACGGTCACTCAGCCACGATTAGAAGTAAAAGCTCGCTCCGGTATAGGTCGAAATCTCCAACATTATACCTGTTATGGCTGTTGTGAGTAGTGTTTTTCATTCTCCATACACCATCCTTTCGACGAATCACAGCCAGACCCGATCATTTTTCCGCACACACCGTGGTTAACGTACTTCAGGGAAATCGCTTCGATATTTCATTGTGTCGTCGCCTCTTGTGCATTGTTCGATCGGTGGACAATGAGGCGAGCTGTTATTAGATTCCTCGCTTATTCTATATCTCTAAATCATTATCCATACTTACCACGAGCTATACGATCTTACAACTAAATCATCTACTATGAAGTATAATTTTGAAATTGTTTTTTATGATCAAACAGTAAGCAGTTTCGTATCGGAGCCCCTGTCGAGTCCCTGCATGAGTTCGCTGACGAAGGACCTGAACGCGTCGATCGGTGGCTCGCCCCTGGACTCCTCCATAGTCGGGAGCACGAGCCTCCAAGATCAGCATCAGCCGCTGCGCAGCCCGGACTCGGTGGCTTCCTTGGCCAGCAGCAGCACCACGACTCACGGCCTGGTCAGCAGCAACTCTCAGCAGCAGCATCAGCAGCAACACAGTCGATCGGTAAGACTCTTCGAATACTCGTCGTTAATTCGCTCTCTCGACATTTTCCTGATCTTCACGATTCGAAACACCCACAGTTGAAGCGCAAAGGCGAGGCCGGACTAGCTCTCGACGTGGTCGGCAACTCGAGCAGCGACTCGCTCTCCTCGCCGGAAAAGCGATCCCGCGGCTCGTTGCGCATGTCGTCGGACGAGGGTCCCAACAGCAGCACCGGCAACAACAACAACAACAACAACACCCCGACGACGTCGAGCAGCTACTCGTCCAATGCGATCGCGACGACCACGTCGAGCGGCGGCGCCTCGAGCTTGTCGCCCGGGACCGGGGCCAGCAGCAGCGACGCCAATCAGCAGCCGAGCTCGGCGGGCCAGGGCAACGACGCCAAGCCGCCTCTGAGCTACGTGGCCCTCATCACCATGGCCATACAGAGCAGCGAGCACAAGCGGCGCACCCTCAGCGAGATCTACACGTTCATAACGAGCAACTACCCGTACTACGAGAAGAACAAGAAGGGCTGGCAGAACTCCATCAGGCACAATCTCAGCCTCAACGAGTGCTTCGTCAAGGTGCCCCGGGAGGGTGGGGGCGAGCGCAAGGGCAACTACTGGATGATTCGTGAGTTTACATATAGCTTATTGTTGCAAGCTCGAGCTTTTGCGAGTACAGTACAGCACGTGTGGGATGAATTTGCAGACCCCGAGGCGAACGACATGTTCGAGCACGGCAACTGGCGGCGGCGCAAGCGCATGAAGCGCAACTTCCGCAGCGCCACTTACCCCAAGGAGCTGTACAGCGAGCGATTCGGCGGCCTGGGCGGTCACCTGGGCGCGAGCACGCGCAACTTCTTCGGCCACTCGCCGCCTGCCTACTCGACCTCGGCCTATCCCCGCTACGATACCAGGTAAATCGTCGTTTCGAAAGGCCACACCTATTATTCGCACCTACACCTTCTCCATCGTAGCCATCAGCCCCCTACTACCGCACGCTCTGCCCGAGTTCGCACGCGTACCACGCGTACATTTCTATTTATCCATATAGCAGCACCCAATACTATACCTGCGAAAACGTATTTCGATGAATTTATATGAAAGCCAACTCGGCCAATAAACGTTATCGGCTCTTATCTTACCCGTTGTAATTTCTCGTTTCAGCGCCTGGGGTCTGCAACAACAATCCTTGTCGAGCTACAGCCACTGCCAGGTAATCGAAATTCCTCTTTTTTCGCTCGCTCGCATCGAGTAACTTGGCTATAATCTCTTATTTCGTCTCACTCGTAGCTTCAGCAGCAGCTACCGATGCAATCCATGCAGATTCCAGCAATGGGCGGCTACAGTCAAATCAGCTCGTCGCTAGGTGAGTAAGAGCAACAGCGCCCGACGCGTAATACTGATAGAAATGAAAATCTAATGCCAAGAATCATCTTAAAATCTTGCGGAAATAATCGATCGATTCTCTCTGTTAAAAGACCGAATTCCTGCTGCAAGATCAGGATGATTCTTGGTGTTTAATTCCGACCTTTACACCTCAGATATCAATTCAAGTCGGCTGCTCAATGATGCATTTGACTTTTGCTGGTATCAACTCGAGCTGGCAAAGGTCTCAGAAGCATGACTGCAACTTTGATATTTCCCCATATTGATCTTACAGCAAGAATTCGGTATTTTAACAGAAAAAATCGCTCGATTCTTGCGGCAAGATCAAGATGATCCTTGGCATTCGATTCTTATTTCTATCGGTGTAGGCCCACGCGGGCCAGCCCCGTGTCAACGTCCCGGTCAAAAAGCCTTTCAAGGCAATTATCTTGATGTTCCAGGCGGCACGGGCAGCAGCAGCGCGGCGGCGATGAGCGGCAACGGTTTCGCCGGCGGATTCTCGGCCTGCTCGAGGCGCCACGACGCCGCTTCGGCGGCAGCGGCAGCGGCTGCGGCGGCCGCCGCGTCCATGACCGTCACCGAGGCCGTCTCCAGATGCTCCTACTGGCCCGACAGTCAGTATTGACTCCACCTTTAAAATTTTACCGTTTCGTTCGATCGATCGTGTAATCGTTGGAATGCTTTTACAGTGGTCAAGGAGGACCCGGCGAATACGCCCGTCTCGCCCAGCAGCGTCAGCACGGTCGGCGTGTCGTCCAACGTGTACGGCTCGACGCCACCCTCGAGCGTCTCGTCCATTGGCTACTCGCCCGTCGACTTTCAGACTCGTTCCAAATGCTTCATGTGAAATATACGCCTCATAAACCAGACTTATTCTACATTTTTACACGCAAAACGATCGAGTCTCGACCTTTATTTGCCTTGAGCTCACTTTTTTTGTTACCTTCTGTAATTTTACTTCGATATTTTCCCCCCCAGAAACCGTTACGTTACTTCGATTATTGCTCCTCACATTGATGCTATTAACTATTTTTAATCGAATATACAATTTGGAGAAACAGTTGAATTGTTTATTCTCTTTTTTTCATAGCGTTCGTGTGGCTGTTGGACAGTATTTTATGCGCTTAAAACTTTAGGCGTTTATGTAGAATTATTTTTAATCTAATCTTTAAATGTTAATTTATTATAATCATTAATCAAAGCATCGTTGCATAATTTCTTCGATTTTTAATTTGTTTGCCTCATTTTATAATGTAGTGCCAAATTGTACACGTACATTTTTATAACAAAACGCGCAACGATTTGTCTTATTAATGAGACTATTTTTGATTTGGTTCCAAGTTAAGAATCTTAGAATTTTTTTAAATTACGAATATTTCGAATTTTCTAGGGTAGCAATTCACGAAAAAAATGAAAAAAAAAACATGTAAAATTGATTTCGATAATTGTTTTATGCAACAACAATGTAATAATGATTAATAGGGAGAAAAAGTTGTTGAAAGAAAAACGTACACCCGAATGCACGAATAAAAAATTTTAGTTCTTGAGTATTCAAATATCAATCGGGTAGTTTTAAGTATATGCTACGTAATAATAAAGAAGTGTACATATTTAATGCAATTACTATTTTAAGTCAAACAATTGTAATAATTTTTAAATAAATTTTAAGCGTGTTAGTACACAAGTGTAACTTTTCAAATGAAAGATAAAATTTGCATTGTGGATAGTACAACATTGTTTAAATGTTAAACGTCGTTCATATTTAATGATAACACCTATAACTATTAACGAAAAAATCAGTATCATAATTAATATTTTATCCGCAAAATTATTGTTGTTACCTAAATATTACGATATATTTAATTATAGTTATGAAAAAATATCTTGATCTTGTAAACAGTAAGATACCAAAAAATTCAAATGGCAAAATATATTTAATAGCATGACAATTTGTTTCAAAGACATCTAGAGTTATTGCTTTTGCACATCATAAGAAATTGATACCAAATAAAAGTAACTATTTGTCGTCATTTAGTTGTACGTACCTTCATTTCTCCGAACTGAACAAAAGATAAGCTTGCTCGTCGGCAACTTCATTCAATTTAATGAAAAAATGTAAAAGCTGAAAAATTGGCAACATTTACGACATTACAGGAATTGAAAAGTATACCAATGAGAAAAGATTTTTATGCATAACGCACTGTGAAAATGAATATTTAAAAATTCCTACCATTTTTGATTTTAATGATAAAGATGGCGCTATCGATCGAGTGAAGCTAGAGTGCTGACAAAGCCTGCGTTTTTTTAAAATAGAATGTGCAAGGTGAATTGTATCCCCCTCCATCCCTACCCGTCGGGCCACGATAACTCCTCAGCTCGAGCTGCCTCTTCCCGTTGAAATTCAAACATTACGTTGGTCAACGTGCGCTGCGTCGGCGGGAAGACGCTCGTAAACTCCTTCAGTTTCGAGACTTTGAGGTT
The DNA here is from genome assembly GCF_000599845.2 of Trichogramma pretiosum. NCBI lineage: Eukaryota > Metazoa > Arthropoda > Insecta > Hymenoptera > Trichogrammatidae > Trichogramma > Trichogramma pretiosum. The sequence continues at coordinate 584,197 of NW_019641641.1, read as the reverse complement.
TGAAAGAATCAAGGTAGATAAGAACGCAATTGTAAGTGGTTGCATCGTGTGCCGTGCTCTGAATATTTATGATGGAACGATGATTCGGAAACTGTAACGACTAACTTTGCGACTGTAAAGGTAAGCAGACAACTCTTGCGCACGTATTATACATGTCAAAAAATTTGAAGCCCCACCATTATCATCATAGTGCAATATAGAAGTGTCAGTTGTTTCACACGAATGCCTAGACCAGAGTGACCATATTCGTAAATGTATCGGCGCTGCCGACACGTGTGTGCCTGCTTGTGTGTGTGGCTCGTAAGCCTACATAGAGAGAATGAATCGCAGCGTGTTCGCTCGTGCTTAGTGTTTACATCCGCGCACGAAGGAGAGCCGCGCTGATTTTTCCACCAGTCTAATCTTGTAGTCGGCGCCGAGCACATGTTAAAACAAAAGAAAGCCGCCGAGACCGTTAGTTTTTTCTGCATTTCTTGTCACGTTGTGATTTTTCAGAATTGTTCTTAAATACCTACGATGATGTGTTAAGCTTCTGTTCCGCGAATATTGCTAGTCTAGTTGACCGTATAGCAGTTCACAAGTTTTTTGAATTTCTACACCCTGCCGATATTTGTTATTCAATTGCAAATTGTGATCGTGACAGTGTGATGCTGATGAAACATGTTGCCCCAGTACAATGAAACTGAATTTTGTGAGCGAGTCAACGACAAATACGACGAGTACAACTTCAACGTAGCCGAAGTGGTCGAAATTGACAGCTCGGCAGATGATGTCGAACTCTATGAAGTCCACAACGACTGCCTGTTGCTCGGTGTTGATCAACGAATTTCTCCTCGAGCACCTGCCGCCGATCTCTACTATGACAGTTCCCAAAGCCCAGCGGTAATTATTGACTGTTTTTTATCCTGAATCCTAATGTACTTTGCTCGAAATTATATGAGTGATATTAAATTGACTACGTTTTATTTTCCCGCTTTTTTTATCACGCCTTAGCTGATCGCGCCTGAAAAAGGAAATACGAATTTTTTCAACAAAGCGAATACCGATTTTCCCAGAATTGATGAAGTCACGTCATACCATGACTCTTCTTCTGTACCAGAACTGTATCAGATAAATAGTTATAGTAGTAATCTTCAAGAAATTGATCGGGACGATGTTGTGGCTCTTTACAGTTCTGAGGATTTGAATAAAATAGTGCAGTCATTTGATGATAACCAAAATGAGTCTATGTAAGATTTGATCATATTTTTTATTCTGAATATTAAGAATTCAAATTCTCAATTTTTTTTTTTTTTTTTGATAGGTTTGACGAATTCATTTCACCGATATCATCAGACCCAATGGATGTCGACTTTTCGGTACGTTAAAATAAAACACATATTCGTTTCTATAATACAGAGGACATGGTAATCATTGCTTATTCAAAATAATTTTTTGATTTTGCGATTTCTTTCGAGTTTAAAAATAAAAATGAAAAACTTATTTATAATACTAAAATTATTTACAACTTGAGATAAACGTAAAATTTAAATGCTTCATATCAAATTTTTCTTTCATATAATATTTACTATTTTAGCTTTCAAATGGATCTACTGCTATGCCTCCTGAAAATGATATTTATGAAATAGGAATTTTTCCAAAAAATTCAACTTTGGTGGAAGAAACTACCATAAAAAATAGTTTCTTAGAAAAAGCAAACTTTGGATCGCTAACAAACAATAATGAAAAGGAAGAAAAATATTTATTTGACAATGATGCTGAAAGTTGTAGTAAGTCTTTTTCAAATTTGAATAATGATATTCATTTTGAGCATTGTAACATTGCAACCGAAAGAACCAACCAAGAAGAGACTAGGATCCATGAGGCACTGACAGTATCACCTACCTTATTTCCTTCTGCTACACAGTAAGTGTATTACAATTTTTAATGTTTCATTTTTTTGTACCTTGTAATATTGGAATTAACTGAACAATTTTGTTTAAGAAAATCTAGTCCAAATACCATTGATTTAAGTGATAGTCCTATGGTGAGTGATATCTTTAAACTTCATCAATATTAAATTTTTAATAATCAAACAATAACTTCTATATTTTCAGAATGAAGAAACTAAAAAGACCAAAAATGGTAACGCCAAAATGTAATTATGAAAATTTGACTTTGCACTCAAATAAAGTACATTAATTGATGAAAAAAAATGTTATTTGATATAACTAACAATAATTTATATTAATTTAGATTAGCAATATATCCAAAACCTCCTGCCAAAGGAGGAATATGTATTACATCTGAAGATTACATGTGTTTGGCTGCTGGTGAATATCTTAATGATATAATAATAGATTTTTACCTAAAATATGTACAAGAAGAAGTATTGTCACCAAAAGATCGAGATCGTACCCACATATTTAGTTCTCATTTTTATACTAGATTAGTAAAAGTACCAGATTCTGTGGATGGATGCGAAGATATTAGTTTAGCTGAAAAACGGTACGCTGGAGTTCACAGATGGACTAAAAATATTAATATTTTTGAAAAAGATTTTGTCATTGTCCCTATTAATCAACAGTAAGTATTTTTGAAAATAATCAACAGATTTCAATATTAATTAATCTTAATAATAATTTTAGTTGTCACTGGTATCTTGCAATTATTTGTTTTCCCGGCTTGGTTCTTGTTGATGATCAAGAGGTCAATACAAATATTGGAAGAAGTTGTAACCAACAAAGGTATTTGTAAAATATATTATAAAATCCAATTTTAATTATAACAATTTAATATGATTGTAATTAATTTTCACAGAACATGCATCCTTATTTTTGACTCCCTTTCTAATGCTGTTAAAAGCAAAGTAACTCGATTATTAAAAGAATATCTTCAGCTTGAATGTGCATATAAAATCAGTAGAGAAAAAGCTCATAAATTTAATAGCATTAAAACTTTTTACCCAGTATCACCAAAACAGACAAATGCCACTGATTGTGGACTATATATGTTGCAATACGTTGAGAGTTTCTTTGAAGTAAGTATTTGACTCTTTCTCAGCAATAACTTAAATCTTGATTTGAAAAGAAAATTAATATTTATCATACAACCTCAGATAGCAATCATAATCATAATTATCAAAAAAGTAATTTTCAATTCAAAACATGAAATCTGCTTTTAACTTCTTATATTATTACTTCAGCTATTATAATTATTCTTTATTTTTGAGTTTCGGAAGAATAAATGATTTAAGCAAAAAAATGAACTTCTTATACTTATTTTTTTATGAATTGTTTTCTTTAATATTCCAGGACCCCATAATTCAATTTTCATCTCCAATAAGAAATTTGAGTAAATGGTTCTACAAAAGTAAAGTAATTGATAAACGAAGAAATATTGCTGAGATAATAATGTTGTTAATGATTGATTTTCATGATGGACAATCAATTGATTTACCAACAATCAATTTTTCAGATGAACTATCAGAATCTTTCTGCGATAATTCAAATTTATCTCCCTATAAAAAAGGTTTTGATAGTGAAGCTAAAAAAAATAATTTGATTGTTGATGATGATGATGGTATTGAAATTTTTGTTCCAAAATCTAAGATAGCCTCCTCTAAAAATTTAAAATTATCAAAAAGTTTATTTGAAGAATATAGACCAATTAAAACCAGTGATCGAAATAAGCTTAAGCTAAGCAAAGATAATTTTTTTAAAAATGGAAAACCTAATATTGTTGAAAACGTATATACAACTTTAAGGAACAAAAAAAAAACAAATCAAAATTACCTTTCAAACCAGAGAAATTTAAATCACTCCAGAGAGAATTGCTCAAGAACAATGAATGACAATAAAGATTCAGTATCATCCCTGAAAAGTAATTCATTTGGAAATAAAAGAATAAATGCTAGTTCTTGTGACAAAAAGCCTTGTGGTATCTCAGATCAACCAACCATGATTTTCAAACCTATAAAAAGAAGACTTTATACTGAAACAAAAAGTTCTGAACCTGTCAATATTTCTCCAATAACACAGGATAAATTTTATAACTTTGATTTCAATAGGATTAAAAATGTAAGTGATTACATTTAACAATTCATTCAAAGTTTCTTTTATTTCAACAAACGACTTTTTTCAGGAATCAGGAATACCCCACACTTCATCATTCAATGCTTTTAGTAAAACATTTAAAATTAAAAAAAAGGAAAAAAGTATTTAGAGTTACATTCTACTAAGAATGAATAAAGTTCATAATACTGATCTAGCAATAACATTTTTTGTACGTGTAAAAATTATTTGTAAAATAATCAACATGTGCATTGGTTTGATTACAACATGGAAATTATTGAATTAAGCTTTTGAAAATTTAATTAATTTTCTGTTAGTTACTTGTGTTATAATGTATTCTTATTTTTTAATACTTCCGAAAAATTATTGTTACATCCCATTTATCCTACTGAGCACAAAATATTTTTTAATAAGATAGATATTATTTTTTTAAATGCGAAATGCATGACTTAATTATTATAAATTTATCAATAATCAATAAAATTGGTTTTTGTTCGAATAAAAATTTTTTTTTGCACTTCATGTATTAGAAATGATTTTAATCCTTATCTTGTGATTTAGTATCGGCAAAATTATTCGAAAAAAAGTATCTTCGAGTACGTTAAACCCTGCGTAAAATTGAAAATATTTTTCGTAAAAAACGCATTTAAATTCAATGAAATTAATATTATTAATTTACTTATATAACACATTTATAACATCCTGGATACATTTTCAACTGTCGTTCATTTTGATGTGATTGTGAAGTGCACCATAAAGTTTTTTTTGTATTTAGAAAAATGTGTAGTTTAAATTTCAATAAAAGATTTGAAATATCTTTATTTTTTACAGTAGTTTTGGTATTTTTTATCTGTATGAAGTTATTCATGAATTTTTTTTGCGATGAAATATTTTTGATTTGATTACTAAGCAAGTCTACGCTGATCAAATAGTCCCATCTATTTATACATTTTTTATGTAAAAATTATAGAAGATTGAGTTATGAATTAATAGTTACATGTAAGTAACTAAACTTAACTCAATAGTTTAAAAAATTACGAATATATTTTGACTATTTTTTTGCCTGGCTCTGAAGGCATGTGAAACATTCTTGAAAACAATCCTTACATTAATCAATGACAGTATATTTTACATTAAATTGTATGCTTGAATTTGTATTTCACGAAAATATTTTGCTTGAATAGGCATTGAAATGTTTGTTACAGTCCATTCTCGATTGCTTGATAAAGTTTTGATTCACACATTTGATTTTATAAACTTATTGTAAAAAATATTCAATTTCTTGATGTATTTTGGTTTTTCAGCACAGGTTTACGGCTTGGTACTCTCAACGAACGTAAGATTTGAAAGATATCATTAAATGAAACTTTATAGACATACCAGCAATGAAATGAGTTCTTTTTATATTAAAAAAATGGTAAACCAAACCAGAAATGAACAGAAAATTAACATTAGAAAAATTGACGATGAGAAGAGAAATGATACCAATTTACTTGAAATTACTGAAAAAAGAATGATATCATTCCACGCGACAGACAATTTAAAAAATGATAACAAAATGAATATAAAAAAGAGTGAAAATTATTCCAAATGCTTTGTTAAATTGGAGAGACTTAATTATAATGATCGAAATGTTGACTACAGATTTAGCGATGAAAATACATCATTGGACAAAAAAAATTATCCAACAAGCAGAACTTCCAGGGGAAAATTAAATGACCAAGCATCTACTTATGAGTGTCATAATAAAATCGTTGGGAACAAAATACCAACTGTTGTTCTTGAAAGATTGAGTTCTATAGATACATTGTTAAAAAGTAATCAAAATTTTAACTTTAACAATCGTGTCTTACCTACGGCAGATGCGATTATACTTGAGAAAAAAAATTATCTGGATGTTATTGATTTGACATGTGAAAAAGATCAAAACAATTTTGAAAATCATTTTATTCGTGTTCTAGAAGATAAAATTATAAGTAATATAAAAGTCACTTTTATAAAGAAGAAATACAATAATGAAGAAGTCAAAGTACTTATTCATTTTTCTCAAAAGCAGCAAATTACCATGTGCTTCACAATAAACGGAAATAATGTTCCAGTATCAGAACTTATGTTACTGGTAAGTAACACTTATCCTTTCGGAGGATCGAGATTTTGAAAAATTAATCGCTGGTGTGCTTATGTTTGTTTATTAATAAATATTAAGCATTTAAATGTACATTTCAAAAAATTCAACAAACTGATTGAATGTGAGTTTTTTTGTCAATCTGGTGTTGAATGAACATATTTTACTATAAAAAAAAATTTCCACTATTTCGATTTATATAGCTTTTTTTAGCTGAAGCTAAATTTAAGCTTTTAACACAGGTCGGTCCCCTTAAGCGCTAATTTCAGCAGGATGCCATTCACAGAGTGAATCGTCGGGGCCTCCTACGTTTGATTCATGAATGCGTGCCTCGCTCGTGGTGCAACGATTGGTTTTCGCGTTAAACTTGTAATTTTTATCTTACGTTCCTCATAAACCTCACGCTTCATCAAAAAGGGTTTTCTGCGCACATCATTCTTTAGAGATGCAAATTTAACTCTCAAATTTATCGTGTACTGTGTTATGTTTTAATATTCGTAGTTATATACAGGGCGCTAAATTCGGTCGAAATGCGCGTTGCAGATGTATCTTACAGAATTTTCAACCAAGCGCCGAAATAAGACTTGTTGCTAAGAGACGTCAATTTATCTGACAAGGAGAGCTTTTCAGGTTCGGGTCATGGATTTGCTCCAAAATTTTTTTGCGGTCTCCTGGTACCCAATACTGAAGTTCCCTGTGCTTAGTTTGATACGATGGGCCTCAGGTCCCATTTTGTAGAGGATTTTCCACATTATGAAAAAAATCTTTGTTATTTTCTATATCGAAATAGAAGTACTTAAACGAAAAAAATGGGACGATCAAAAGTTTTAAAATTTTTCAAAGAATCCGCTTGAATTTTTTCAGAATTTTTGGGACCATCTACCACTCTCTTTACGAAGTCCTAAAATCTACTAAAAAAAGCGTCAAATTTGAGCCTCTTGAATTAAGTGATAGATGGTCCCAAAAATTCTGAAAAAATTCAAGTAGATTCTTTGAAAAATTTTAAAACTTTTGATCGTCCCATTTCGTTTTATTTCGTTTTATTTATGTAGAATCATCATAAAGTTAAAGTTCTGATGATGCTTTTGTGCAAAATATACTCTTGAAGATACTCCAAAATTTTGTTGAACGTGTCTAAAATTCTTGGTTTCAAAAGTCCAAAGCAAAAAGCTTACAGTTTGTTATAACCTTTTTTCATACTATTATCAAGTTTGATGTTGAAAATTCACCAATTCAATGTATATACTATTTGTTATATGTACATTAAAGAATATGAAAGTTGACTCAATCACAGAATTTTATTTTTTTTAGGTTTATAAAAACATTCCCCACGAATACCATAATATTTATGAAGTTGATGATCCAATCAGCAAGTTTAGTTATGTTATTACAGCATCTCCATTAGAAAATAAAACATGGTTTTGTTTAAACGAAGATTCAAATAAAGAGTAGGTTTATTTGTCATACTTTACAAAACTTCAAGTAATGTTTCATGCTTTTATTTTTCATCTTTTTCTTACAGAACCACAGAAATACTTTGGATTTCAACTTGTTCAAGCGCTAACAAGTGTATCTGTGTATGTATACTAGTAAATAAATCATAAAGTTTTAATTCAAGTTTTAATCATAACTTTTTCATAAATTATATTAATCTGTTTTGTCTACCGATTTTAGGACCAAATAAGCAGTACAAAAAAATTAACGTCAGATTTGAAGAGAAATAGTAGTGTGTAAGTTAAACGTTGGAATTCAAACATTTTTGATAATAATCCGGGCTCTATCTATGGGTTAAGCAATTGTAACGCTTAAACTAACTAAGCGTTTTTTTGTAGTTCTAGTGCACTGAACACAAAAATAAGATTTTTTTTCGAAAAAGTTTTGTAAAAAAAGTTATAAACAAATTTATTGTTTATAATTTATAAAATATTTTTTAAAAAATCTGAAAAAAATTACATGTTTTCTTTGACTAATTTCAAGTCTTTTCTATCTTTTCTAAGATTAAAAAATATGATGACTTCCAAAAAAATTTAAGCGTAAAAACCACCTTTACGATTTTTTATCTTGATAAGAAATTCAAAAACTCAAAGAACAAAAAATCGGACAATTAGTCAATGAGTACGTGTGAATTTTTTCGAAGATTTTACAAGTTAAAAACAATAGATTTCTTAATAACTATTTTCATGAAACTTTTGTGAAAAAGCTATTTTCATTTTCGAATTCAGCACACAATAAAACCCTTGGTTACATTGACCTACCTGCTTGACCCATAGCTATAGCACCCGGGCTGAAGTTAATGCCCTATTGATGATAAGTTTAATTCATTTTATATTTTTCTAGAATTTTGTCGTATCCACCTCCACCTATTAAGTGGGAAGCAAATATTACCGTTGATGACTTCAAATGCCTAGATCCGAATCAAAATTTAAATGATGTTATAATTCATTTTTATTTGCAATACTTAATGCATGAATTATTATCAGATGAACTTCGAAGAAAAGTTCATTTATTTAATACTTTCTTTTATACAAGATTATCAAATCCAAGACTACTGGAAAATCAAACGGAATTGACATTAGCAGAGAGGCAATACAACGAAGTAAAACGGTGGACAAAAAAAATCGGCATTTTTGAAAAAGATTTTATCATTATACCAGTGCACCAAAAGCAAGTATTTTAAATTGAATTCATTTCCAACTATGACCAAAAAAATATGAATAAAAATTTTACGCTTTCTTAATTTGTAGATCTCATTGGTTTTTGGCTATCATATGTTATCCAAGTTTGATAAAGAATAACTTGAAAACATTTGACGAATTTCATGAAAATTCAAAAAAGTAAATTAAACTAGGTTTTATTAAAATATTTCAAAGTATAAAACCACATTTTTTAAAACTTCTATATTAAACATTTCAGACCTAGTATAATGATATTTGATTCTTTGACGAAATTAAGCGTTGGAAGGTCTAAAGTGGCTAATGATATCAAAATGTATTTGAAATCTGAATTTGATTCCAGAAAAGATTACAGTCAGAGTTTACCAGTGAACGATATTAAAATAATTTATCCTAATGTACCTCAACAACAAAACTGCAACGATTGTGGATTGTTTTTATTGCAATATGTTGAATCTTTTATCAAGGTAATGATAAAAAAGTTTTTACTCTGTGCTAGCACATAAATTGTTCATGTTTTTTATTTTATAGGATTTTATCGTTGCCGAATCTCCAAATTTTTCCTTAATCGAAGACTTGACAAATTGGTTCGACCACAATGAAATAAGTGAGAAGAGAAATAAAATAAAAAGATTATTGGTAAAATTGAAAACTAGTCCGAAAATTAACTAATTCAAATTAATAACATTATCTCATAAAGGTATTTTAAAATTAAAAATTTTAAATTAATTGAAGTTGAAATTTTAGTGGGAGTCCCGGAATATATATTATTTTAACTGTATCAAACAATTAAATACGTGTTCAGTGTGTTTAAGTGCAAACGATTAATTTTTAATGTTTTTGTTTATTTTTAAATGTTTTACGAACTATTCATCAATTATTTTTGATGAAAAATCTTAATAAGTAATGTTCAAGGAGATACAGAAACCAGACTAAAATAGCTAATTTCAAATACTTTTTTCGAGATTGCCTGTGTATATTTTTTTAAAAAGTTATGATGTTTTCTTTTTATTACGTTCTAAACCTTTACATGGCTTTTAAAAAATAAGTTGCGTAGAAATCTCAGAAAACGTTTACAATATTTTGTTCTGTCCTAGCTTCGGATCTCCTAGCGATAGGTTGAGTTGTGAATTTAGATTATATGAATAATATGGATTAATCAATCTTGTTTTTAATTGCAATTAATCTAGTTTTGAATTGTTAAAGTATATATTATTATATGCCATTTGTTGCAGTAAGTAGAAATAATTATATTTATTGTGTGTTAATGTGATTGATTAATTAAGTCCTAATATAAATTATTGAATAAGATATTATAATTATGTATTATTCAAAGATAGAGTAGGGTAGTCAGACCAATCATATGAAAAACAATTAAAAATATATTTATATGTACGTTATTCAATTCTTTAGTGAACGATGCATCTTTTTCACGTTCGATCATAATTTAACAAGGAAAAACAATAGTTATTGCACATCCAAAAGTGGTCATTTTACTGGTCGAAAGCGGTCAATCACTGGTAAAGTACCCTATCTTTATATTAGGAAAGCAAAAGACATGAATTTTTTGCTTTGCTCTGTACTTTTTTTTATATTGTCCCGGAAAAGTCTGTAAATCCTTTTTTAATTATTGAATTTCCTTTACAATTACTCATCGTATAAAATTGTATGTTTATCAATATGAAAGGGATTTTGGATCAATTATTTTAAAAAATAATCAAATACATAACTATAATCTTGATGCTTTTATTAAAATACAGGAGTGACAAAACTCATATAAATTATATTAGACTTAATATGTATGAATTAAATCATAAAAAGTGAATAAAGAATATAAATTGCATGACCACCATAATGATTAATGTATTCAAATACTGATTTTGTACATATATTTAAATGCAGACACAATGATTTGTATTTTATAAACATTAATCATCATGTTATACAGCTGCGCTGATTAAAGCCGTTATGTTCATAATTCGCTAGCTTTAATGCTCTTGACGCGGATCAGTGTCCAATTTACTTTTAATGTATACTATCAATTGTATAAGTAATTTATAAGCCTTTATTGTACATACTTCAACTGCATGTCAATGAATAAGGAATGACTTATGTGATATCAATTAATTCTTTTAAACTTTAACTTTAGAATCCTTTATATTCATCAATCATCCAACAAATCGTCATCCAAGTTTACATCCTGTAAAAAAAGTCAGATTATTATATTAGGATACTTTATAATTTACAGAGAATCTAACTCTACTTTAAATTTTAAATAAGTTTAATATTATTACTAGCAAAAATCAGTTTAACAAAAGTTAAAAAAATTTTAGTACAAAGAATTTTTTTGTTCTGTATTAATTTCAAACTAATTAAAAAAGTACTTTTAAATTTTGTCTGAAATATAAGTTGAATGATTCAATTTTAAAAATCTTGTTGAAACCAAAAAGGAAAAATAAAACTATACTTTGTTTAGCTCCAGGTTAATTTATAGTAATAAAATAGTGATTTTTTGCCCAATTGATCAGTGCTATTTATATACCAAGATGTAATTAATAAATAGTTTCGTGAAGATACCTTACCAGGTATATAATTAAATATTGCTGTTAATTATGAAGTTATCTTATCATGTGAAAAAATTTTTTTCGCAAAATTCGAGCATAAAAAAATTAAGGAAAACTTTAGCATAAGTCATAAAGGTTTTATGCAACTTGGTACATAGATTACAAAGTATTATTTCTGAATCAAAAATATTTAATTCTTATTATTAATAAAATGATTTTATTGAAATGAGTTAACAAACATATATATCATTTAAAATATACTCACAGTTGTATCAATGTTTTCATCAATTTCTAGATCTAGGTCGAGATCGTCATCATCCAATGTTAATGGATCTTTTGTGGATAAGAGTTCGATATTGGATGCTGCTGGTTTATTGATGTTCACATTTCTCATCTGATCCACTACTGAAAGTATTTCATCTGACTTCTGTTGTAAACCATTTCCAAATGATTCATTTGGTGAATATTCACCCTTTGCTATTGCTTGCATCATTTCTTCTTTAGCATTGCGATTAATATTTGGCTGTTGACAAAAAATGTATAAAGTTTCAGTAACTTGTAACATACAATTTTCCAAAACCTAATGGTAATAAAGAGGAATATCTTTTAAATGCGTACCGTCATGTTGGGATAGTCACTTGCTGGAATTTTCTTCTTATATTGCTCACGCATAAACTTTTCGACTTCAAGAGCCTCCCTGTAGCCTGGAAATAGATTTGGGTACTCTTCAGGATCAGCTAAACTAGTTGCTGCTTTTTGGTTGACTTTGGCTAATTTCTCTTTCCACAATTTAATACACTCTGAAATTCTGCTTGGAACATATGACCTCGCAAAGAAAGCAGCCTCGGGTATACGGTCAGTTTCGATTAAAATATTTAGACACTTATCAATGTCACCCAATAAAAAGTGGGTTAAAAATGAGATGTTATTTTTACCCAATTGATCGGTAGTTTTTGCTAAAAAATTAAAATTTTTTCTCATTTCAGAAAATTGACATTGAAAATAGTTAATGAAAAAGATATAAGATTTTAGGTGTAATTATTACCTATTTCTTCAACCAAATTAGTATTAGCAGTACTAGTTGCAAGTAACAACAAGCCTGCATGATCTTCAGCTTTATTTAAACATTCTTTTACAAGATTAAGTTGACCTTGTTGTGTTGCAAGAGATGCAAGTTGTCGCCATTTTTGTTGACTATTGGCTTCTTTTGCTAGTTCATGAGCTACTTCTAAATCTTCCAATGATAGCGCAAGTTCAAACCTATGCTCTGGATCTGTGGATACTGCTAAAGCTTGTTTCTTAAAACCTTGTTTTTCCAAAAAGTGAGCAACTCTAGTACGATGTTCTTTGGGAACAGTCGGCAGAACTTTGTTTGCAGTGTCAAAATCTTTTCGCATAACAGCAGTTTGATACTCTAGAACTGAGAGCAGTAAAGAATATGATACCACGGATAATTCTTTATCACAAAGGTATAAGCGATTGTCTTTTGGAACATATCCCAGCAGGTACATAGGTCTATCCAAGTGAGATACAGTAACAACTTCACCTCCTACAAAATAGTTTACTCTGTTGACACTGTTGGTGTAGATGAAACAATCACCAACCCATACACCAGTCTTAACAACTTCATTCATTTCTGCTATCATCTGCAAATATTAGAAATTATTTTATGACAAATTAATAATTTATTGTATCAAATAAAAAATTTAAGTATACCTCAAATGCATCTTCTATATCTTCAGCATTTTCACCAGCCATTTGGACAGATTCAACGTTATATTTAAGAATGAAATACTGTTCAGTTGTTGCAAGGGCAACAAGTGAAGCATTTTCAGCCCAATATACATGTGTAGGCTGAATATCAATACGTCTAACAAGTTTCAGAGAATCCCAGTCATAAAATGAAAGACCAGAATTTGAATAAATTCCCAATAAATGTCCACCAAATATACCTTGATAAAAAATTTCAAATTTCAATTAGATACTATGAGAGTATACATTTTTACACAAATAAAAATAAAAATCAACTGAAAATTAAGCACTAATTTACTTACTATCAGCTCCAAAATCAGGTTTAAAACTTTTTTTTTCCTTAAAATTTTTAAATACTTTAACTGTAGTTGAACTTTCTCTTACTGCATATTGACTTGAATCTGCAGCCCATACAAATTCAAATGCTTGTCCAAATGCTTTATTTCTGAGTGCCATTGATGTATAGATGATATATTCACCATCTCCACAAACTACTAAGAATCTGCCATTAGGATTATGTTGAATAGTTTGAGGATAAATTTCACAAGCACCCATATCTTTTACAATTAATGGTAATTTTTCACCATCTTGTGCTTCTTCTTCAAGAGCTTTTAAATTAACTTGTTGGATTTCACTATGTTTTGCCCAAACAATTTTACCTCCTACATTAAAATAATTTTAAAAACGTATAAATATGTAATGAACATATTATTTTATTTAAGAACTTAATTAAAATTTTTCTAACTCACCCATTGAATCCATTGAAACAGCAGGTTCTTCCCTTCCTACTTTGACCATGACACTACCTTCATCATATCCAATTGCTACATTATTAGATCCTTTCATGCAAGCAATGGTCCATACTCTTTCAAAACCATAATTTAAAGGTGATTCAAGTCTGTAAGTTCCAGCATGCCAAATCCTGACAGTTCCATCTTCAGAACCAGTTAAAACAATTGGTAATTCTGGATGGAAACATACTGCTGAAATATTTTGAGTATGTCCTTCCAATGTTTGCACACAGGTTTTATTTTGATAATCCCATATTTTTACATATCGATCATCAGCACCAGATATAAGATATGGTTTATCACCACCATGATAATAATCTACGCAATTAACTCCTTTTTCATGACCTTCAAGTGTAAAATTTGCTGTCGATGAACCAAGTTGCCAAACTTTGAGGGTACGATCAAGTGAAGCACTTGCAAAAGTATTATTATCTTTAGGGTTAAATACTATTTGCATAACATAATGTGTGTGTCCATCGAAAACTTGCTGACAGAGCCACTGTTTTTCCCAGTTCCAAAGTTTAATCTGCATATCATCTGAAATGATTTTCACAATTTTAGGGTATAAATTAAAAAAAAAAATTTAATTTTGATGCATGAATTTCAAATTAATTAAGAGTTATGTTCATTTTCATTTTTTTTTCACGTAGTAAAGTTCACAAACTAACGTACCACTGCTTGTAAGAATAAAAGGTTGGACTGGATGAACAATAATACACCTCACATAATCACTGTGTGCTTCAAAGGCATGCACTCTTTCCAGTGTGTTATAATTGAAAACTCTGATCTGCATGTCATCAGAACCAGTAACAAGCCAATTTTTTCTGGCAATGAACTTGGCAGACCTAACAGGAAGGTCACAAACTTCAAAAGTTTTGACAAGTGTTTGGCTTTCATGATTCCAGATGTTAACATTGCCTTGATACAATGAACACAGCATCCATGGCTCAGTTGGATGAAGATCTACACATTTCACCCTGTCTGACCTGGCGGTCAGCTTACGTTTAATGTCTAATCTTAGAGGCTGAAAAATATTGCAATAATAATTAGACTAAAAATTTTTGAAATATTATATGTAATCATATTTAATAAATAGATCATATAAAGCTGTTGCATTAATTTTCACATAACCGATATAAATGTATACATTATAAATGACGCACCATTATAAATAACCACTAGAACTATAGGTCAATCCCAAAAAATTTTACAAAATCTGTGATTAATTTACGTCCTGTTCAGAGCAGCAGCAGAAGGTGAATTATCAGTAGCAACAGAGCTGCGACACGACTGACGTGTCTAACGCTCGTAACAACAATACATCAGCCCAATTACTTATGAACGATCATGACTTTTAAAACTAAGCATATGTTATAATAGCTTGATACACACCATTATGAGAGTATTATCGATGTTCGTAAATAATTTTTATTAATATTAATGAAAAAATAATATGACCGGCGTTATATTACAGATCACCGCCTGCCATCGGAGACAAACTACGTGGCGCTAAAGGCGCGACTCATGTACACATTTTGCACGATTTCGCTCAAAGGCATTATTCAAGCTGATGTGGTGCTTTCACGAATAATTATTAAAAGAATAAGGTTCGGCTTAATTAAGATAATTCAGTATAGTAATTGCATTAAGTAATTTATTTCATTATAAATACAACATAATTTCAATATTTTTCATTGAAATACTTGTGCAAAATTAATATATTTTTAACAGTCAAACGTAATCTGTCAAAATAGAAATTTCTTTGTTAGCGTGAAAAAACTGTATTAGATAACGAAAACTTTGAAATAAACTTTTGTATGCTGCGAAAAATGTTAAAATGCAGATGTAGTCAGAAATTCAAAGAAATACATTTTTACCATTGTTATAATATCTGTTCACCAGATGTCATGATAGTGTTGCTTACATATGTGTGGTGTATGCAAAAAATATAAGTGTTAGGTTTGGCCTAACGCCGTTGGGTTAGTTTTTATTTTGGAATTTGGATTTGCATTGTGTAGTGTTTACATGTACTCCACAATGTGTCATCTATTATGTGCATAGGTTTACCATATCAACAACCTGTGCAATTTTCATTCATTTAAATAAGGCCCCGGTGATTTAAATTGCATGCGGTCTTCACATTGTTTAACTCTGCTGCTATTTTGATTGAGTGCGACTTGTTATGAATTTGTGATAGCAGTTCGTTCAACTTCAGTCATTTAAAGGGATACCGAAGCGAAAGTAAATTTTTTTAGAAACTCTTTTTGATATTTATGGTTAATGTTTTTAAAAAATGTACCTGGTTGCTTTTTTTTGTTTTTTTAGACAGCGACGCAGCTTTTTTAAGTAGTTTAATTTTATAAAACAAATTTGTATTAAAAATTGATTTTTAACATCAAATTATAATATGTTTAAAATGATGCAATATCTAAGCGAGGGAAAGTAATGCACTAAAATGCTTGATGTTATTTTTATATTAAGTAGTATTAAAATTAAGTATAAACATTGCACTACTTCTAATTATTTTATAATAATTTATTTTAGATCACCAAAATGGCATCAGAAGATCCCAGTATGTCTAATATAACACCAGAAAATATTGGACAAGCTAGCTTAAACTCAGTTCAAGGACCAAGTCAAAATGCTGGAGGGATTAGTGTTCCAAGACCAGATCAAGCCTCTAGGCAAAACAATCTAAATCGCATTCAGCTACGCAAACAGCAATTTTATAATTTGCCTCAAGTGAAAAAGCTTTTAAAACTTGCTAATTATAGTGCATGTCAAATTGATCAATGTAAGTGCTCAGGATGGAAACATCCACAAGTAAGAGTACCAAAAACTGAAGCCCCTACAATACCAACATTTGGAGAGAGTTGCAGATCCTGTAGTCATACTCTAGAAAACCATGTAACACACTTGATTTCATTACCAGAAGAAACAATCAATAAGTTATTGTCGATGGTTGTTGATGTAGATAATATTTTCATGAGTATGTATGGGGAAAAAGATCAAGACACAAAAAAAGTTTATTTTTATTTATTTAAACTTTTACGTAAGAGCATTATATCCAGACAAGAACCATTGGTTGTAGATGGTCCTCTTGGTAATCCACCTTTTGAAAAGCCAAGTATTTCAAAAGCAATTACAAATTTTGTTCTTTATAAATTTGGTCATTTATCCCAAAGAGACTGGTTATCAATGCATGATTTGGCAAAAATATTTTTGCATTGCTTGAATAATTGGAATTTTGAATCTCCAAATGTTAGAAAAACAGCTACAAGCAATGAAGAAGAAGCATCAGCTTATAAAATTAATTTCACGAGATGGCTTGTATTTTGTCATGTGCCTGCCTTTTGTGATTCATTACATCACCATGACTGCACTGCTGCTTTTGGTAAAACTCTATTACAAGCTGTTTTTAAATTAGTTTGCAAGCAATTAATGGACAAATGTCACAGCGAAAAAGATAAAATGACACCAGAAAAAAGATTTCTTGTTTTAAACCATTTTCCCAGGTTAGAAATTGTCATTTTTTGTCTTTTCATTTTCAAAGTTGTAAAAATCTTTTACATGAAAATAATGTTATTTTTTACTTCAAGGTTTCTCTCGATGTTGGAAGCTGAAATTTATTCAGAAAACTCACCTATTTGGGATCCAGAATTTAAACAAACTTTACCAGCTCATTTACAAATGGTTGCAGAACCAAAGGGTAATTCAAATCGCCGACTTGCAGGTGAATTTGAAAAAGTCATAGTTGCTCCAAATGATAAAGATAATTTTACCACAATCAATTTGAGTCCTGGAGTGAAAAAACTTCTAGGTAAACGACCTCACCCAGAACCACGGCAAGAGCTTTCAAAAAGGAAAAAAGCTGAAGAAGTTTTTGAAGACTTACCTGAAGAAACAATTTTAGATATATTAGCAACCATTAAAGATCCCAATCATATGTTTGGCTTAGACGCCATATTTCCTCCTAATGCTCCCAGAGATGAAACTCCAAAATTAGAAGAAGCTAAAAAAATTATTGAATTTCACATTGTTAGAAATAGTTTAACTCAACCTGTATCAAAACAAACTATGTTATGGTTAATTGGATTACACAATGTTTTTAGTCATCAGCTTACAAGAATGCCTATGGAATATATTTCACAATTGGTTTTTGATCCGTAAGCAATGACTTTTAATATTTAATCTAAATATACTATATATCAATTGTTATTATTTTTGCATCTGTTATAATTTTACAGCAAGCATAAGACATTAGCCTTGATTAAAGATGGTAGACCTATAGGAGGAATCTGTTTCCGAATGTTTGGTAGCCAAGGTTTTACAGAAATTGTTTTTTGTGCTATGACATCAGAACAACAAGTTAAAGGATATGGAACCCATCTAATGAACATGTTGAAAGATTATCACATTAGGCATGGCATTTATCATTTCTTAACTTTTGCCGATGAGTTTGCTATTGGATATTTTAAAAAACAAGGATTTAGTAAGGAAATTAAACTACCGAAAGCAACTTATCAAGTAAATGTTTACAAATATTTTTGTTTATTCAACTTAGGTTTTTTGTTTAAAATATTGAAAACTAAAAGTTTATTCATTATCTTTTTGCAGGGTTACATTAAAGACTATGAAGGAGCAATGCTTATGCACTGTGAACTAAATTCTAAAATTGTGTATACTGAATTTACAACTGTTGTTCGTAAACAAAAAGAAATCATAAAACAACTTATTTATAAACGGCAACAAGAGATTCAGAAGATTCATCCTGGTCTAACATGCTTTAAAGAAGGAGTTCGAGGTATACCAGTGGAGTCCATTCCTGGTATACATGAAACTGGATGGAAAAATTGTACTCAAACTCGCACTCGTGGTGTAGCTAAAGGTACTCAAGGTTCTGAACCAATTGAAGCGTGCATGGATGTAGTTGACTCTTTATATAATGGATTGAAACAGGTGCTATCAAGTGTTAAGGCTCATAATTCTTCTTGGCCATTTTTGAAACCAGTTGATAAAAATGAAGTACCAGATTATTATGATCACATAAAGTATCCAATGGGTATATAATTATATTTTCGTTAATATATCTCTCATTTGAAAGTGAACGTGTAAATAATATCTAATAATTTTTTTTTCAATTTACAGATTTAAAAACTATGTCAGAACGTTTGAAATCAAGATATTATGTGACAAGGCGATTATTTATTGCAGACATGACGCGGATTTTTACCAATTGTCGCCTGTACAACGGTCCAGATACAGAATATTACTCTTGTGCTAATTCACTCGAGAAGTATTTTGTGACAAAAATGAAGGAATCCAATTTGTGGGACAAGTAGTCGAAAATTGTTCTCATCTAACATTATAAATAAGCTAGGATTTTATAAATTAGATGTAAAAGATAATTTTTTTGACAATGCATGAACATCTGTCAAATGAAAAATTTGATTTATTGCTTTGTAGTTTAGTATAATTAATAATAAAATGAATAGTATTCATTGTATGTTTAGGAAAGTGACAAAAATATGTTTATGTGGATATTAAACACTAATTTATTAGCATTATTAATCTTTTCAAGGATTCTCATTGAATATTACAAATACTTTATTGCATGAGAAAAAAAAGCTTTTTAATGAACTAAAACTTTTCCAAATATTTCACGATTAAACAAATTGAAACATTTATAGAAACAGTTTCAATTTCATCTTAATTTTATCATAAGAAAATAAATGTCATCAAATAATTTGAACGTGAATTATTAATAAACGTTCATTTTTATAATAAATTGTATATAAAAAAATTGACCCGATAATTTTGTAAATATATTTCGTTTTGAGCAGAATTTTAAAAGAAAAAATTTAAAATTAATTTTCGTAGAAAGTAATATTTATCTATCAAATTCTCTCTTACAGATGTTACATTATTCAAATGTATTTAAAAAATATATTTTTTAATTAAATATACTTCAGTTTTTTAATACTGTGAAACTA
Organism: Trichogramma pretiosum; assembly: GCF_000599845.2. Lineage (NCBI taxonomy): Eukaryota > Metazoa > Arthropoda > Insecta > Hymenoptera > Trichogrammatidae > Trichogramma > Trichogramma pretiosum. The sequence continues at coordinate 564,248 of NW_019641641.1, read as the reverse complement.
AATGGATATGATTCAATGGTATATTGTTCTAAACTTTTATTTTTTAAGTCATCGTTAGCTGAAGTACTGTAATAAATATTGCATTTATAAATGCACACTTAAAATCATAAAGATTCAATCATTTCTATCATAAACAGCCAATAAAATTTCCTTCATAAGAAACTTTTAATTCAATTGAGTTTTTACATAAAAACTTTCATTAATTGCTTTTGCTGTTATTAATAATTACTTTTAGCTACTTGGAAAGGAATATGAAGAAAACAATTCAAATAGTAAAATAAATAAGAATATATTACATTTTCAATTAATTCAATATATAAAGTCAATATTTTAATTCACATTTCTAAAAATAACATGATTTTTCAAATTGATTTATAGCAACTCTTTTATCATGGTTTCTGAAAGAAAGTACACATGTATGTCCTGCAGATGTCAAGAAAAATTACATTTGAATTTTATTTTTCAATTGCAATAACTCAAGGTGTCCATTTTTTTCAGTTTACATATAAATAAAACAATATTTAAAAATGCATTATGTCACCATACTCTGAGCTTGACTATTTGTTTTACATGCACAAATTTTAAATTATTTTTTTGTATACTCAACACATCGAGATGGATCAGTTGGATAGTACTCTTGACATTTTGTCATAAGCCTTTTCAATGCCTGAATATATTTCCGTTGAGTTTCGTCATTCATTACATGAGCTACATTTTTTGAGAAAATTTTTTCTCTACCAGTACGAGCGTGAATACCAACCATGGTAACACCTATAGGCCATGGAGAGTTACCTATCGCCATTTGAAGATATGCGTCACTTGCATAGATATAGTTTCTTTCTAATAATCTTTTAACAATATCTGTCAAACTGTCTGTTATATCTTCAGGTAGGTTCTTTTTTTTTAACTTTCTGATTAATGGCTTTAAATACTCTCTTGTTTGTGCATAAATAGCGCCATCCATTTTTCCTTTGGTGCTCATTTTTTCTGCTCCTGATCGACTATTCAACTGATGACCCCACATTTTGACAAGAAATTGTAAAAACGTCATAATTATGTGCATGTCTGTCTCTCTTCCTTTTCTTTGAAAATCTTCAGCCATTTTTTGAATATCTTCATACGTTACTTCTTCTTCAGAAATGTAAACGTCATCTTTTCTTTTATGTTCTTCTTGTGGTTTAGATGATTCTAATAGTTCATCAAGATAAGCTTGATCTACTTGTTCCATAGCTTCTTGGAAATCATTTCTGAGTCCTTTGTTAACTTCAGGTTCAAGTATTTCACATCTGCGTAGCCTTTTGAAAGAATCAGTTTCTGATTCACCAAATAGGGTTATTGGTTGACCTCTTTCTCTGAGTTTGCGAATAACTTCAGTTCTGGGCAAGGTATTTTGTGAATTGTCTTTTATCATGTTCTCTGTATCCGTGGTGTTGTCACTGCACTCTGTGCTATTTGTAGAGTTAACATTGCTAGGAATTTTCACTTTTACAGCATCCAGATCTCCTCTTCTAAAGTATTTTTTATTATTTGTCAGTAAGTTTTTATCTTCGAGTTCTTTCCGTTTCTTTGCTATTTCGGCCCTGAGAATATCCATGCTGAATGCTAAGTAAATGAATTTAATTTAATACTGTATCAATTGATGGTTGATTTAAATTATAAATACAAAATTCAACCCTAATGTACAGTGTACACTTGGATTCAATGGTATACGTTGTGACACGGGCGACTGGCGTTTGACGACTGAATGCAATGATGATATAGCAGTAGGATAGCACATGTTGTATTTAGAGTTTACACACAAATCGGAGGAGGGAGATGACGCGTCACGCGGCTGTCGAAGTATCAGAACTTCGTTTGTAGACGTTCCACGCATAATGGACATAGCTATATTGAACTATGAGATGAGACAAATTATGTTTAAATATTTATAATTGTAATTATAATGGTAACCACATTATTATTTATAAAAATTTATAATAATATTTTTGTAATAATTATAAAGTGCTTAAAGAATGTATAGGGTAAAGTGGACATTTACGTGCCACCAAAGAAAAATTTTAACTTTGCTTACTTATAGAAATTGTATTAACTATTTACGTTGCAAAAAATGTAAACTTTAAAATAAATAATTACACTTCATAAAAAAATGCTAATAATATTTCTTAAGAAATTATTAAAGCAAAAAAATGCTCAAATTAACTATGTGATAGGGCACGGATTACTTTACTGAGCTATTAGTGACCTTGAACTCAGAGCTCAATTATATTTTTATTTTTGAATCCTAAAAACTTAAAAAATGAAATACGTGCTTCGAAATGTACGAGGAAACTTCTATCGGCAAAAACTTTTCGCTTTATCTCCTGATGAATAACAAGTACAGTTTTTATTTTCCGATAGCTGCACCATCTTCCAACTCTTTGAAAAAGCTCGCCGCTCAAGCTCTTCAAAAGGTTGTCTCCACACTTGAAAAACCCATAGCCAAGACAATAGTATCACCGCCACGTGTTGCCATGGCATGACATTCATTGCTTGCCTATAAGCGTTTTTTTCTAGTAAAGTTCTTTCTCATTCATATCTGTAACTGTTCTATATCTGTCAATGCAGCTAGAACGTGTATAGTTGTTAAAGTGAAGTTAAAGAAAGTTGGAAAACCCGATAAATTAGAGTAAATGTTTTATCTGTAGAACGTTACTATCCTCCTTTTTATTTTCAAAATTTCCATAGAATTTCAGAATAATGAAATGTCATTTTTTATAGACTCAAGTTCTTCAGTGCAAACGGATTGAACTACAAGTAAAATATAATACAAACTTTGCTTCATTATATATGTCACTATCACTTGCAATAATTTTCAACCTCAAAAGCTTTGGGTGAATCGTAACAATTCTAGGAGCTCTTTATGCCAAAATTTTTCATTAGTTTTTCTAAAATCGATGTTAGTTTTGAAATTGTACAAATTTAACGAAAACAGTTTTAAAATTTCTGTAATTTGAAAATCTGAAAGTATATTGACAAAATGTCATCAAAATTCAACGAAATTGAGTATTCGATACGCAAGGTGAAAAGAGATGATTTTTCCGCTATAAATACTTTGTTAGAAAGGTACTTTCATCCCGAGGAGACTATTCTCAAGTGCCTTTTGTCGCTCGAATCCATCGAGGCATCGAGATGGCAGCAAATAAACACAGACCAGCGCAACATAATCCAAGCCATGCTGCAGAATCATCCCTGCGACGTAGTCGTTCACAACGAATCTAAAAAAATCGTCGCCGTAAACATCATGATCGTCAGTGAAAATCCAAGCTCGCCACCGTCTCAAGAACCGATCGTCGATGTTTACCAGACTCATGCTCCGAAAGATCGACTAATGGTCGATTATTTTCGCTACATGAACGACATGATCGAGCAGGCTGAGATCTTCACCAAATTCTCGGAGGCGAAGCGAGCTTTGGAATTTTACGCCGTCGCAGTGGACGCGAATCATCGTCGCAAAGGCTTGTCAACCGCTCTCATGAGTCAGGGCCTCGAGTACGCTAAGAAAAACGAGATCGATGTGGTTTTTGGCCTGTTCACGTCTCCGTACTCCAAAAGAGCCGCCGAGAAAATTGGATTGAAAAATATTTTCCAGCTCGACCTTCTCGAGTACTCTCCTGTCGGCGAGGAAAATCGAGGACTGTTCAAAAATTCCGTGCCTCACAATTACGCTTCGATCATGGCTATTTCAACTTAAATAAAATTCTTGTTAATTACTTTGTATCAAAGACATAATTTATTCTACCGAGTTTCGTAGTATTTACTCAATATTTGCTAGTTTTCTTTTATTTTGTATTACTAACAATCGTATTATAAAATAAGTAAATATACCTTTGTCTAGATCAGGTATAAGTCCAAACGTCTGGAATAACATGTATTACGATCAGCGCCTGTAATAACGTGATGTAAGCGCGAATAAGCTTCAAAGTAACGCTCGAGTATAGCCCGGCAGAATATAAATGAATATAACAGATGTTATTGCCGCTTCATTTACCAATTACGCTCGTCGGTGCTCAGCGCGAAGACCGCTCACACCTCGAATCTAACTGATTTTGAATTTTGAACACACGCATCTTTTATCTTATCATCAGTGAATTATAATCTACCAAAAGTGTGTAACATAGTGTAAGACACAGAGCCCGATCGGCACGAGTATATCGGCCCCTTGAAATTCGAGTAAATAGAAAAACTTTTCTAGATTCTCTAGACATATTGAAAAGTACCTGCCTGTACTTAGTCGTCACGCGCGATCGAGAGTGTGTAAGTGCGGTGTGCATAATTAGTGCAAAAGTGTAATTATACTCGAGTGAAAAAATGTCGAGGGGCGATTGGACGGAAGAGTACGAGATGCGCGAGGCCCAAACGGACGACATGCCGGCCATCCTGACCTTCGTGAAAAACAACTTCGACTGGAGAGAGACGATGCTGCGCTTCGCGCGCCAGTCCCTCGTCGATCCGACTCAGATGAACAAGGCGCGATTTCAGCAGATGGACCTGGACCTGACCAACTTCGTCGAGGTGATGGTCCGTTGCCATAGCTGTCAGTTGTTCATTCACAAGGCCAGCAAGGAGATCGTCCTGTTCAACGCGCGCATCATTCACCAGGGCCCGACTCTGCAGGAGTTCCTGGAGGACGACTCCTGCACCAGCACCAAGCTCACCACCGACCTGCCCCAGCCGAGGGATCCGCTCTTCAAGGCCTTCTTCCAATTCACCCGGGACACGATCAGGAACGCCAAAATCTTCCAGAGCTTTCCCAGACTCGACCGGGCCATCGAGTTCGTCGCGGTGGTGGTGCACCTTCAGCACAGGCGCAAAGGCCTGGCCTTCAACTCCATCAGGGAGAGCATCAGGTACTCGCAAAAAAACAACTGCGGTGTGATGTTCGGTCTGTTCACTACCAAATACGCCAAACGGTCGGCCGAGAACGCGGGCTTGGTCGAGATCCACCAAGTGGAAAATATCCTAGATTACAAGGACGAGACGGGCGAGAAAGTATTCGAAAATTTGCCCGCGGACAGCGACATTAACATTATGGCGATAACCGTTGATCACGCCTGCGATAAGCATAATATACACTAGATTACGACTATTGTCAGACGATATTTTTAATTTTTTTATTGCAGAAATCTCCTTTTCCCGCCATGTCTTTCTCGTTTTAGGATTATAATTGTAAAGTTAAAGTTACTAGAGCAGAGTCTGGTACGTTAGATGAGCAAGATAAACGACCTTGATTATTTGGCGTCTTGTAAATACGAAATTGTAGCTATTAATAATCTCTTTCTCATTGTCCTTCAAGTATTTTTTCAATGAACGGCACAGATCTCATGTATTTATAGTAATCAGACTTGTATTTACAGTTTCCCATGAATTCTTTGACAATAACAATTCTTGGTCGTTTTGTTATGATGTGATCGATATGACTTTTAAACTGAAACTGAAAGAAATGTCTTATTTTTAAATAAATATATTACAAAACAAAATAATTTTCGTTCGGTTGTTTATTAAATATAGAAACGTAATTGTCAATAATTATAATAGATCATTTAACTAAGCTTCATTATGTCTTATTAATGTACTCACGTTATTAAACGCTCACACCATTCAAGTAAAGACGGTTAATTGCGTTTTATTTTTTTTATGTCGGGTTAGTGACTATATTTCAATCATTAAAGTTTAGTGTCATTTTGTTTTCGCTTAAATTTAATTAATCGTGTGAAAAAGTGAACTATTTAATTATTTGTGAAAGTAGTTCGTTAATAATCTATTACTCATATTATAATTAATTAATTGACCATTTGTATTGCAATACACTTATCATCTTGACTATTTAATGTTTTCAAAAGGAAAACCACCGTAGAATAAAACTAATGAATTTTGAAAAAACGATACAAAAACTACAGCCCCTCAAGCAAGTTAATGGAAAATTTTTCATTTGTGCGTACGTGCACACATCAAATTTAAAATAATCCTGTACATAAAATACACGTTTTCAAAAAATATGGCAAAAAATGGTTATCACAGGATATGGCAAATAATAGTAAGCGTGAGGAGGCTGAAAGATCTGCTACGAACGTTAGTAATCGAAGAGATGTGAGATCAAGTAGCTGCTCATAAGAAATCAGGTATTTATTAAGACTTATGCTAATTTTAGCAACCTGGGTATTTAATAAATTCACTCATTGATGCTTCACTCAATTATTTTATGATTCACAATGCAACCCAATTTTAATTTATATGAGCCGAGGACAAGCATGTGAACGATTATGTAACTTATATTGAAGAAAACTATGCTGTATTTCATTGACATATACACTTTTATTTATTATACTGTAATAATTAGGATTATATACATATTATAGAATATTTAAGGCTGATTTGAAATTAGAGTGAAAATTAAATTAACTGATTAATGAACGGAAAAATAATCATGATCAGAGAATTCCTTTGTTACATGTGACGTTGAATTTTGAACCTAGAATTGGTTTGTCTACCAACTGGTAAAAAACAATTCATTTCCATTAAAAATTATTCAATGATTTTATTACATATTTTTCTTACACAGAGCCTTTCTTATTGAGAAAGGTTTTCATTTGTTAAGTCAAATTATTACATCGGACGGTCAATTACACAGTAATTACACCAATCGCTTAATTTTACATGCACGCGCATCGAGAAATTTATGGAGTTTGCATGAAATTCGAATAAATATAACCTAAATAAATTGATTCTAAATACATAATGTTAATGGCGATTCATAATATCGTTATCGACATTTTTTTCCATGTAATACACTCATTTTACACCCTACTTTTCCTCTCTTTCTCGCTCTCTTTATATTACTTTCAATCTTTAAAAAACCATAAATAAATCAGTATTAACTGGTGTATATTATTTGTAAAAAATAATATACCTATATTTATATATTTACATACTTGAACCTGACAGTAACATCACAGCATCCTGTCTAACAGAATTCATATATTTATAATCATATTTACTATTCTATCTATACATAATACATAAATACTATATATTTTTCATCTAATTCATTCTTTACAGGCCCACATTTATTTATTTTAGTCACATATTTCACAAGTTAACAATTACGTGAATTTTCTTTAATGATAAAATTGAAGCTTGAGCAATTATAGAGATTTCAGAATTATTTCTCTCTCATATCATTATCATTTAAAATAGTATATTGCGGACCTAAGGAGGTACAAAATAAAATGTTTTAAATCACATTGAAATTATAAACCTCAAATTTGTTTCGGTTAATGAATATGTGTTATAAACCATTCTTTTTTATTTCACCTTAGTGCATATACTTTTTTTCTGGACACCCTTCACTGAAAATAAAATTTTCGTTACACCTGTCGGGTCGAAAATATTACTCTCGATTGGGGTATCAAGAAATAAGAAATAATTTTATACGATTATTGACTGAAATTTAAGATGAACAGAGAACATTATTGAGTGATAGTTACATTCATTCAGCATAGCAGATATTAAAACAATATTTGATATTGATTACAAATAATTAATAGTACAGAAAGCTCAACACATACTCCAATGTGAAATTTCAATTTAAAGATTATATCCGAAAAAATTACTTTTATAAGATTTTTTTTAAATTCGGAGGTGTATTGTGATTGGTACAAAAATGATCTCCAAGTATTAAAAAAATCTACTGTATTGTTTACAAGAAGTTTCTCTATCTCATACATGACAATTTCTATTTTATGAACCTGGTGGTAGATTTTTTAAATTTGGAAAACATCTCTTTACTAATAAAAAATACGATAATTTACCGCAAATATCATGAAAATCATATGGAATCATGTTTATCGATGTAATACTTTAATATATGAAATGATGAAGAAAATTCTCGAGTTTAGAGCTGTTTCACGCAAAATGTAGTTTTGCTCTTTAATAAATAATTTTTTTCGTTAAAAGAATTCAATTTACAAATTTTTGTCCATAGATATTAAATCCATACACATATCATATATATATAATTTATTTCTACATTTATACAATAATTTCTTTTACTCAATAGTTATACTTCTTTTAGCTATATGAGAAAATTCGCAGACATTAATCAATGTTATCTTTTGTGTAATGATAATTTACCAAATATTATGAAACTTACAATATATATTATTTTATGAATATTAATCATAATTAATACTCATACAAATTTGTCACAGTATAAAATGATAAAACGTTAATCTTGGTTGCAATATTCAATAAAATTAGTTAATATCAGCCTACAGTTTTCAATGACACTTCAATAAATGTCTTAATCACAAAATGAGCATCCAAAGAAAATCGAATTGAATTCATAATCATGTATTGCATTCAATTATTTTGTTCAGAAAAAAAATCAAAAAGTATAGGGCTATTTAAAATAAAAGTTCATCTTTGGTGCCCTTTTATATCTTGCCACAATGCACTTTATATAAATAAAAGATTATAGCTATAAACACCATAATCTATTTTGGTGTAAATTCAAAAGTTTCTTATTAATTTAAAATCACTTATACACTTTTCACACTAAAGTTTATCTTCTTGACTTTTTTCTTCTGTTGCTTAATCTTTTGTTCCTTCGAATCTTTGATTTAGCGTTGATGAACCAAGGTAAAGAAAATATGCTAAAAACGATAGTTATTTAATAAAATTTGCTATTGTTGATTAATTCATATTTCTCATGAAAAAATCTAACTAGATAGCAATGAAAATTTACCAAAGTCATTAGACATGTACTTTTTGTTTTTCAATTATTAAGTTATTAAAAGAGGTACTAGGCTTCGTACAAAACTGCAACTATCAAACAAAATTTTTTGTGCTGGTCACGATTTGACATTCATTTTAAAAATGCCCTAATAACTGATCAATTGAAAAAAAAATCTGAACCTAATGATTTTGATAAATCTACATTGCAGATCTAATAGATTTTTTTTATGAGAAATGTGTATTTATCTTGGAGTACATTAAAATAGTTTTCATATATTACCTTGCTGTATAACATGGAATTGAGGATCCAAATGCAGAAACAGGTATATAGTCGTCAACTTGAATGCTTTGCAGTTGATCTATTTCAGGCCATAAAGTTGTTACATTATTTTCCTCCGTGGCTGATAAACATGGTCCACTATGATTTAAATTGAGACATGCAGCGTGATGGTTTTGTTTTTCTTGTCTTTGTTTCAATTTTTCAATATGCCTTTGCTCTCTAAAAAAATGAAAATGTACTCAATGTATAACTAATTGAAGTATTTTTTTATAAATATATAATCATTACCTTATTCGTTGAACATCCCATCTTTTTCTTCTTCTTTCATCATTTTCTAATTTTAGATGTCGTTTATTAAAAATTTCATCATCTAAGTTTTCAGTTCCTTCCATGGTATAACAACTTGTATAAACCTTAACTCTCCAGTTTGGGACTTCCAAGTTACTAGAAGTGGTATCTTCAGGGGATACTCTACTTTTCAGACATAAGGAGTAATTAGGTTCTCCTACGGCTGTGTAATATGGTTCTTCAGAAGTTAGAAATGATTCTCTTTTTGTCAAAGATTTTCCTTTTTTTTCTAACTTTCTTAAAACTTCAAAATTAGGCCCTTTACCTCCCTAAAATATTTTATAAAATTGTATAAATTTATAATATTTCATCAGCATATATCTTGATTAATATTTTATACTTACAAAAGATTCGGGCACTGTAGACATAGTATCATTGCTGATTGTAGAAGAGCTTGATATGCCTCTTTTTCTTTTGGCACAATTATTTACAGCTGTCAACTCAGATTTTCTTCTTTTTTTACTATCCCAGGCTTCCTCGTTGGATTCTTGCTTGCAGTCAAGCTTGTCTGGAGATTCTTGTTTTACAGGTGTAATGCCGCCACTTGAACTTAATCTAAATTTAAAACTTTCATTGTGTTGAGAACTTATACATTCAACTAGATTGGAATCTTTGTTACGATCACTTTTTGAAGGAAGACTATTGGGAGATGCGTTCAGATGTGGCGGCGAACAAGGACCTGACTGATCATTTGCATTTTCAGAACTGTCAGATCGCATTTTTTGTAAATTAACTCGTCTGTCCATGCGTTCCAAACGCATTTTAAGCTGAAATGAAATTAAAAAATGTTAGAATTATCATTCGTTAAACATTTTCCAAATGCTTGTACTTCATCCAACTTATGGCATCGATTTTGATAAAATTTTTTAATTTAATAAGAATTGTCATATTATTGAAGTACTTTTGACATTACAGCAACCTATACCTAACCTAAAATATTATAGTACTGCAAACAAAATAGAGGCTAGTTTTGAAAGAGAAAATAAAAAAATGACATTCATACAGGGCGTAATGCTGATAAAAACGGCATCTTGGCTTTTCAGTGATTTTTAGATCTTTTGTGATTATTATCAGCAATCTTTGAATTTGCGCGCCGCCTCATATTATCACTGATACTGCCATCTGGTCTCTTAGTGTAAGGTTGTGGGGTTACTGGACATTGTAACCTTGGCTACCTGCAACCATCATCTCATATCTGTTTCCCTTCAACTTTGATTTTACTTGTTACACTTGACAAAAAACCATGTGATTTTTTCTGCTTCGTCATTAAGAAAACGACAACACCATGATTTATCACTAATTTGACACGATATATTGACACAAAACTCAAGGATTAATGAACATTTACTGTCACTAAAAAATTTACTAAAAATGTAAACTATTAAAATGAAATGAACCGGCTTGTATCGAATGTTGTGTAAACTAACAAACACACGCTTTGATGATTACATTGAACTAGCCTGAAGCGACATCTGGCCCGCCTTTTTCGTAAACCTTTAAAGTGGCGTTGAGCTCATATGAGAATATAAAACTTTGAGTTTTTTCCCCCTCCTTATTTGCTATCTAATATAGATGTATACGTGTATGTTATATACATATATGTGATGTGCTTGTGCGTATTACTATAAGACATTCAATTCTTTGACAGCACAAAATGTAAATACTGTGTAGTAAGGTTAGAATTAATTGCAATGACATATAAGCTAGTATATAAGCAAAGCCCCTAATCACTAAGTCTATCTTTTGAGTCGTTGCAGAATGCCTGATAGTACAACAATATTTGGATAAATATGAATTTTATATAATGTATAAGCTTGTATAGCTTGTACAATTTTAACTATGTAATAACTATTTGTGTAATTTGTAATTGCAATTTATAAAGCACAAAACTGATAAAAATAAATTATTTATTGCTTATTTAAAATTTTTTAAGTAAAATTTGACTTACATTTTCATTTTCTTGCCGGAGGGCTGTCAATAATTTATCTTTCGTAACTATTTGTTCAGATTGTTGTTGAATCAAGTCCAAATGAAGAAGAAGAAGTTCTTTCAAATGTTTAACTTCAATCAAACTATTATGTCGAGTTTCAGTGTCTTTTAAAGAACCACTTCCTAGAGCTGATGTTGCTGTGGATGATTCTCCGTCTATCATACTGGCATACATGTGATCGAAATCACAAGGATATCCAAGTATGCTGACAACTTTTCTGTTGTCCGAAATAATAGTATTATTTTTATCTTTACTTTTCAGCTCTTTTATCTTTGAGCTCACTGTCGTCAAACGTACACTATTTGTTGTCGACGATGCTGTAAGATGTTCATTCATCGCCGCAACCATGTTGTTAACAACAACTTCTCCTTTAGTTTCCTCTTCAACTTTGGCTAGGTAAAGTGATAAAATCAGAGAGTTAGTATAAGAATGAATAAAATATTAAATTTTATAAATTTAATTTATGAGTTGATAAAAATATTTTGGTAATTGTATACATAAAATTTTGATATACTGAAACTTGAATCAAGTTCATTGTTAATATTTTGAGATAAATAAAATATGATTTCTAGGGTTAGGTGTCTAGAGTGCAATGCGTTTACAAAGCAGTGGATAGACATGAAATTTCTTAATTTCAAATTCTCAATAAAATCTTACATTTTGAATTCTTATTGAGAAGAATTGCATCTTCCAAAAAGTCGAGCTGGTTAAGCTTACATCAAATTTTGCGATCGACTCTGAAGCGCACGCTCGAAAATGAAATGCTAAGTGATGATCTAGTGGTTGCTGTCATGTTGACAACAAGAAAACGTTAGCACACATCCATTCAAGTATTAATGAATGAAAATGTCAAAACAGGTATTTATTTTGGACTCATTAAGCGTTTGTGTTTATCTTATGTTTTGATGTAGATGTAGCCAGTTGAAAAACTAAGCAGCTGATTCGGAATTTATGTCAAAGATGATTTATATACATAGCCTACTTTATCACTCGTAGGTAAGTTTAATTTCAACTCGGATCTGCCAAATTGAATTTTAAATACGAAAAAAACTTGGATGGATACAGCAATATTGGTGTACCAAGACAGATTTTTCCATAAATTAATTCTATTTTCGGGAAAATTTTTTTTTTAGAGTAGTCATCTTGAAACTTGAAATATAAAAATAATCAAAACGCTTTGTCTTTGCAAGTTAACCTATGGCTGTCTACCGAGTAGCCCAAAGGAAGCACTATGTAACATTATTGCATCAATTGCATTTCAATATAGTTGTATCTATTAAAATGGTAATATTTACTGAAATTACTCGGTCGGTGGATCGTAAATAATGACTATAACCAAAGCATTCATAAAATGTGGCATGTCATAATTGAACTAACGGATTGAATGAATCCATTGCCTTTGACGTTTTTTCCTTAGCACGAACTACTTTGACGTACAGATCATCGATGACAGCGACATATAGGATTCAAGTGTTTGGGAGCATATTTTTGAACGTTTTCATACGAGTATAATTCGTAGGAAAATTAAAAGTAAATAAACAAATGCAGGCGTCAGAGTAAATAATATTCAAGACGAATGCTAACATTGATAATTCATACCGTGAGAGAGCCTGGCAGCGTTGCGCTGCCTCTGAGTACTCGAGACGACGCCGTCCAGCGGAGCCCTTGACTTTTTATGCGAAGACACTGGCAGCACTGGAGCCGGCGCTATCGCATCACTGGTCGTTACTTCACCGTTCAACACTTTGTTATGCAGCAACTGCTGCTGCTGCTGCTGCTGTTGTTGAGGCGAGGGTGATCGATGCTTGGGTAGTTGTTGTTGTTGTTGCTGCTGCTGTTGAGCAGCCGGCGACGACGACATGCTATCGGCCGCCGCCGGCAGCAGCGGCACGGCCCGTAGCCTGCCGCTCCGTAGCTGCTGCTGCTGGTTTTCTTGTTGACGCCCAGCATCCACATCCAAGCGGCTTGACTTGCCGGCCCCGATGCCTCCGGCTTGTTGGAACAATCGACAACAAACAACAGACGCGCGAGATTTCAGCGACAATCGAGTATCGAGCTAGCGCGAAAGAACGGCCAAGGTCGCTGGTAGGAGCACTTGTGCGTGGCGCGTACGACGTAGCGTGTTGCGGGCGGCAGAAGCCTGTGCTGCTGCTGCAGGCTCGCGTCGACTCGTGTCGCGAGTTCGGAGTCTGACTCTTTTTTACGATAGGTACGAGTAGTATCCTGTATACCTATAGGTATATGCGTCGAGTGGGTAGACGAAAGGACGCGCAGGATGCCGAGCTGGGCCTAGGGGTTTCAGGATCGCCGCTGATTCCGTCTACATGGCGCTATGCATTATGCACCGACAATACTATCGCGCACAATCGAACGTTGATAAACGCATTACGCGTCGCGAGTACACTTCACAATTATGATCGAACGCCCACATGTATAGGTGCTCGAAGATGCTACGTAGTTGTACGCGTTTGTGTATATGTCGTGGCTTGGGCTGTTTTGTACACCTCACTGTAAACTCCGATAGTCGGTACACACACGCGTGGTATAGGTATAACGGAAAACAAGCGAGTGTCGACTTACTGACGCTGTACGCGTGTATATGTGTGTAACGCGACGGTAAGTACACAGACTGTACACGCAGCAAGTTCGCATACATTCGAACGACGACTCGAGAAGTCTAGCCGCTGCCCGAGCCCTGCGGTCTGCGGAATGACGCGCGCACGATTATATACGTGTGCGCCAGAAACGACAAACCGATAACTTCGTGCATTTAATGTGTATGCGACTCTGAATTGCGAGTAAGCGTGTATGCACGATTGATGATTGTGTTATAATATGCGACGTTTGGCGAGAAACCACTTGCTATCGAGAGGATTTGACAATAGCCAACGCCGGACACTGGACGTCGATACGTTCGTTGTGCGCACGTTATCCGTACCAATACGTAACAAAGTAACGTTACGCTTTTTTATTATAGATCTTTGGTAATGTTCTTTTGGCGACCCGAATTCCGAAACATAGTCACCCTTATTTTTCGGGGTAAACCCATTACCCAGCTGCACGCAGTCTACAGTTGTCGCTTGTGGTGCCAAGCGCACTTTATGCATCTTTTTCCTAACCCCTGTTTTCTGCGGCAATCGCGAGCTAGATTGATTCGCGCCTTACATTCAAGTGTCTGCGATATCATTATCAATCACGAAGTCGTTTCATTTTCACTACTTTGACTAATAAACAATACTATTAAACTTTGAATTTTCTTTTCATATAAGATTGAGGAAAGAATCAATGATAAAACATTTTGAATTTGGAGAGATTTAGAATATCGTGTTAATAGTTTAAAAGTTTTGTGCACGTCCGTTATTGATGCGTTTAACACAAATGCAATTCATTAAAAATTAGGTTATAAATAATCGCGTAGAAGTTGTTGTGAATTAAATTGTATTTTATCAAATCAACCCGTTTGATTGAATAAGTTGTAGCGTAAATCGATAAAGTAATTGAAGAGCTTAGTTTTATTTGGCCGTTGTAATATTGCTTTGAAAACTGAAGTATTCGAGACAACGGAATTTTATCTCTCACGCTTTTGGTCGTAACAACGAAATGGAACGTTTGAAACATCCCGAGCTACACGTTATAGGGTGAGTAGGAAAAACACATTCTAATTTCTTGCATTGCGTGAAAAAATGAGAGCCGCTTGTCAACGGTCGAGCGAAGGAGTATTGCGCATCCGCGAGAAGCTCTCGTAAATGTTTTAAAGTCAGCTCGACTCTATAGGTATACAGTGAACAGTCGTTAGTTTTCAGATACGATGATAGCATGGGACGAATAAACATGAGAATTAAAGTTGCTCCGATTTGAAATAATGAGGAAACATCTCGACACGTATACGGGTGCACGCGCGGGCATGACTTTTGATTCGTACGTCGAAAGGTAGCAACGCAACCACCGCACAAGTGCTCTAACACTGTATATATATAAATTAAAATATATGTTTGTATACACAGTAGACATGCGTGCGTGTGTACGTGCGAGCGTGTAGGTGGAAAAACATGCACTTGTGTGGGTCAGGGGTGTGCATATAACATTGTAATGACAAGTTGGAATATATACAATCGTCGTGCTGTTGTTGACGGCTCCTCGTTGTCGGCGAGCCGAGCCTCGTCCTTCTCCACGTCAGGATAGTCGTCGTGATGGTTTTGAGCTTACGAGCCGACCACTTGGTACGATGCTACGACGTCAGCGAAGGAGAGAGAGAACGAGAGAGGGAGGCGGAGAGTCAGCAGCCAAAGCTCGCAGATGCCCGCGGTACTCGTGTGCACGGCAGTCACGAGGGTGCACGTACAACAGGCGCGCACACACAACTGACACACTCGCGCGCGTACTATTATCACTCGTCGCGGTGGAAACTTTAATTCTTGCGGCCGATTTGCCGCTTTTGCTCGCGAGCTTCCATACGACTCGCGACAAAGGCGTTCGCTGCTCGTCTCTTTTTTTTCGATCGATGCCAATCGCCTACTTATATACAGCGAATCCTCGTCTCTATACCTCTCGCGGCCGCGCCAAGGATCGAATCGAGCGCGTAGGACGACACTTTCGATTGCACTGCCTAATCGTTCATGTCTCGAGCATGTGTAAGAAACGCGTGTCTAGTCCGACGCTCTATTATAAACCGTAAAGCACGAGTCGCGATTTTGGTTGGAAGGGTGAAGTATCAGATGAACGAGCCCGAATCGAGCTTACGATGAAAAACGCCCCCTATTGCGCCTCCATAAAGCTGGACGTAGTACAGCGAGCACTGCTGATGTCGGTCTGCGCTGCGCACTCGGCTGCGGGGGTGGGGGAGGCTCGGGTCAAGCTCTGCAATAGTCAATGGGTAGCTGAACCGAGGCAGTGCAGTACCCCTGCAGGCTCTACATAAATATAAGAAACTTATGCTCGAATTAATGCTATCGACCCTTCTGGACTCTAAAAAAATTTAAATCATTTGGCTCAGACTTGTACTGTTGTCCTTTTACTTGAACGATTCATTCGTTCGTGGAGTCGGCAACTTAATCAACTTGACATACGCCAATCGAGCCGAGCTTTAAACGCGCGGGAACGTTCAAAGCTCGCCGTTCTGTAGAGCCACGTGCTCTTTTGCTCTCTCTTGCGCTATCTTTACCCGTGAGACACTTTTCTTTCCTTTCAACGAGCTCTTGAGCAACGAGCTTTGATTCGCCTAATGCATAGAGTATTTCTTCAAATTTAGACCCTAAATATATTGTGATTTATTAGTGATTTATTATAACAAGCAGATCACGTCTATTAAGTTATACCTAATGAATAATCGCACCAATTTTTGCGGATGATTTTATTCTATCTAAAATTAGCATTAGATATTACAATTTATACGTATTATCAAAGAATAAGTGAAAACCATCAAAGCTTTGACATTTATTAATGGAGTATTAAGTATATTAATAAAATAAAGACATGTCATTAAAAGAGATTATTTTTGGATATTTTTGGAAGATTTTGTTTATTTGATTAACAACAATATACGCAATTTCATATTCATATATCAGCATCAAAAAGTCTATGGAGTCGCAACTTATAATCTACGGTATGTGATCCTCAACGATAAAGAAACACAATTGATTACGCGTGTTTTCATTCAACAAGTCTGTACGCATCGAATAACATTATACACTTGAAATGGTATTAAAAACAACATGTCGTAACTAACAATGTGCATTCAGTATCGTATTTTATTTTAAATGTAAAACAACGTATTGTTATTATGTAAAAAATATAGTATACATTTAATCATGATTGGTTTCGTAGAATCGTCAACATAGCATTGCATAATATACATTCCGTGCGTATTATTCGGACCAATAAATGATTTTTTTCTACCGGTCTCAATTATAAAAAAGACGTCGTAAAAATATCTTTAAATCTAAATGATTTTACATTAGTGCGATTACACAATAAAATATGCGCATAAAACTTCAATTCAACTTATGGATTAATCAACGTTGTAATTGACCAAACAAAACTTATGGAATAAACGAATTTTTATAAAAAAATTTCAATTTAGCCAATAGTAGAGATTTTGTTTGATTTTCGTCACGGGCACTTTTTACGCAAAGTCAAATTAACAACTTCGACAATCATGCGGCAATGAACTTTTGAATGTTTCTGCGCTGATTTTGTGCCGAAGAAATGTAGCATGGAATTGAAATTCCAACAAGGCACACATTTTCGTTTGAAATTTTCAGTGCTTCAAGTTTATTTAAAAATCTTTTTAATACACGATATGCTGGTCACTTTAAACATTATTCATAATTTTTACTTAATAATATTGGGTTTGAACTGTCAGGCTATAGTAATAAGTTCAATCCAAAATCTCTACAAATCGCTTTGAATTCACAAAACAAAAATTAAGCCTCTTGGCTAATTTTTTTTCCTTTTTGACACTACTTAAATATTTATAAATACTTTTTTTCTGCGTTTCAAGTTTAAGTATACTAGTTTTAAAGTATCCACAAGGAAAAAATAGTATTCAATCGTAAACTAGTCAATCTGGTTGCAGCTTTTTAATACATTTTAATTTATGTTACGAAAAATTTGAATATTTCGAATGTAGAGTTCACTGACGATGAAAAAAAAATTAATTTAGCATTGTTAAACGAATTTAATTTTAGCAATAAAAATTGCGTAACATTTAGAGACGACAACGAAGACGAAGACAGTCTAAGACTGTAGCTTTTTACGATTTTGTTGCAAACCACTCAACTTTGGCTTGCATATCTCTCCGGGAGATGTATATATTTTGTTCAGTTTCGTTCAATAATGGTCAGAGCACTAGACATATAGAAATAGAATATTTTTTTTATTTAACTATACAACAGAGTTAGTCTAACATTGGATATATTTACAATTATTATGACACGGATACTTTTAAAATATTTACGGCACGTAATAAAATATTCAACTAATTTCTTTTTATTCTCTTTCAAAATCTTTCTTATTTAGGATACCCGCCATAGAATTCGTAAAATTGTTTCTCTTCTTCTTTGAGCTCGACACGAACTAAAACATTTTATACGTGCACTCTCATTTGTATTTGTGTACGAAATATTTTTTTTTAATTTTTGTTTCATTGACAAATTGCAGACTAGAAGTTGGCTAACAAATTTATAAAGACTTTTCGAAGTCGTTCAAATTATTTCGTTCACAAATTTACAATTATAAAAAGCTGAACAGTGACATAACGCCATGTATGCATTTAAAAAGCGACACTTATATGTTTTGAAAATTCTCAATTATGCTGCAGGATTGATGATTGCGATTTCCTTACATCGATCAATAAATAAAAAAGAATAAAATTAAACAAGTGTCGCAGTCATTGAACTAAAAAATAAATTTAAAAAATCATTTTAGCATTCGAATTTCGCTTCATATGAAAAAAGTGTATAATCGACGGCGCTTCATGCTCGTGTTTTGTATGTACAATATACATTCAGTCCCGTGACTCTGATGCCTGATTCAGTACTTTCATCGAATGTGAAACGAAACTGTTTTTCTTTTAGTTTCTCCATACAACTAATACAACTAAAGGCTAAAAATTAACTTGCTTGACCGAAGAAGCAAGAGACAATAATGATGATTATCATATCTATATAATAATTATATTATTGTTATAATATGTACACGCGCACAACTGTGATCGTTGCAATTATACTCGGGAGAGAAAAAAGCGCATATATTAAAACTCAGAGACAACGTATTGTACATTATTTTTTTTTCATAATTTTCAGTAAAAAAACTCGTGAAAAATTGCATAATCATAAGAGAAGAAAAGTTGGTTAACGATAATTAAAAAAGCGCGATGACGACAACGAAGAAAAAGATAACATTTTTCCTAGAGCAATCCATCGTCGTTCGTCTCGCGGGCCTATCGAAAATCTCTGATTATTAGTCTCGTCCGGATTGCCTGAATACTTGACGCTCGAAGATCAATTTCGCGGTTGACATGCTCGATCGACGAAGTTCGTGTGTGATTGTATATACGTGTCTGTCTGCATGTGTGTATACTCGTGTTTGAATGTATGTATGTCTATATTTCTATAAATATGTATGTATTTATATGTAAGAGACACTGACAATGGAAACAATGACGCCAAATTTCAGTCAAAGTTTCTGGAATCTGTCTCGCGCGTCGTCGGCGTGCCTGAAAACACATAGGAACTAAGTTGACAGTTTTTTTTTTGCATCTTTGCTTCGCAGTTCAGTGGCTGCGCACTCGTCGATGCTCGAACTCCGACGAGAAAGAGATATTACATTTATACATTGTACACTTATATAAAGCGAGCGAGCGAGGAGGTAAAGGAATGTACTTTCCCTTTGCCGAGGGACGCGTGCAGCAACGGCACGACGGCCCCGTCTCTCTCGCTTGCTTGCTCGCGGAGATTGCGCGCTTTTTTACACACTCAACGGGAATATAAGATGAAAAATCGCAGTTTATGGTCGCAGCCGCCACCGCAGAGCTTTACTGGTACGTTCTCTGCCTGAACATACTGCTGATCTCCTCGATGGACTTGTTTCTGGTTTCGGGCACCTTGAACCAGATGAACAGGGTGAAGAAGCACTGGAGGCCGGCGAACACGAAGAACACGGAAGAGTCCATGAGCGCCTTTACGGGCGGGAAGCCGATACCGACCAAAAAGTTGGCGGCCCAGTTGATGGCGATGGCGACCGAGCTGGCCGTTGGCCGGGCCGACTGGTTGAACAGCTCGGAAACCAAGAACCACGGGATGCTACCGGGTCCCGACGCGAACAAAATGATGTACACGATTACCAAGACGACTGCCATGATCGAGCATGCCTCGTAGTCCTGAAAAAAGAGACACGCAAGGTTGAGTTTTCCTAATCTTCACTTGAACCAAGGTGGACATAAAAAAAAAAAGGATTAAAGATTACTCACGCGGAAGATCAAGCAGATAGCTAAGAGTGTCGTGACAATGGTCATGCCGAAGAAGCCGATGAGCAAGAGGGTCTTGCGGCCGGCCTTCTCCACCAAGATCATCGAGACGAAGGTCATGAGTACGTTGACCACGCCGACGCCTATCGTTGCATTCTGGGCCTTATCTCCCGTGAGATTGGCCATCTCGAAGATGCTCGTCGAGTAGAACATGATGGCGTTGATGCCCGAGAACTGCTGGGCCAACATCATCATGATGGCGATGAAGATGGGGATGCGCAGGGAGGGGTTCCCGAAGAGCTCCCTCAATGTGACCTTGGGCGTGAGCTTCATGGTCTCGTGCTCGATGCGCATCTCCTCCATTTCCTCGTGAACTTCGATCGTGCCGCGAAGCCAAGTCAGAGCTGTCGAGACAAGAAAACGTCTTGATAAACGCCCGATACGAGAGATTGGACCACTGCCAATCGCTGATCGTTATTTCGTCCGGTTACTTACATCTTTGAGCGTCCATATCCTTTCCCTTGCTGAGCAGCAGGTACTTGGGACTCTCGGGACAGAAGGGCAGAGTGACGAGCTGGACGACGGCGGGTATGATGGTCAAAGAGAATAGGTACGGCCAGAGCTCGGCGGTGCCCATGAGTTTGCTCATACCGAGGACCTGAGCCACCAGGATCGAGATCGTGATGACGAGCTGATAGACGGTACCCACGGCACCTCGCAGATTCAGCGGCGATATCTCCGACAGGTACATGGGCGTCAGACCGGCGTTGAGGCCGGAGTTGATACCGATGAAGAGTCGACCGACGATGAACAGCTCCCAGCTGGCGGTCGGTTTGGCTATCGCTTCGAAGATCACGGCTAGCACGACCAGGGCGTTGTTGATGAGGAGACCGCCCTTGCGACCGAAGCGATCGGCCGCCCAGCCGATCATGCATCCACCGAACATACCACCGGCGCAGAATACCGATACGGCCATGGCCCACAGCATGGTCGCGTGGTCCTCGTAACTTTTCTGCGTTGCTGCATCGGGGTCGGTCACGTTGTCGCGACTTTTCGAGATGTCGGTGATCCAACTTTTCATTACCTACGCGTAGTTGGCGCGACAACAACAAAAAAGCCGACATTTTTTTATTCCCTTCCTCGCGAATACTTTTGATTTTCACGATTGAACGCAAATAAATGTGCACTTACGGCTTCTGGCGCATTGACGACTCCAGTGTTGTAGCCATGTTGAAACGCAGAACCGATCGCAGCGGCGCCGATCGCAAACGCCAGATGTGGATTAAAACCCTGTTGACAATAAGAAAAAAGATCTCAATCAATTGCGAGGATTATTGTTAATCTGTTTATTGTGTTGTACTGCAACAACTGCTTGCATAATCTTTTAAAATATTCAGAATCCACGTAGTTCGAAAATCGGGTCTTCAAAAGCGAATTTTTTTTTACTTTTTGGTACTTATGATCGAATCATGTATGTCATCGAATAATCAAAGGATGTATCATAAGGCAGAGCCAATACACAGTGATGTAAACAATCGCGTTGGCTATTAAAAGCTATCGTTGCGAATTGAAACAAAACCATCGTAATCGATGAAAAAGTGTAGGGAATCACGCGTACGTGAATCAGACCCTGCGTCAGATAGAACGAAGAGTCAACAACGAAAGATCTCGAGAGAGGGTTGAAAGCTCATCGTGAGTGTGTGTTTATACGTAACGAGTGCACGATCGAGAGCTCGTGTGCGCGTCTAGACTGCAGGGCAACGAGCTGACTTATTGCCTTGACACGCCGAAGCCGTAACAAATCAACGACGCGGGAATGACCGCGCGCTATCATCGGGCTCGCAGTGTAATCTTTCGCACTGATGCTCGTAAAAATTCAGTCTCTCTTTCTCGATCTCAATGCGTATTGTTTACGCTTCGATCTGTGCGCGCACTGCACGATATTAAAAAATCTCCATTTTTAATAACGCTAAAAAAAAAAACATTTTTTTGTTGTATTCAATTATTTTATCCGCGAGATATGATCGAGGCACAGTTTTAATTTTGAAACGCAAAAGTGCTGAGTCAAAGTCGAGATCCTATTTTTCGTGATATTCAATGTAAAAAGTTGAAGTTGAGCATTAAAGGCATCATGCATTGATTCGAAACGCTTGCTCGACGTATCAAATTGTCTTTTTCCAGAAAGCGCCGCCGAGGCCAAGACACAATATTATCAATAAAATTATATTTTCTATTGGAAACGCGATTTCTATTATCATACGTATCAAATAAACTTTCGATCCATAAGTTTATAACGTTTTAGTTACGTAAAATATATAATTGCGTCACTCAAATGTTCAAATCTATTGATTCTTCCGAGAAAATATGCATCCTGGAAATTTTTTTGACGTCTATAGGTAAATTTGAGTTTCTAAATTATAAAATGGTCGTACATTTTTTTTAATTAAATGCGGAACACGACAATTTGCGCATGCATCCACACGTGCGCATTATAATTTTTTCGTTGTCGAACGTGGTTGCATACAAAAAAATGAGCCAGTAATTGTCAGGCTCGTCACAGCGAGGATTTGAAAGTAAAATATCTGCCGTATATCGCAGATGCCGAGAAAAAGACTGCATAAACGAGTACTCGAACTCTTGAAAAGCGAAGCGAGAGCTGCGGCTCTTGTTTGCTTGCTTGCGCGCGGGTATCGGATGTCCGTTTCAAGGGAGTTCGAGAGAGGTGAGTGAGGAGAGAGAGAGAAGAGCTGAGCCGCACGAACGTCTGAGGTGACAAGTGCATTTGTTACATGCACGTATGAGCGTACATTATGCATGTGTAAGTCGCGCGTATTCGTTTACGCAAACTTATACATCCAAGTCCGAGTGTTCGCAAGGATATTTGCAATATTTTTGCTTTGTTATTTCGACATCGTCAGCGTATATAAACAGTCTCGTGGTTAAGACTTTGACTCGTCTCCCAGTCGTTCGCGGGTTGACTTTTGTATTAACAGCATGGAACTGAACCGTAGCCAGACGTTTTCGACGAAAAATTTTGGCTTGTCCGAAATTAACTAACAAAAAAAAACCAGATGAACAGAGAATAGTACCAAAACTGTACTATTTCATAAGAAGCTCGATAGCCATTATATTTGTTGGTATAGGATCAAAAAACTTACTCGAATAGGCCTCTTGATGTAAGGCATCCTTCCCTAAGAAAAGCTCGGTTCGAGTCGAGTTGTTGTGTTTTTTTTTCACGTGGCAGCCCGCAGCTCGTCGCACACAGCCGACAATATCGATTCGTTTCGATCGGAGCGAAGGAATATTGCTCGAGCCGACGCGCGCGTCTACCGCAGCACTGCGCACTCTTTTGCTTTTGGACTCTCGAGTCGCGGAAACAATGCACTGGCCAGGCCGTATAGTGTCGTTGCGCTTATAATTGTGCCGAGTGGAATTGCGAGCGATATTATATATACATGCACGAGAGAGAAAAAGAAAGAGAGAGAGAGAGGAGTGCGAGGCGACGAGAGGCAGCAGTGCAGAGCACAGGCGAGCAACTGAGCGCAGTATAATAACGGCGCGGCGTTTTTCCGAAGCAACACGTGCTTCTGCAACTGCACTGCTCGCGCGGGGTGCTGACCGGCTCTTTATATACAACCGTGCGCGTATCGTCTGTTTGCACAGCTCCCATATGTGTAATGCACACATACACACGAACGTTTTAGCTAAGTTCAACTCCATCGCTTGCGTACATGAGCGATCCCTACTCTTGAGCTGCTACGAGCGCATTGTGAGCTTTCGGACTCGTTTATATAGATTGTAGCAGGCAGGCATTCCGAGTCACTGGCACCAACACGGGTCGATACTCATTGGCGAGATTTTAAGCAGCTATATTTCAGATCGATCGAATTACGCTTCCTATATCAAAGCTCAATGACTTTGATTCGAATCCACTTTCGATTAAAAAATCCTTTTCATTTATTTGAAGTTTTATTTCCATGAAACTCATCTGTTTGTTGGATTAATTGGCATACTAGACTTTTTTTAAACTATTCTTTAAATGTGACACAGTAAAGACGAAAGAAGTTACAGTGCGTAGTGTACAATTGAAACAAATTCATATTTAACTGACACGGCCTGCATTGTCGTTAGTTTCTCGATACGTCGGCATGGCCCGTACAGTTCTCGATAGGGTCTTCGCTTAAAATAGATCTATTTTTCTCAGATCAAAAATATTATTATTTTTATCGAGAGCGGCTTATTTGATTCATCAGCCGCTTCGTACCACGAGAAAGCGATAAAACTCAAGATTCAGTTTAAGAGGCCTGAGCAAGTGGTTATAGCTGGAAACCATTGGTCTCATATTTTCTCATACGTCCACATATTCGTTCAATAATTTATATTAACGATGTACTGGTACTTTAAATAATAAATGACAAAATGAACTAGACATTTTTAGCAGGAATATGTTATTTTAATATTTGTATAAAGTTTTGATCCTTTGTACAGAATTAATTCCAAGTTGAACAACAATGGGCCTTAACTGAGCGAAAGTTGAGAAAGAGATCTTATAAGCTAAGAAAGTATCCGAGTAATTGTTTGCAAAAGATTAGCGAGTAAATAGTTCAAGTAAAGAAAATTATTACTCAATAAATCAAACAGAGCAAGGCAGACATTGAGCTTGAAACGAATTGCTTTTCTAGGATTACAGAGCTTTAGTGAATAAATGTTTGTTTTTTTACAGTTTACTTAAAGATCATTACTAGGATTATTTCCTAGCTTTTTAATATTGTATGTTTTCAATTAACTGGATTTTTTTAAATCCATGATAATCGATGATTATTTAATCACAATTCCAGAATTATTATAATAATACGAGTTTGATTAATTTAAAATTATTTTGCCAAAAATGTGAGTTCACTAAAAATCAGGTTCTTTAAAGTTCGAGAATAAACAATCGTTATACTTTTTTTAAATTCTTTTACAAGATTAGTCGTTAAAAGCTCATTGCATCACGCTATATAGCTTTTCGTGATAACATTTGTTTGGTAAAACTATCTCAGGAATCCACTTATTATAGGTAGCTTATACATTGCATACGTCAGAAGCATGTAAATGTTTGCTTGTGTTATAAAATTTGGAATTATCTCTTGAGTTAAGTCTAGACATTGTAATATACATTTTGATACGAGCACGCGCAAGTCTCAGGCGATATAATATGAGAGCAACGTAGTGGATTTGCTCAAAGTATACACGGCAAACCGAAAATTAATATTGGAGTAGTTCGCGATAGAGCGGGCAAGTAATTGGATAGACTCCGAGTTGATTGAAGGATGTTCCCCGTAGAAACTAGAATAGGACGTCACTGTGGTGTTGC
This sequence comes from Trichogramma pretiosum, assembly GCF_000599845.2. Classification (NCBI taxonomy): domain Eukaryota; kingdom Metazoa; phylum Arthropoda; class Insecta; order Hymenoptera; family Trichogrammatidae; genus Trichogramma; species Trichogramma pretiosum. The sequence continues at coordinate 538,537 of NW_019641641.1, read as the reverse complement.
ATCGACATTTCGCCGTGACCGGATATTAAATTATTTATCGCAGTGTAGGCCATAGACGACGAAGCTGCGTTGTACGGTACATTGTATTGCAAATGTGCGTACGAATATGTGTCTGCGTAATATGAGCATACATAAAAATTGATTCCTAACGAAGCTTTTGAGCATCAAGATTTGCGTTGTAATATAACGGTAGCATAATTGTAGCCGGCCGCAGCGAATAAAGAGATAAGGATTAATTGAGAAACAGAATATTGCTGGCGCGCATGACTTTCGAGTAGCTCCTGCATAAACGTATACCGACTATCGCGCTATGTTTGAGTCGCGATTAAAAAAGTATTGTTACTTTGCTTGTTAAGTGCGGGAGAACGTATAGACAAGCCGCTGCAGTAGCGACAGTGCCAAGTCGTACCGGTCGTAAACGCATTCAATTCGTTTGCAATTCTTTGCCATAGGATATATATCTTTCGTCATTCCTTTTGTCCATCTTCCCGATCGCAGTTTATAAGCTCGCGTATAATAGAAAGACCCGAGCGTATAGTCTCTCCCGCAGCGTTTCGACGAAACTCGACACGCCACTTATAAGCAGACGGACACTGCTTTTGAAAAAGAAACGAGTCGCCAGATGGAATTTGCGAGGCAGCCTGCGGACACTTTCGGCCGTTCCTGCTGCTGTTGCTTGTGCAACGTGCTCAGTTTTGCGCTTGTATGTGTGTGTGTATGTGCTGTTGTGCGCACGGACTGCCGGCACTCGGATCTTTTATTGGAGGTGTGACGCTCGTGGAGGATCGCCATTGGTCAGCGATTCGGACGAGCCTCCGACTCGTCGCATTCGCATACATAATAACAGTCATAGTCCAAGTTTAGCGACTATAAGCGTGCACGAACTCGCAACTTTGAGCCGTGTGGCAGCAGACTTTTAAACGAGAGGAAGAAGCCGCGATCTGCTTTACGTATTTCTCGAGAAAATATAATATATATCCTAGGAATTTCGATTGATTTGGCCGAGATTGAATCGTTATCTCTCTAACTGATTATACCCACGCGGCTACAGTTATCTTAATGAATTGACTGTTGATTAGCCTAATACAGCCAATAAAGCCCCAAATTTTTATCGCTCTCCTAAGTTTCATTGATAAAATACCATCAGATTTGAGTGTGCAACTGAGAAAAAAACAGCAATTATATGTATCATGCTTCTTCTATTTTCGGAGATAAGCATTTGACGCTTTTTCATTTACCTAAAATTAGAATTTTTTAAGTACTACTGCAATAAAACGAAAAACTAAGAACTGAAACGATCGTTTGTAATTTTTTTCAAGACAGGTCAGTGAATATTAATTGCTTAAAAGGTCTAAAAATTAGCTTAATATTCTTTTTTGACCGATATAAGAAACTATCGATCTTATCCATCAGCAATGTCTCGACCCCGGCTCCGACGCTCATTTCAGCACCCAATTTTCAATGGCTCACGATCGAATAGATAAATAGCTCGTATCAATTTGACAATTGCTTGACGTATTCTTTCGGAGCGTCAAAGAAAAAAAGAACACGACGCTTTTTCAATGAGACAGCGCTGACCGAGCGCACGCACTGCCTTGCACGCGCTAATAAAGGTTAACAAGTTCTGCTTTACTTATTTCGCTCAGTAAAGATCAATTCCGATTGCGAAGAGAGAGCTCGACTTGTTAGTTCGACACACTGACTTTGAGAGCGTGTATTCTTAAACCAGCGCCGTTGGCCTTGATTTTTTAACATTTTACGACTGCATGGAGCAAGTTATTTTTTTTCGTTTAAAAAGTAAAAGTTGCACAAGTTTGGAATGCCGAAAAAAACTTGCTAATTACATTTTTTCGCGAAATATTACACTATTGGACGGTTTGAATTGCGACGTACTGTGTTATGGTTACGCTCATCTCCGTCAATTTACACATTTCATTGTCATCGCCTCGTAGTAAGCGAATTATGTCAATAAGGCAGAAAACATTTACCCAACAAGAGCGCACGCGAGCAGCTGATCAAAGATCGATACATTTTCCGCGATTTTTTCGCGGGAAATCGCGCGCAGGAATCTTTGTTTCTTGTACCGCCGAGTATATGCCGGAACATTTCGCGCGATGCAACGACGATAAAATGCCCCGCAAGAGGTAAACAAAATGAGAAATGACTGTACGCGATGCGATTGCTGCAACCGAGCGAGATGCATAGAGGAAAAAAAGTGCGCGGTCGATCGGTTCGAAAATCGATACGACATATTACGGTGCGCGAGCGAATTTCGCCTCGGTGTGCATGTGGTTTTCGGACGAGTTTCGTGGGTAAAAATAACCGCGTACTGTCGTGGATCGGTCTCCTCCTTTCTCGAGTCTGTATCGCGTACACTGACGCAGATTAGGATGATCGTTGCGTCAGACGTTTGGTATATACGAAGGGTTGTCGCGGGCGTCCAGCTGAAGCGATCGCTTTCAACTGCTACACTCGGTCTCAACCGATAAAAAGCTTGTTATACGAGATTAACCTTGAACGTATCGCGCCAAGTGTCGGCTCTTCCTTCGGTTTGGCTTTACTTTAATTTATACGCAGGGGCGTTGAAAAATGTAAGATATGCGTTTGCCGAGAGAAGAATGAGAGACCGAGGGGGGAAAAAACGAGCGACCGATATCATTTGCCTTTTTTAATGGAAGCATCAAGGCCACGAGCTTTGTATTTTACGATCGAGGCACTTTATTTTACTTTTTTTCAAAACAATTTAACGAATTCGAAGCAAATGTTTATTTATATCGGTTATCAGGCGAGTGTAAATTTTGGCGGCGTTATAGGAGGTGACGAAAATCGATGAACTTTTGAACCGCCCGCGCGAGGGTCATCGAGTTGACAAAACAGCAGTGGGCGATTTCACGCCGTCAAGATACTTTGCACTCGTTCTAATGCTTTTTATGACTTTCTCGGAAAAATTAATTTTTCCGTTGCCATAGGCGACAGCCTAGACGTTTCAAAGACGTGAAGTGTCGCAATTTCGATGATAATTCAATGTTCACGGCTGATATGTTCTCTCTGATAAGCTACTTTATTACTTTACGTTCGCCTTAGCCAATGGTAATTACACAGCGTGGTCTATGCCGTCGTTAATGAGAGACTAATTTGTTCATTAATTTACGATCCAATCAGGTTAAGACGACACGCCATTAATATCTTCGTTCAAATTAAAGGACTACCGTATAAACTTTTAGTTAAAAAAAAATAGGCTAATATTCGATACTATGCGACACAGGGACAAAAGAGCAACTCGATAAAAGTCAGGCAAGTAATAAAATTGTCTGTCAAGTGCCTATCTATACATGCGTGCATTTTGCACGCGTAGATATACGTCATGTGTCATCGTGAAACAGGCTAATGTGTGACTACAAAGCAATGTACAAATGAGTCAAACATCATAAACCAATTGTAGAGCCGAATTTCCAATGAAATTTTTTCAAAGAAAGAACTTGATTGTGTTGATGGATTTTGCGCTTGCCACGTTGTCGCGTACACACTACATATTCCTAGCCCCCATGAATTCTATATCAGAATTGTCAGTTGTATTTACACAAGCGATATGTATAGACAGATTCTTATTCGGGTACCCACGCACCTATACAAGCAAGGGTCTCACGCGCGCCGTGTACATGTGGACGAATCAATGAAACAAGCCCCTTCGTTTAAATACGAAACGTGTTTTTGAACAGATCCCACAGCTGAAAGAATTTCTAGGTCAAATTGTACATAAAAAATTTTTTTTTCTTGAAAAAGTCAAATTAAGAGGCTCGCCTGCGCGCCATTCACGGGCGACTCGTAACGGTCTCGGAATTTCTATAATTTTTTTTCGCTGCATTCAATATGCTTTGTCGAGAGCCTCGTTATGTACCTCGTAGCAAATAATTTTTATCGTTTGAATTTAGAGGTCGACGACCCGCTAATGAAGCAGCGCTCGGTGTATAGGTCAACTAGCGAATTGTTATGTAAAGCGATTTTTTTCTCAAAAACTTTGAATGATTTTCGGATTTCACGTGAAAGCGTTCATCAAACCTACGGAAATTTACGGCATTTTGGTTTCGCGCTTCAAGCTTTCGATTTTATTTATGGACATTTTTTTATGGTCCTTGTTTCGACTCGGCATGACATAATTCAACAAGGAATGGATTGTCGATAATCAAGCTCATACAAAATTGTATACTACTTGTTATTTTTCGAATTCTTTATATAGTCATTCAACTAATTGAATCAGAAAATTAACATTCGCGCGTTAACTAAAGTTTATAGTCATTTTGTATAGCTAGCGTTACAGCTTAATCATTTCCGTATTTGTCATTTGCTTGACATTGGTTTTGACAAGTATTTTCGAGGGCGGAAGGAAGTACTTTCCGTTAAGATGAAGTTTTTTGAAGCATTTTGAAATGTACGAGTGGGGGCCCCGCGGCAACGAAAGCGTGAAACATTCCGGTATTTCGGCAAGCGAATTCGACGAGTGAACTCGAGCGAAGAATACTCGTTGCAGCATAATCATCGAGTGAGAAAGAAAGCGAAAGAGACACTCGAATAAATTAAGAGTCTGCGCGGCGTTGCTCCCTCGTCGTCGTCGTCGTCGTCGAGTCTTGCACGACAAATGTGCGAAATATGTATACAGGGTTATCAGGCCGGCCGATTTCGAAACAGCTCACGAGTGCGATAAAAGTGTATAATATGAAAAACGACATGGAGCAGTTGCTATACACAGCTAGCCACTGCCGCGGATGCGTATAATATGCAGAAAGCCTCGACTCGAGATATCAGCTGCTTGTCGAGCACCGAGAGCTGCGACTGCTTTAATGGACTTTTAATTTCTATACGTACTTTGATTTGGAAAAGCCTGCACGATCGTTACGTAAGGTAACGTTTCCTTAATTGCTTTCTCGTCAATTAGTATTATGATTTTTTCTAGATCGGAAGACATCGCGTGAGAAGAGGAGAGGACAAATAGCTCGCAATCGTGCGCGCTCTTTTCGGATGCAGTTCAGAAAGTGGCGTTTAATTCGATATTTCCTATGGATCCGACGGTATATTTTTAGCGAGCGATCGTTCGGAGGCAGACAGAGAAGCGAGAGAGATGCGATGCGATGGCGAGTGTTTTATATCCCACATGAAATAAAATTGTCATGTGCGCACGCACGTAGCATCATTTTTCTCATCAGCTGTTGCGCTCTGCGCTCCGGCAGTTGCAGTTGCGCGCCGCCGATCCGCAATTTTCGTATTAGTCGCAATAGAAGTACAATAATAATAACTGTACTTCAATCGCATGTAATGGCCTCGTGTGTTTGTGTGTGCGCGCGCGTCTACACACATACGTGTGTCGAACTTGGAAAATGTATGGACAAATAGTCGAGCTGGCGCGCGTATTGTCGGTAATTTTTTCTGCTACGCTCGTCAGCCTCCGAGGTGCATTAAAGGCAAGTTTGAAAAGTATATTATCGGTTCGCGCGCGGCATTGTTCAAGTGCAGCTGCTCTTGCCGCTACGCTTGGCGCCCGTAGCCGCGCTATTGCCGAAGGAATAAAAAAAAAGGCGAGCTATTTTTCAAGGATCGGGCCGAATCGATCGCACAACTCGTTGTTTGTTGTCGGGTGCACATTACGCATCGTCGTCCTTTGACCACTGGCAGGCTCGGTCGCTCGTGTGCAACTCTATATCATTACGATTCAAAGTTTTGCACGCGCGTCTCAGCTGTATACAACGACTCACCTCGCCGCTAAACGGTAAAAACTTTTTTCGCGACGCTAATCGCATTCGCGGGCGGCTCGTGCTTACGTAAAGTCACAAGCTCCGAGGCACGAAAGTAGCCGAGAGCTTGACTGGGATCTAATTGATTTGCAGCAGCAGCAGCAGCAGTCGATTTGCATCGCGTCGCGGAAGAGCGATAAGAGGACACGATTCACGTTAGCATCGTGCGCGGATGATGCCGATCGATTATCAAAGACGCGCGGACCGATCGGATAAACAAAGCCGTGGCTCGCGATTTGACAATCGCTGTCGAAATTGGTAAGCACATTATTCGACGCGAGTCAGAAGCGTCGTTTACATCGATAAAAAATAATCGTAAAAGCTCGTTGGAATATTTACCCTCAAGTGAAAGGACGACCTGTTTCTCTCCGTCTTGGACATGATGAAGGAGCGTTGCCGTGGGCACTATACAAGTTAAAAAAACTGGCACAAAAATATTCGCAGGTGCTCGCTCTCGTGTCTCTGCGTGCGTTGTGTGGAGCTGCGTGCGCGGGCGGCTCGACTGGAGCTGTCTGACTGACGGACGCTCTCGCTGCTGCGCGACTCGTTATTAAACTACTGTGTGTATACCACTGGAGCACGCTGGGCCACGAAAAAAGCCTATCTCTTTTTCTCTCTCTCTTTCTCTCTATCTTTCTTTCTCTTTCTGTACGTATATGATACGAGCCCGCAGACTGACACACACGCTACTGCTTCGATGTGTATGTATACGTAGGTGTGCGTGTCGTCTCTCTCGCTCTCTTTGGATCCGAGCTCTGAATTTGTACTTGCGTGCGATATCGAACGAGAAACGAGCACTGGAGCCTTCGCCGATTGGCTGTTGGGTACGAAACTGAGGCTCGAGCGAGCTCCACACGCACCTATATCTTTCTTTCTCTCGTGAGCGCGACCGGCGCTCGCCACGGCACACACACGAGCACGCACGTACACAGTACGCACACCAGCAGCAAAGTATATAAATTTATTATGTACATACACAGAGGCACACGCACACCACTTATCGAGGCGACTTCCCCATTTTTCGATTGTGTGTATATATAGATATACAGAACTCGAGCCGCATGCATGCGTGTGTAAAATGCGCGGACAATACACAGACGTGCCCCAATACGTACGATCAGTACTCGTAGGCACGGGTGACGGGGGCCCCCTTCAAGAAAGCCCGAGCCATTCCGCGCTAACACATGTTTACAGGCAGCTTTGTAATATTAATACATGTACAGTACAATCGCTTGCACACGCACACACACATATTATTGGCGCTCGCATAGACGCGAGACAGGAACGAAGATAATAACAACAATTGCGGAGCCGAGTGCTCTCGGTTCTCTAACGGGCTTTGGACTAGGGTTCCGGAGCATATACATAGACCGGTTGGACAGCTGTCTCCTCCTCGCTTGGCCTACTTGGGCCGATTTCCTGCCACCGCGCCGACTTCTCCTCGGATCCGAACGTCGAATTATAATATCGACACGTGGTCGCCGTCACGGCTGCTTAGTTCATCGTTGTTATACTCGCGGCAGGTGATCTTGGAGTACGACGCGCCCGCACGTTCCCAAACTCTCGTTATCGTCGAGACTCGTGACGATCGCTTTTTCCCCGACGATACCTCCATGTCACGATGATTCGTTCGATACCGCGCTTTCGTCGCGATCTTTATCGATTATCGTATGGCATGTGCAATCTGTGCTGCATTCTTATGTCATGCACCGTGAGCTTGTCTCGTACACAGGGCAAAGGTCCCCGGCAAAATTGACCTCGGGAACAAAAGTCTCCCATGGCCTGGCTCTTGGAAAAGACCCATTTTGGAGAAAATGATTATTTTCTCAAATAAATTTTTTTTAAAAATTATTAGTAGCCATTTTTGTGATTAATAAACAAGTCTGCCAGTAGATAAACAAAGCCAGAATATATAATTGTAATCTTCCCAATGATACTTGTTATTTTGCACAAAGTGTACCTGCATTAATTATCAAAACACTAGAGATTTTTTGAATGATCGAATAATAAACAAACAAAATTTCTAAAGAAACTTCGAAGCTTCTTTCGATAATCAATTTTAATGTTTTGAACTCATTATTGGAAAACTCGATTGTATACCATGAGAAAGCTGAAGAAAACCGCATAAATGCTGTATTTTTATTTTGTTTTCGACTTAAATTACAATGTTATACACGCGAGATATTATTACAGCGAGCCTCACAATACTGAAATCCGCGTGGCTGAGCTAGTCTCGCGTATTTTACGTACTTTTTAATAGAAATACACATTGAAAACAATCCTATAACCGATGTAAAAAGACCTCATCTTCAGAACAAAATAACAATCGGCAAAAAGTGTCATTCTTCGAGATATTGAGCTATGTATGTTTGCTGGCCATTTTTCGGTAACAACATCGGAAAAATTAAGAAATTTCCTAGCAAAATCATTAGCCGGTTTTTTTTATTTTTCTAGACTTTGAGTTATGTGACCAAATTTTTCCCCGAGGCAAACCGCCAGAACAGATCACGAAATTAGCCCCATATGCACGAATGCGTTAGCGATCGGATTTCCTCGAAGAGATTTCAGCAAAGACAGAATTTTTCGCCACGTTCAACGCGTGAATGTATGATAAAGTAAGTTGGCAGTTGTATTACAAAAAAAGGTGTGAAAAAGAGCTCAAAATCCTCATCATTATCTCACGGTTTTGCAACCTGCGTGTATATTTGAACGAGGCAGGCGCCTACATTTAGAGCAATATAATGAGTACATAAAATGTTTATTGAACAATAAAAATCTCGGTAACATGGTTCTGATTGCGAATCGTCGAGAGCCCCTCTCAAAGCTACGAATAAGAAGATGCTCGATAAAGACTTGAGCTTTTATATTTACAAAAAAAAAGAAGATTGCCGCATGATAATCGAATAATTACAATTCAAAAAAGGCTCGTACATAGCAGTATTACTAAAGTTGTATAAGTAATAACGATAGCAACAAGTTTGCAATTCTACGGAAGATATCTGCGTACATACCGAACCGGACGCGAATCGTTAATGATAGAGCAAGACTGCTTACGACTCGACAATTTCGTAATTACATTGTACATATCGAAGCTTTCGTCGCTTATATATAGAAGCTGCGGACGCGTCTGTACACAATATCTTGGGCGCTATGGCTCGAATTCGCACGCGAGTTACTGCCAATTTTCTTAATTCCATGCGTACAATAACGTAATTGATTACTGTGTGATTTAGTTTTACGGATGACGAGTTTGGTAGTTCTGAGCCATCTTTGGACCATTCAAGCTAATTAATTGGAGCACAAGAGATCGACAAGACTGACATTCAGTTAATATAATCAAGCCTAAAGTTCATTTAATGATGCATTAAGCAAAATTTACGATGCGTTCTTAAAAAAATTTATAAATAATATTAATCGAGCTTTATCATTTGAAATATAATTTTTCAATACTTTTCAAATTTTTTTATTGAATAATTTATATATGCAATCGGTAAAATACTCGATTAGTTTTTGCGACTATCTGAAATCAAGACAAAACAAATCTAGGACAATCCGATAGAGTCGTTCATCTGGTTTTATCAATGTTTACATACAAGTATGAATATTGCGTCCAATAATTCCATTAGTTACTTAAATGCACTATACGCAACGACAACATCGTGTTTTTACAATTTTATTTAATGCAAGCACGTGCGTATGACGACAATGCGTTGCGAAATATACATAGGAAACGGCCAACGACCCTATTTATACCGTCATTCGTTGGTGCCAATATATTTACTGTTTCAACTATTCTGTTTTAACCTTATCTGTTTGAATAACAGTGCCGAATAGTTTTGGCAAATTTATTACTTGTAAACAGATTTTTATATAAATTACTTTTTGATGCTCACGTCCGCTATTTTCTTTTCAAAAGTTTGTACAAATGGTTGTGATATAAAAATTAGGTTAATACTAAGTCATGTGATTCTTAAAATTTTATTATCTTGAATGAGTCGAGACTAAACTAGTGGAAGTCGGCACCTATTGAATAGAAAAAAGACATCAGAAAGAGGCTTATCAAACTTGCGTATACGGAATCAATGTCGATATGAGAACATTATTTTTATTTCAAGTACTATGAAATCTTTGCTTGGTGATACATTTTGTCATTTCTACGGAGCTTGCGAGGAATTCAAGAAAAAATTTCAGAAAATAGCATCGTTCGAGTAAACACGGCCTGCGAACAAAGCATCTATAATTATCATGATAGTGTAATATTTTTGAAAAAATTCAAGTTTGTAGAAGTACGCAAATTTCCAAGCAATTAACGGACCAACTCAAAGTACTTGATTGTAAAATTTTACAACAAAAGAAGTCATTCCTAAATTGTCTGCCCATGAGTTGAAGGCTTACTGAAAGAGCACAATTATCGAAAGTGATATATGGCACAGGTATTCGAAACAAGTGTATCTTTCCATCGGCTCGAGCACGAGCTTCTTTGGAAGTCGCAAGCGAGCAGTGATTTTTACTCAATTGTTTTCAGTGGCGAATATCGCGAGCAATTAGCGCCGGCTAGGAGGCATCGGTTGAAATATAAGCTGATCGAAGAATATCATGCATTAGCGCCGATTATCGATGATCGGCCCGATGGCTATCGGAAAGACCGTCCGAGTTAGAGCTCGATTTACTTACGCACTCTATTGCGTCGTCATTTGTTCATTCGTATCTTTTATCGCAAAGATCGACGCACCTACGGCACGTATACAATTTGGGCCTAGTTGCAAAGATTCATTATTGTTTTTTTTATTCGCGTGCAGCTGTAAGCTTAAACTTAATGAAATCAAATTGCTTCAATTGCGATAGCAAATCATTTAATTTAAATTATTTCAAGATTATCGTTCGGAGCTACAAAAACACTCCTTATCTCGGCTGCGCACTCTTCGTGAAAATAATAATAATACGAATGTAGTGGTTTTTACGATTATAAGTTTCGCTTTTGGAGATAAATTCTACGTCCCCGCTAAATCTCAAGCGCGTAATCCAGAGAAAAAAAACCCAACGCATTTGTGCCGCCATGATTTACAAAACAAATTGACGAATCTTTATATGCATATGAATTTTGAGTAATCGTTGCTGTACGTACCCCATCCTTATCTGTGGAGCGTGGCTGCTTGCAAATTGACAAAAAAGTGCTCAAGTTAGTCCAAGACAAAACAGTTGTTAAACACAAAACGAAATTATTTTTCAACATAATAATACATAATAGGAGTAACGTTAAACATTGCCTTGCGCTACAATTGACACTTGTACTTTATTATACATCCGAGATTATGCAGACGCGCGTGACAGTCTCCGCATGCTCGCGTACGCATGTAGGCTTATAATAATACATATGCCTGATGCGCACCGAGCAATGGGCTTATTTACTGCATTAAGATAAGTACAAGATTTTGTTTGAATTTTAAAATAGTCGCATATATAATACGCCTACCTTGTCCGACGGAGCTAGAGCCGTGGGCGTCGAAGGCTGCTCTTGATTTTCTTCTCTCGACTGTTCCCCGTGAGCAAATTTATCAGGAAAGAGTCAAACATTTGATACATTTCTTTTTATTTAAGAGTCAGTGCTTTGTAATCAATTTCCGTAAATAAAAAAACCACGATCTTCAATATTATGCACATCTATAATTATTGTTATTCAATGAATCAAGATTGTTTGTAGTATTAATAGCTTACGTTGAGTATTGTTTGTTCGATTATGTATATAAGTTGTGAGGCTTGATTTACTGATTAATGAACATTTTACTTAAAGTTTTCTTTAAAGAGTCAACAAAAGAAGTGCACAATATTATTTACTTAGCAATAAGAATATTCAATTATTAATGTTAATCAGCAATCATTTACATGCAGTTTTCATGATTGTGTCTTTTTTCTGTTATTTGAAACAATCTCTTAATTTAGTTGTGCTAAGTAGAATATATTACCTTATCAATATCCATTGCCGCTTTGGAGAAAAACAATAAAAAATGTATTATTTACAACATATAAATGTAATTATTCGATGCGTTTGGGATCGATGAATGTAAACTGTGTACTAAGATAAGGCACATGAAACTCTATTTTCAAAAGCCATATTTGAACATTTTATTTTGGTATTTTTAATTATTAAAATGATTTCAGCTATTTAACTGAGTTTTTAAGAAAAAATGTTGATACTTTATATATTATGTTATTACACTTGAATCCGGTTAAAGATGAATAGCATACAATGATTAAATTGAGAATTTCTAAAAAGAAACCCGCATAAAAAAACATCCAAACTTGTTCAAAACTTTGAATACACGAAAATGTTACCCACTTTTAATGCAAATACTACGTGAGTGAAAAGCATGATGCAAGTTGCATCTGTTTTTCGATCAGAGTGAAGGTTCAACGATTCTTTAAATCGCCACAAACGAAACGACGATTTTATTTTAAAATGGTTAATTAAATGAAATGTACAAAATAAACTGTAGAATCGGAGAATTGGAAATATTTCAATGGACTGATAAAATCTGCAGTACTTCAAACACAATATGAACGATGCAGAGACCTTAAAATTTTTTTAATGTGACTAATGCATAATAGGTTGCAGTATCGTTTACTTATTCCTTACACGATTGTTAAAGAGTTTGAAATCTTCATTTAAATCTCTCGATACGTCTGAAAATTGCAAACATCGCTCACTTGTCTTTAGCAAAATCATCAAATATCGTTTAAATTGTTTTTTTAACCACTGTGTTCGTTTACGCTTTAACAATAAAAACAAGTGTAATGCAAAGACAATCTTTAGTACTTAGTCATGTTTTGAAGAATAGTTCATCAATATTGAAATTTTAAAAATTTTTTCCGCATTTCAACAGCAAACAAGCAAAGTAAATGTAGAGATAAAATGAAGTTTGTAAAAAAAAATTGAACTATAATATTTAAATCCCTTTGTATTATAAATTGGCCAAAAATCTCATTTTTTAAGGTCTCTGGCCATGTGAGCATAAATTAATTGTATTCGTACGTTCAATTTATTAAATATAGTTGCTTAGAGAATAGTTTAATCTCGAGTTCCGAAGTAAACCACTGCAGCTGCGATTGATTATATAACTCAATGGTATAGACTAACTAGTGATCACTAGTGTACTATTTAACATACAGAATTAAAAATGATGTAAAAATAACCTAGAAAAAAGATGCACCCTCGGCGCGAGAATGACTGACCTAAAAAAGCTCACGCCTACGAAATGAATCCTCTAATCATAAAGAACGGCACGCACAGCTTGTGTGAACTACCCGCGTCGCATTACAGGCTCGTGCACCGGCTCAAGCTCTAAGCTTTAAATCTTGTCGTATTCGTTACGTACCAAGCAATCTTTACGTTGGGTCGAATCAAGTTCTGCTCTTTATTTCAGCCCTTTGCGTGGACTACGTGGCCAGACTCGTAGTGCGAATGTCGTTCAGGCCTCGGCGAGAGCTTGATACACGGTGCGAATATAGTCCACGTGCGTAGACTACGGAAAGCGAAAGTACAGAATCGAAGGTGAAGGTAAGGACGAGCTCAGCCGCGTTTCTGACTATACAGCTGCGAGTATGGAGTGATTTTTTCACGCGTCGTTCGCGCACAAGGTTGAGCTTGCGACTGCTGCTGCTGCGGCCTACGGAGTGTGCTTCGATTTCCCTGCTTGCGTACTGTGTAAACGAGGGTGCGCAGCAACCCCTTGGCGCGCGCATGCGCAATTACCTTCTGCGCTGCAAGTTTTGACTCTCGATAAGTTTCTTGTGCTTCGTGAGGTCGATTTGATCGTGGCGGGAAAGCGAGCATGTTGCGAGCTTGTTTTTCTGCGACACTAATTTAATAAGGTATTAACCAAGAAAACAAGTGTCGCCAATTTTCTCGACTCGAAAAAAAAATGTGAACAACGCTCAGAAAGATGGACAAATTGTACGCAGATATTTGTAATTCCATAATTGGGAAAATTAAAAGAACGTTAATGCCCTATCATTTGATATGAAAAACTCGGCTTGAGAAGATTACATTCAGTATTGTTCGACATTGGTACTGATTATCTCGACGAAAGCTGTCACGTCGGCGAGCTGTCGTCGTTTAAACGAATGCCTCTATACGTTGGTTCGAAAACATTTTTCTCTACGATGTATGACGCGCGGTCGAGAGCTGCAATAACACACAAATCGACAGGACGTCGGTGGTGGTAGGACACGGCAACTCGGATCGATATCTCAGCGCCCGCGTGTATAGATTAGATAGAATTCTTTATATCGCGACGCGCCCACCGCGTTACACATGTATACAGAGTCTATATAATACAGCTTGATCTAGTGGTATTATAAGCCGCGCGCAGTATTATATATAAGCGCCGGATGACGTAGAGCCTGACTCTCAGCTGACGTCAGAGGGTACACTCCTCCGTCGAGCGGCTTGGCATCGCGATGTCGTCGTCGCCGCCGCAACGACCGAAAGCTCGCCCGGCTCTGCCTGCTGCTGCTGCTACGACGCAGATGTTAGCAATCCTGCAGCAGCAGCTATACATTATACAGTTGCGAGTCTAATTGAGTCAAAGCCAATTTACGATTCGCGACTATTCGATAATTTTCGAATTCACGCAGCTTTTTTATTCGTAACGTTATGCTGTCTGCGGCGCTCTTCGCTCGGTCAAATGGTTGTGCTTAGCTAGCAGTACAGACCGCCTTTAAAACGTGCGACTGATTTATCGTTGCATATGACGATTATACGAAGTGTAGCATATCAGCAACGGGGCTTTGCTCGGGACTTCCGTATATCTGTATATTAGCGTGGTACTTTCGAAATTTGTATGCCCACGATTGTCTTATCGGCTCTTAACACCGTACTTAAACGACTAATCGTCCTTCCTGTCGTGTATCGCGAGCTAGTACTCCAACTCGAGGATATTGATACGTACAAGTCGATATTTTGGCACGCTCGACTAATTCCTGTCGCGTTTTTGCCATTTACTCGACTCGAACGTAGCTATAGACGCTAATTCGTGTATATATAGGCTCGCGCGAGTATCCATGTGTGAGTAAGCGCATATTTTTATATATACAGTGTATGTATAGGTCCGCGTGCACGACATCGGCTATGCCCGTGAGACACGTGATACCGATCACGTAAGCTGTGCTGCGTGACGTCGTCGCACTCATACAACTCTCGAGCGTATACACACTAAGATAATAACCAATGCGACTAATTTTATATTTACTCCATCCGCCCTGCCATGGACTCGAGCATGAGAGTCGAGCATTCCATCATATGGATCATCGACGAAGATTTTGTATTTAGTTTTGCAATTTATTTATCATTACTATCCTAAGTACTTTCGTTTTCATGCCAATCGCACTTTGTTTAAATAACTCATATTTTTTCGACACCTACATTAATGAACAAAAAAAAAGAGAGGAAATTACAAGTGGTAGTTTTCGCATAGTTGTCTTATCATAACACAAATACATTATGCTAAAAAAAGATCTTAGCTTACGAGTGACTAATTCAGACTCTTTTCTGAACGATTTGAAAATCTTACGAAATTCATTCGTTATTTTCGCATCGTATTCGGTTTGATATAAAATCGCATTTTACTTCCGTTCTACACAAGTTGAAAATTATGTCATTTTATTTATTTCTTATGCGATTTCATCTTTATCGCTACAGACAAAAATATTGCTCATCAAATATTTCGACAAAAACAGTTTTTCTTGAAGAGTCATCCATTTGTGGTTTGCCTAACTTTATAAATTCGCCAAATCAAGTATATTGTAAAAAATTTGGTTTTTCATATCAATGATAATAAATTGATTTAGGTGAGAGATTCATCTGAATCATTGAGATGCTCGAAAATACAAATTATATTTTCGCGAAAATGAAATAAAACGAGCTTTCGAGCTGGCGCCTGCTTACATGGCAACAACTCGCACACAGACGTGGATGACGTCACGCACTGCACAGGTTGACTAGTAGTATATTATGAGCAGCGACGAGCCTCCACACGAGCCCCGTCTTGCATCAGCCAACGGCGGAGCAGCGCGGGACACTTCGAACTAATGACCTTCACCTGACGAGCCTTACCTCTTGCATCATTTTATTTTTGAGAAGTTATTACTGACGCATTATACGTGCCTCCAGTCGAGAAGCGCACAAGTAACTTGTTGAGTCGACTCGTTAATTCGATCGATATCTACGCCGCGTATGGACAGATAATTTCTTTTCTTAATTGACTGCTTTAATCAAACTTCTTAATGGCTTTGGACGTTTTTGGGCGTTGTTTACAAAGCGATGAAAGTATTTAGTGATAAACAAATGTTGTTTCGACGTTTTCACAACATCTTAAAATTTACGGCAAATTGAGAGTTTGCAAATATTAAATAAGTTCGCTACTTCAATCGTGGACACAGAAGCTGCCCTTCTTTTATTTTTATTAAGATTCGCGTCTTTTTATTGTTCACACATACGATACTGAGTTATATTTTCTGAGTTGATTAATTAATGCGAGTCTCTTACGTTTAATACAGTTACCGTCGGAATCTTTAAGTTATTTACAAATTTATTGCTACGATAATACTGGTACATCATGCTAACTTTTGAAATTTTTATTAAAATTGCTGATACTGATGATTCGATTTATTCAAGAATTGAATTCCGTGAAATCAAAAATTACTTTGTAATTTCATGAAGCTTACATAAATTCGAAAAATGCTACTAATAAAAACTTGATATTATTACATGTGAACCTGCAACACGAGGCAACACACAGAGACGTTGTTAGTCTCTCGGAAAATGTTCTTAAACGTGGCTAAACTCATTCCATTATTGCCATCTTCCAAATTTAAAAAATGACGTTTGTAAATTGTTTATTATTGTTCCTTGCTTACATGTAATGTTTTCGCCAAAGCCCATCGAAATTCAATAATTCATATGAAATTTTTATGTCGAATAATTGTTTATATTTATAAGAAAAATGATGACGACGTGTAGATTGAACTTTGACCCATTATTCATAGGGGCTCGTCGCTATCTTCAATTAACGGACAAATAAACTTATCATTATTACCGCGCTGTATCATATCATATTGCTCAGTTTAAGTTGAAAAGACTGATTATGAGAGAATAGAGATGTTTTCGCAATAACGCAAATGACTTGCTTCTTATATACTTATCAATCAATTGGGTTTTCATTCATACGAGCATCGAGTGAATAATAACTTATAACTTTAATTATTAAAAAACATGCTTTTTTTAACCTTAAAACATTATAAAAACTTCGTTTCGCGCACGGGATAATGAAAAATATCGTATGCAAGTAGTGCACGAGGAAGATGACTTACCCAGAAGTCTTTGCTCGCTCGTTTATTACGCTTGAGCCAAATCGTGGATACATAGCCTACTATTACTACGCTCATTTTAATAACTATAATCAAAGTTTTATCTTGATTCTAATTATTTGGTCATTATAAAAAACGTATAATTGTCAATGAAAATGAGTTTTATATAGTTCATTATTAACTTAACACGTTGGACCAATTTTCCTATAATTTTAAAAAAGATCCAAAAGTAAAGTATCGCATAGATTTTTTTTATTGTACACGAATAGTTGCAAGCTTTTTACAAAATAAGACACTATTGCTATTACTAGCTACGATTGGTTCTCAGATATTGCGTGGCACGTCGATTGAATGTATTTGTCATTGAATTATACTTGCGAGGCGTTCAGTTCAGTTCACTCATAGGGAAACAAGCTCGCAAAGTGATCGATACAAGCAATAGTTTTTCAATAATTTATTTTGAAAAATAGTCATCTTTGATTGAATTTTTATGCCATCCGAAACTTTCATAAAAAAATATTTCATGAACAAATCACTTACTAATTTTCCTGATAATGGTATCGTCGTATCTCGGGTGTAAATTGGAACATCCATGTCGGTGACGCTGCTACTGATACTTGGTGCTCTGGATTCTCTCAAGGGTACATTTAAATGCGTAGGCCTCAGAGGATGCGACTCCGCAATGAAGCCTTCCCCATAATCATCTTCCTCCATCCTGTAACAATCATTTCAGCGGTATTATATATTTTATTATAAGATGCTTGAAATTAGTTATCAGAAAACTTATTTCAAGAAATTTTTAAAATTTTAATGTCCGATTGTGACTTAATTTTCAAAAATAACATCTCGATACACACGATACATTGTAAAATACTCGCATGTTGTTTTTACTTTCTTTAAAGTAATTAAAGTAATTTTAGGGGTATAATATTTGGATATTGCATAGCTCTTTATACTAATTTTTACATTGTTATTAAATTTCTATAGAATGAATTTTAAAAGTAATAATATAAACTAGTTTTGAATAACAAAAAGTAAAACCATTTTTTGGATAAAGATATAATAATATCTAGAAAAATACCATCACAAGCATTGTAAATAATTCCAAATCTTTTCTCATTTACATAGTAGGAAACGTAACTATGTATTTTGTCTTTCAAGATCATCTATAATTAAATATCATACGGATACCTAAAAGAGAACCAACAAGAGGTCAATGGCAATCTATTAGTAGCTAAATGCAATGCAATTATAATCTCATGGGTGTGCTATCGTAAGAAATGAGGAATTCTCTAATAATTATATCAGGATTTCACGTGGCTTATTTTTGCAACTCCCACCAGTTCAACGATTTTTTTTCAGCTCCTAAAGAAATTTACAAGCTCTGTAGAAAACAACAAAGAATGTTTTGAAATTCTAATATATCATCTCAACACTGTTTCAATATGAATTAACTATAATTACGCATGATACATTTTTTAAAATTTACATTTAATATGTAAATAAATAGATCAATTAAAAATACAAAAATTAAGTTAAGAAATTGCATTTCAACCTATTAGAAAATCAAAAGACATCGAGTGCAGAATGAATTTACTTATTAATTTTTTATCGAATTACCTTTGGTTCATTACTCGGTACCAGGAAACATGATCTGGTGACCCTTGTCTGCAACGCCAATTCACGATATATTTTAAAAATTATGATTAGAAATTAGAATTGAAGGTTTTTACATTCTCATGGTTTCAACTGAAAAAATACTTGTTTGTTATCTGAAACATTAGGTATTTCACTCCGAAGTAAACATTTAATCTCTCAATCCGTTTTCCGGTTGATTCAATTGCAATCAAAGAGTTTGAAAATGATGTAATAAATAATTAAAAGATTCGTGTTTATTCTTCGAGGAAAAGTTCTTATATATCTTGGCAAAATCCACCAGCAAAATTGTTTAAACTTTTTAAATCATTGAACTCGAGATGCAATGTGTATATGAGGCAATCCACATATGTATATATTGTCACTAATGGCTAACAATTGAAACGAATAGGAGCGTGACTAGAACTTAACCTGCAGCTGATGGATTTGTTTTTCATTCTTGACACGGTTACACTGTTGCATATTTTCCGATCAATTGAGTCTTCTTTTCGTAGCTATTGATACTCGATACTAGCTCGTTAGGTCGATTCATAAAAAATATGTATGAGTGTATTCGTATTTTCTTTTAGTCGTGATACCATTCAATCAGATGAAAATGGGTTCATTAGCTTTGGAATGAATTGTTTCTGATATTGAATTTTCATGAGATATTTTTAAAAAATGCTGAAAACATACTAAAAGTAATAGCTTACAAAACAATGTGTCGTTTGTATTAAATATTTTTCAAATAACGATTTATACAGAATCTTGCAAACAATAAGCCTCAGCTTGCCATTGAATTATTTTCAAAAATATTTTAAAAAATTGTGCCAAACTCAAAGATTTGGCCGCATTAGTTGAAGCATATTTTTCAAGAAAGAATATTGATCTGTATTGGCCGATGGAAGCACGTCC
This sequence comes from Trichogramma pretiosum, assembly GCF_000599845.2. Taxonomy (NCBI): domain Eukaryota; kingdom Metazoa; phylum Arthropoda; class Insecta; order Hymenoptera; family Trichogrammatidae; genus Trichogramma; species Trichogramma pretiosum. The sequence goes on along the minus strand of NW_019641641.1, from coordinate 518,837 downwards.
ATTGCTCGTGCAACGAAATTTCATGAAATTCTCGTGGCTTTTAACGGATGGACTTATATAGGGGTTTACGCGTCATCAACGAAATAGAGAGATAAACAAGTGGTCCGTGATGGGAGTTTGTTTTCCCAAGTGACGGACGGCTCGAGCGGTGCAGACTTAAAAAATGACAAAATTATTTTTGACTCGGCAATCGGCAGAAAATAACACACACGCGACTCAGTCGAGGCGTATACGCAAAGCATGCCTGCTTATACTCTGACATTGGCGCTCAGCACATTTGTTTATGCAACACGCTCGCCGTGAGTTTGTACGTATCGGGTCTCGACCCATCACAGCCGTAACATAATCCGTGCACGTTGCAAAAAAAAATTCATAAAAAATCCCTCGTCGCTTCGTCAACGCACAGCCACCCTTCTTCGGACTGGAGAAACCGACCGAAAGTCGCCTTTTTTCACAAGTACACTGCTGGGAAGGTGATAGTTACCTCACGTGCTGCATCTTTCTGACTTTGGCCAACTACCAGCAGCACAGCAACAGCAGCAGTAGCGACGGCAGCAAATGAAGAAGAAAAACAAAAAATACACTGTCACCTCGCACCACTGGCGGGTATCGCACCATATACCGAGGCCGATCCTTGTCTCTTGCGCTTCTCCTCGGAGGATTCGTATAGGATCTTATTCCAGCACTAGCAAGCAGCACGAGAGAGAGAGCAAGAAAAAAAGAAATTAATTTTACAGCCACGCGAGCGACAAATGCTCTTGAGACTGAGCCTAGAGGACGGGATGCTGCAGCTGCAGCATGCAGTACCGTCGACGTCGACGTCGTTGCAAGCGCTAGATTTAATTTTAAATCCCCGCTAACGTCTTCGAGTACTATACACCCAAGCCCGTGTACACACGCATACATTCGCGAATCTATAAATACGTATATATACGCATATTTTACTACTCTCTGATGCAGTAGACAATATATACTTTGCAGCTTCGATGCAGTTGGTCAGCGATGCAGTCGTGCATCTTCGCGGGTCCATGTGCAGAGCTTGCACACATGACGAGCTTTTGCGCTCTATACTTTCGTGTTTTTGGATGCGACTGAATCGGAATTGTAAAAAAATTGAAGATGATAAAAACGGAAGCGCACACTGCAACAGTATTCAAAATATTTATGAAGATCAAAAGAAGCCGAAGTAAAAATTATAACTTTCAGATACTCGTATTTTGATCAAACTTCAATATTATAGTTCATATATATTTGATTGCGTTTTTTTGTTCTCTAGAATTCTGCATGGAATTTCAGAAAACTCTCAAGAATTAATTTAAAAATTTAGCTTAGAATTTTCATTTTGATGTGATTTAACCTGGTTTTGTCAGCTCCCTATTCTTAAATATTAATTGAGCTAACGAAGTGTTCACGTTTTTATTAAAATTAATTTGTCAAATGAAAAATCAACTTTTTTAATTCCATCAATCAAGTTTTCTACTGAATTCATGATTGAAGTTGTGCTTGAAAATCGAATTATTTGGTTTGTTTAAAAATATCCGACTTCAGAAGTAATTAGTAGTTCAATTTATTTATACGTTCGAAAAAATTTGAAAAGTTATCGAAAAAAATTCATGTTGAAATTGAATATGATCTCCGTAATTATGAGCATGTGAACGCTAAAGCTTACCTATTGTGCTGTCAAAATTCAAAAACACCTATGCTACCACTCTGTTCACGAATGCGCCGCAAAATATCGTCTGCTCAGTTAACCGCATGTACCCACTTCAGTTATCAAAATAAAAATTTTATTGAAAACAAATATGACATAAGCAATTAGAAACCTAAAAAAGTTTGTCTAACAATTATATTTTAATATAAAAGTTAATGAGTTTTACTAGACAGTACTTGTTGTGTTTAAAGTTTCTATTTTTCTTGTAGTAATAGTTTCCAATCAAAATGGTTAGACTTACTACCATTTTAGGTTATGCTAAAAAAGTGCAGAAAGTAAGTTTTTCATGATATAAAAGCAATCATTAATTAATTTTATTCATCTTTTGTTAAAGTAAACGTTAAAATTGATATTATTTGTTACGCAGCCTTTGAGGAAGCATTTGAAAAGTGGCTACCTCGATAAACTTAGATTTCATGTCAAAGCTGGTACCGGAGGATCTGGTCTAGCTCAGTACGGTGGAATTGGAGGAAATGGTGGTGATGTTTACGTTAGAGCTAAAGAAGGTTTGTCTCTCAAGGAATTATCTCAAGTTGTCAAAAAAAGAGAATTGGTTGCAGGCACAGGCTATGATAGTTCTAAGCGAGGTATATTGGGAGCAGCAGGAGAGGACCTAATTATTAATGTGCCTCCTGGAGTTGATATTTATCAGGATACTGGAAAATATCTTGGTAAATTGCAATTACTTCATTTTGACTTTAAATTGAATTTTAAATTTTACAAATAATTATTTAATTTTTTATTGATTGACGATTTTTCACAGGCTGTGTTAATCAACCTGATAAAAAGTTAATTGTAGCTTTTGGAGGAAAAGGTGGTTGTAAACAAACAGATTACAGTGGACAAAATGGAGAAAGTCATCACATAATTTTGGATTTAAAATTAATATCAGATGTAGCTCTTGTAGGATTTCCAAATGCTGGCAAAAGTACATTATTGAAAACTGTATCAAATGCCAAACCAAAAGTAGCTGCATATCCATGTATGATAATTGATATTTTATTAATAGTAATAATATTTATTATAATTAGATAATAGATTTATAAAAAAATTATATATTATTTTAGTTACTACACTGAGGCCTAATCTTGGTCAAATACTTTATCCCGATGACAGAGAAATCACGATGGCAGATTTACCTGGTCTTATAGAAGGAGCTCACAAAAATATTGGAATGGGACACAATTTTTTGAAACATTTAGAACGTTCAAAATTGTTGTTATTTGTAGTAGATATTCAGGGTTTTAAGCTTTCACCTCGTCACACATGGAGAAATTGTTTGGATACTATACTGTTATTAAATAAGGAAATAGAATTGTACAAACCAGAGCTTTTAGACATTCCTGCTATCCTCCTTGTAAATAAAATGGATACACAAGGTGCAGGTACTATTTTTGAACGTTTCAAACCTAAGTTTGAAAATTTAAAGACTGCACTTTCTGAATACCCAGAAGACATGTGTCCTGAGAAAGTTTTGGAATTTGAAGATATTTTACCTATGTCTTTGATAAATAAAGACAAACAAGAAATCAATCATTTTAAAACAATTTTGAGAGAAAATTTGGATAAAATATTTGAAATGGAAGCACTGAAATTAGAACAAGAACTACCAGAACAAAAATTAGTTGAAAAATTGAGAAATCAATTAAAACTTAAAGCTCCGGTTCTTGTTTAAAAAAATGTAAATTTACATTTTGTAATATACTCTTTGTAATATACTCAATAATGTTTATGTTGACAATTTTTTACAAATATGTACAAATTAATCATATTTTTAGTTTTAATAAACAATGTTAATCAATTAATTCATTGAATTTAAGTTTAACCCATTTTCTCTTTATACCTTCTTTAGTAACTATATCAGTCCAATCATCACCAATCGGTGACTTGTGCTTTATATCTATTTTTTCAATGTCATTTCTGTTTCTCACTACATCAAGATCAACCGCAAATTTTTCAACTCCATTCCATGCAATCATTACACCATTATCAGTACATAATTTTGGTGGAGGCCTAATAAATTTAAATCCAATTTCTTCGCATACTTTTGATAGCGCTTTTGCAAGTATGTTATTTGATGCAACACCTCCAGACACAACCTTGAAATAAAGAATTCTTTAATCTCAAATTATAAAAACTTTCATTCATGATAATTAAATGCAGTGGATTATTTAGAAATAATAAATAAATTAAAGGTTCAAGTTTTGTGTGAAAATGACACTAGAAATATCAATAAAATAATTACCAAAGTTCTTTGCTCTTCTGGTATCAGTTCATTTTTCTCAATAAATTCCATAGCTCTTTGAACTCGCATACACATGTGTCTAAAGTATGCCATTAAAAATCCAGCACATAAGTTGTTTACATCTGGTATTATATCTGCACCCATAACATTGAAGTCCCTTTCTTGTTGAAATATATGTTTTTGAGCTTTAGTTTTTAGTCCAGAAAAACTAAAATTACAATCTCTATAGTGAGCTAAGGCTGCTGGAAAAAAGAATTGATCAGGATTGTCAGCTTTACGTGCTGCCATTTCTAATGCTTGACCGCCACAAACATTAGCATATTCTGGAATATTTGATAGTTTTAATCTTCTAGCTACCTAGTGAATAAAATTTACAATTATATTCATTTGATTTTAATTCATAATTTTAAAGAAATTACCTTATCCATAGCTTCTCCTGGAGCATTATCTAAGGCTTGACCTAAAATTTTAAAATCATTTACAGACTGAACTAATGCTAGAATACAGTGTCCACCAGAAACAAGAAATGCCAAGTATGGAAATTCAACCTGGAAAAATGAGTTTACACTGATAAATAATTCTTTAGAATTTTCTAAGACTATTTTGGTTTACATTTTTTATCATTCTGACTGTTAAAGCATGAGCTTTCATATGATGAATCGGTATTACAGGCTTGTCATATTCTTTTGATAGTTTTAAAGCAAAATCTCTACCAATAGTGAGTGACATAGGTAAACCAGGTTCAACAGATACAGCAATTGCATCAACATCATCCAAAACTAAATTTGCAGATGTTAAACATTCTTCATATACTTTTTGGATATTTTTTTCGTGTAGTAAACGAGCTTCAAGTGGATTGATTCCACCTTGTCTAAAATAATAAATTTTTTGATAAATACATGTACAAATTTGAACTTTTGAACAAAGTCAGAAGAAATGTTACCTAAGATGGAATTGCATTTGAGAATTTATAGCTTCACCTAAAATATTTCCATTGCTATCCACAATAGCAAAGCCTGTATCATCACAACTTGATTCAATACCCAAAATTTTTATAGTTTTTTTCTGTGTACACAAGCCTCTATTCAAATTAGCGCAGTTCTTTCGGAATTCACATAGTTTTTTATTAAAAGCTTTGAATCGAAGTAGATGACGCATTTTCGAAGCTGCATCTGGTTAATATTTTTTAAAATCAAAATTAAACGACAGCTTTTATACTTGTAATAAACCCGTTTAAATCCATTCATATGACACGATGAACTATTGTGTCTTCTGCTTCACCAGCCATGTGCGTCAACACAAAACAAAACCTGTATATGGGGCAAATTTCCTGAAGTGTCCTAGCACTCTGCCGCACGGCATTTTTTGGCCGAATCACTCAATTTCTAACTCGCTGTAAAAGTATCAAAACGCCCCTCAAAAAAATAACTAACTAATGATTTCGATAGGAAATTTCCTCAGCTTTCCGATGGTGAGGTCCAATTTCCTGGAATTTTCCATTTTCACCCGGAAAATTGTCATTAAACATTCAGAGCTCAATATCTCGAAAAACGCCACTTTTTTTGCTTTTTTTATTGTTTCAATCGAAAGATGAGGTCTTTTTACATCGGATATGGTAGTTTTCAGAGTGTATTTTTGATGAAAACTAAGGAAAATACGGGAGGTTTTAGTTAGCGCTCGGCCGCTCGGCGTGATTTCCAGCCTTGCGCGGCTCGCTGTAACATGTAACTCGCTCTTATGAGATAGTGATTTGGCTGGAAAAATAAATAAACATATGTTTTCGATAGGAAATTTTCTCAGCTTTCTCATGGTGTAGTTGGATTTTCCAATAATTTTCATTTTCACCAGAAAAAATGGACTTGAAGGTTTATTTTCTACTTTTTCTAATGAAAATGAAAATTATTGGAAAATCTGACTACACCATGAGAAAGCTGAGAAAATTTCCTATCGAAAACATATGTTTATTTATTTTTCCAGCCAAATCACTATCTCATAAGAGCGAGTTACATGTTACAGCGGGCCGCGCAAGGCTGAAAATCGCGCCGAGCGGCCGAGCGCTAACTAAATCCTCCCGTATTTTCCTTAGTTTTCATCAAAAATACACTCTGAAAACTACCATACCCGATGTAAAAAGACCTCATCTTTCGATTGAAACAATAAAAAAAGCAAAAAAAGTGGCGTTTTTCGAGATATTGAGCTCTGAATGGTTAATGACCATTTTCCGGGTGAAAATGGAAAATTCCAGGAAATTGGACCTCACCATCGGAAAGCCGAGGAAATTTCCTATCGAAATCACTAGTTAGTTATTTTTTTGAGGGGCGTTTTGATACTTTTACAGCGAGTTAGAAATTGAGTGATTCGGCCAAAAAATGCCGTGCGGCAGAGCGCTAGGACACTTCAGGAAATTTGCCCCATATATACAGCAAGCTAGTCAAATAAGCAGTGTGCAGGGGCTTGTAGCTAAGTAGCATGTGGGTAACCGATGAGCTTTTTTATGTAAAAAAATGTGATTAAAAAGCTGAACTTTGCTTAACCGACACGGTTAAATATATAGCGCATATTATATCGCTTTGGTGCGATGCGTTGTCGAGCTCGTCTTGGACGCACACTACCACGATCGAAAACAAAAATAACTGCAGATGACAGATCTCGTAATTATGTGCGTGCAATCGTCTGCGGTAGAAGACGCTTCATGCATCGCGAAAAAGGAGGATCGTAACAGTAAAATTGATTGATTTATGTATAAATTTGTATATTTTTGTACAAAAAAGTAAATTTACAATTAAAGCCTTAGTTATAGTACACATGACTTATTCAAATACGAGATGCCCAATCTAGCTTTATCATATCCGCTGCTTTTTCAGCTAGGGCTATAACTGGAATGTTGGTGTGAGCTCTAGGTACCATCGGCATAACGCCTGAATCCACCACTCTCAATCCCTTGATGCCTTTAACCTGTGGCGAGAACGAATAAAAATAAGATCAGTCACAATTCGCCGAGGAAAATTGAAGAAAGTAAGAAAATCAAAAGGCAGAGCGAATAATGTAATTACCAAGAGTTTGTTATTGACGACGGCGGTGGGATCGTCTTCGCGACCCATCTTGGCCGTGCCAGCATAGTGCCACAGCGTTATGGAGTAGGTCCTGATGGCGCACTCCCAGTAGCCGTCGGAATTCCAGGGATACCTCTCGCAGCCGGGCACACCGGGATCGTAGAGCCTCGAGCCGTACTGCTGCATGGCGTCCGTCTGGGCCACCTCCATGGCGATCCTGATGCCCTTGATGGTCAGCTTGACGTCGTCCGGATGCGTGAAGTAGCCGGCGTGGATCTTGGGCAGGTCGAACGGATCGGCGCTCCTCAGCTCGATTCTGCCGCGACTCTTGGGTTGCAGCACCAGGGGCCAGATCAGCCAGCCGTTCTGGCCCGTCAGATTGCCGAACGATTGCTGATAATGCCTGTTGGTCCAGCCAAACGGTTTTTGGAGCGACGGATTGATTCCCAAATGGGTGCTGCAGAACAGCAGTTCCAAATTGGGTGGCACATTTGTCTTGAGCAAATTGTCGGTATCGACGAAACCAATGCCCTCTACCGAGCCGATCTCGGTCAGAGGTCCCTCGCGATCGTTTATGTATTGACCAATGGCTGGGTTCTTCATGATTGACACGATAGATTGCACGTTCGTGCCGACTTCCTCGTCGACGAGGAAAGTCAGACCTCCGTAAACGACGTGATCGATGAATTTCTTGCCGACTGGCAGATCTTGTATCACCGGAATATTGTGACTACGAAGATGTTCCGCTGGTCCGATACCGGACAGCATGAGGAGCTGCGCCGAGTTCAAGGCACCGGCCGACAATATGACTTCTTTCCTCGCGAGTACTTGCATCCTTACTTTCTGGCCCAATGCGTTCTGCTTGACGAACTCGACGCCGTAGGCTTGTTTATTCACCGGATTTATCAAGATCTTGGTCACTCGGCTGTCCATACTGACGACCAGATTTTTACGATTTCGAATCGGATGCAGGTATGCCCGATTGACGCTCATTCGCTCGCCGTTGATTTGATTCGCTTGGATGTAGTTGAAGCCAATTTGCTGCTCGCCGTTGTAATCCGTTGGCGCGTAACCCATTTCCATTCCCGCCTCGACGAAAGCGTCGGCCAGTGGCGAGTGATACTTGGGATTGGCGATTCTCACTGGCCCATTGAAGTTGTGGTACTTCTTATCGATTGGGTCCAGTTTCACGTCGTTGGTTTCCAACTTTTTAAAGTATCGCAACATATTCTCGTAGGACCAGCTATAATCTCCCGTCTCCTCGGCCCAACTATCGTAGTCGGCTTTATTACCTGATGAGAACATAGAAATAATAAAAATTGTAGATATTAAATGTCAAAGTTTTTATTCCCTGTTAAATTTATTTGTCATTTTCAAATTATTCAAAAGATTTTTCGAGACGATTTTGTAGGCACGATGTCACTTTATGAAGATGTCTCTTTGAAAATCATTAAAGTGCAATTAATAGGGTGTTTGATCTTTGTTTTTCTTTTTTTAAATGCCAAATGCTCCCGAATAAATGTTTGTGCAGATGTATAATCGGTTGAGCATTATTTTGCAATACAAGCAAATCAGCTTGTCATAAAGAAAACAAGAGTATACAGCTAGATTACATAATATTTACGAATGGCATTAGAAATAGGTAATGATTTTGCGGTATTGCCTGCATAGTAAAATTATGAGTCGAGTACTATATTTTTTCTATTTATTAATAATGTATTATTTCAAACGTACCTCTTACTGCGATCATGAAGTTCATGACGCTGCTTCCACCCATGACCTTGCCCATTGGCAGCAGACATTTCTTTCCAACGCGACCGGTGCAGTGCAAATTCGACGGTTCCGTGTAGTGATGCCAATAAATGTCTTTCTGGTACCACTGGTGAAGAGCCAGCAGGGGAATGTCGTAGAGAAGCGCCTCGTTCGAGCCGGCCTCGAGCAACAGAACTCGGTTGAGCTTGTTCTCGGTGAGCCTCGAGGCCAGGACGGCGCCGGCACTGCCGGCCCCGATGACGATGTAGTCGTACGTCTCCAAGTGACGCGGCGTTCGGTTCGGTACCTCTCTGTTGGAGAACTCGATCGATTCTTGGAGAAACTTTGCGCCCCCCGTCACAAGGGGTAAGAGATTCAGTATGTTTTCCAGGAATCCCGCCTGTACCGTCGTCAGAAAAACGACCACAAGAGGCAGCAACCATTTGTACCGCGTCATTTTGAGATGTTACAATGGACGAAGAGCAGTACTAATGTTGCAAATCACAGACGCCGCACCGTTTTTATAAGATAACTTTATCAAAAGTCTTATCTAAACCATTAGCTTTGTTTTACACTTTATAATTTTTGCAAGTACATACGTTCTACATAGGCATGAGAATTGTTTGATCGGTTGTTTGGGTAAATGTTAATCGATTTGGTACTAATTTTTAACTCAACAAAATCACGCTATTTCACGTGTAGACCAGAAATGACTATAAACGAGGCGATGTTCTATCATGCGAAAAAAATGAATAATCAGCTCAATCTCAGTGACATGAGAATCATCATAGGGTAGTGGATAGTGATTTATCATCTCCAATTGGTAAAAATCATTCAGTAAATGCTAAAAATTGAATTATTGGTAGATCGTTTTTAAAAGACTTCAATAGCTTGACGGCCTTTTATGTAACTCGTTTCAGCTGTAACAACAGTGTCCAAATTGACTGATTTAGCTAAGTGTTAAACAAGCGACCGAAGTATCGTACGGCTTATTCCGTAAATTTTATATTTTCTATGACGAGACGTCGTTGTAAGATGATTTTTCAATCGCGCTTTTGGCTAAAAATAGCAAAAACATTATAACAATACATGTATCGATAGCAGGTATGAATTTTTAAATTTTTCCTAATGTACAGGCACGATTACTCGAAATTCGAAAGAATAAGAAGCGTTGTAATTTCGAGCGAGTGCCGGCGAGGACAAATAAAAGACGATTATAGCAGCTCGAGCATGTGGTATATACGCGGGAATGGTAAAACTACCCATAAAAGAAACGTAGCTGCAGACGTCGTAGCGGTAAAGCTTAGGGCTTGCGAAGCAGGAACTTTTTAACTACCAATCGAGCTTGCAGCCAGTAGCTCTACTAGCGCAGCAGCAGCAGCAGCTGCAGCATATAGGCAGTGGAGCAGCACAGAGAGTCGCGTTGGCTCGTGCTATATCCAGAGCTTGGCATGCTGCGCTCTCTCTCTCTCCCTCTCTCCATCTTGCTTTTTCCTCTCATCTCTTCGAGAACAAGTATAAGAAAATACAGAGGCGAGAAAAGACAGTATTGGCTGCTCCGACGGCCCCGTTTGCGCTTAGCCATGCCTCGGCCAGCAGTTACTTCCGCGAAGCTTTTCTACTCGCTCGCAGACACATACCTTCATGCGTACGTACGTATACATTCTTACGTAGGTACGTGCATGCCCATTGCGCTGCTCGTTGTGTAGCGCGTGAAAACACACACACTGGCGAGAGCAGCGGATTCGTTCGCGAAGGGCCAGTGATTAGGGAACTGTCCATCGATGTCGGGGTGCTTCGAGTGACCGACCGATCCGCCGTACAGAGTGGGTGTAGAATCGAAAATGGGCAATGCCCAGAAGAAAGTGGCCTACCAGCCGCCCAGCCTGCACGTACCCTACATACCCAATAGCACCGTTGGTAGCAGCGGCAGCATACCTAAGAAAGTGCACTGGGACAGACCAGGTACGAGGTGGAACTCTATATACGCCAGTAACCCAATCGTTTGCTCCGCATGTCTGGATATTTTTTTCTTTTTTTTTTACGTATTTCTTCGATCGTCGCATTGGTTTATGCTACATTTCATTTCTGAGAGATGCTTCGGGCTTCTTATAAACATAGGTTCATTTGTCGCGAAATTTTGGAATTGGTTATTTTTGGCTTGTCTGTGCATAGTAGTCTCACGTATCTTTATATATTTGATCATCACTTCTAACATTTATTAAAATGTCTATATTGATTCGCGCGAAAATCGTTAAATTGAAAAGAAATTCTCGTTATTAGACAAAAATTGGCAGCAATTTTTTTCATTATTTTGGTTCATTTCAGTTAAATTTATTCCTTTATTTTGAGGCTTTCCAGCAATATTTCAATTGCAAGATTAACATAATAAGGCCGATCTACTTTATTTATTAATTTTTTTATTGTAATATCACTTGAAAATCAAAAATTTATTGAAATAAAATTTCAAGCTCATCTTATCGAGGGATTGATTAAACAATGAAGAGTATCGTATATCATTAAAATTAGTTGTGCGAACGAGCTTGTAAGCTTACGTCGATTACGTGTATTTCTCTACTTTCTATTTTCTGTGTCGCATGGCAAACGCACACCGCGCGGGTGCAATATTCGCAATAGCTGCTCTTTTCTCTTTGGCTCTTGCAACTGAACGCATGTGTTGACCAACTGCTTGCTTCAAATGTTCAAATTGACGAGGACAGATTTTTGTACTTTCATTTTGTTCTATCGATCGATTAAATTGCACATTATCATTATTGAATTCGATAAAGAAGTATTTTCACACAATTAAAACTATTATATCAATAAATAAGCTTTCTAGCTGTTATAATTTCGTGGGTAAATTTTTCTTATCAAGTCCAGTAGTTTGGTATGTCAGAAGATTGTTGATATAAAAGAGGTTAAAGGCAATTGACGTTTGTTTGTACCGTAAAGCTATAATTAAGCTTATTTGCTTTATCAAATTACTCGAATTTACATACTTACATAGTTAATTATACAATCATGACGGAGAAACGTGGGGGTTTTAAAAGTTGACTACGTGATCAAATCAATTTTTTTCCGATTTTGTGAGTGTTGTAAAAATAAAAGCTATTTGTCATCGGCACGATTCGGGCTCTGAGTAAAGTTTGTAAAGATAAGTACACACGATGTTAAATTGCTCCGAAAAAATGATTCGCGCTAAATTTTCTACAAACTGTCAATGCGACACATCCATTGTTTAAAGCTGTATTTTCCGACTTGGCTCTCGTCTCGATTTTGCTTCATTAGCGTAGTGCAGCGGCACTGGGTAAACGGATACCTATACGCGCACAGTGTGTTCATGCTTGCGCGCGTGTGCTGCACCGAACACACAAGGACGGCAAACAAAAGGCGTCTTCGTCGTCGACGTCGTCGGTGCGCGCCGCAATAGGTTGATATACGCGAATCGTATAGGAGAAGCTGCAGCAGCACATGGGCATGCGAGCGAGCCATCGAAAGAAGAGGCGCAGACACGCAGGCGCAACCGCTGCTGCAGCTTCTCTGCCTCGCTCGGTGCCGCAAATTTTATTTTCAGCCCAGCCACGTGTGCTGACTCTCTGCCTACCTATGCGCTAAAAGCTGCAGCTCGTGCAGAAATTAATCCGAGAGAAAACTAGCCGTGCCGATTGCAGACTGCGATCGGCAGTGGCTGCGGACGCGCCCGACTAGTCTTTTGTCTGTCTTTGATGACTAATCAGCTGCATCAGCTGCCTGCTAGGGATCACTGTAACGATGGAGGTATACTGTTCGTCAACGCACTCGGTGACATCGTGTAAATTTATTTGTTCGTCATTAGTGAATAGTTTTTGACACTCATTTTCCGATTGTCATTGATCTACAGGTCGTATAGATCGAATTGCCGATTGAATGGCTGACTCGTACTCTTCAAAATGTACTCTAATACTTGGGCATTAGTTTTCAATCGTGACAAGTTATATTCTGAAATTCATTGATTTAATCTTCATTGATCCTCAAATGTACTCGATAAAAGGATTAGATCGGTCATTTAATTTATTTTTAAATCGCTCGTTGTGATCTTTCAAGAGTACATGATTTCTCAATAGAATTTCAATTATTTATGCTAAGGACTTTGTGCTGCTGTAAAGGTTACAAATTAATAACTGTATACTATAAAATAAATATGACACAAATGCTACTCATTCATCTTTTGTCGTATATAATCGCTCAAATAATTGTTTTAGAGTTATTTACACGAATATACATTTTTTGTAAAAGCATCATAATGTAAATGTTTTTGTGCTCATCCAATAATCGCGGTCAGTTTATCGATAAATGTATGCATCGATCATATGTTTCGTCCAATGTGTAAAATGTACACGAGATAAAAGTGAAAATAAATACGTTATTGTAATGATTATTAAAAACAAAGTGACACAAAAACATTTTCAGGATGAGATTGCGCCTCGAGTCGAATCGCCTGGACGTGATTCCACGCGAGCATTGCTAATTCGCTTACACAGCGAGGTGAGTCGTACCTTACTTTGCATGTCTGTTCTGCAAGGCCTGCCAGCGCCACCGGGAAAGCCCATTCTCATACCGGGCGACGAGGACTCGCAACCGGATGTCGTGGGCATTCGCTGGGAGCGCTCGCCGAGCAACGGGGGCTCCGCCATCATCGGCTATCACGTGGAGCACCGCAAAGTAGGTTTCCATCACTGGGTGCGCTCGGCGCCGGTGCTCTGCACCTTTCCCGAACTGACGCTCAGCGGCTTGGAGCCCGGATGGCGATATCAGTTCCGAATAAGGGCCCAGAATGCCATGGGCATGAGCGAGCCAAGCGAATTGTCCGATCAATTGTCGGTGACTTTACAGAGAACTGCGGCTTTGCCACCCAAATTCGATATAGAACTTCAAGACTGCGTAGCTCTGGAAGGTCAACAGGTAATTCAAATTGTGCAGTTATTTATAAAAAAAAAAGAGATTAGATCATTATCTCAAATAAACTTATCTTAGTGAAAGTTTATGTTCCGCTATTTTTGAGCTTAGTATACATTTTTAGTATTTTTTCCCCTTCGAGCAATCGTCATTACTCGAATTTTTTAATCATTTTTAAAATCCTTAGCTTACTTTGATTAATTAAAAGATTAAAGTCACTATTGTTTTCAATTTCATCTGTATTAAAATTACAGTTTTAATTATTTTTTAATTTATGCAAATTTTTGTATAAATCGACTCACATATCTATAGATTAAAAAAAACTCATTTGATTTTAGTTTACTCGCAATAAACTTTGCAATCAATATACCGTCATTATTTTTTGGCCGGCCAAAATGACTCATTTACTTCAATAACAAAATCGAACTATTTCCGTAAATTTTATCTCGATTGAGACTTTATTAATCATGGCAATAGATATTATTGTAAAATATCATTGTTGATGTGTCGCTTATGTTAAAATGATACGTGCTTGGTCTCACGTACCTGCCCAATGTACTGTGAAATATAATCGGTATTTAATGACTTTTTTCTCAAAGAATGGTAGCAAAAATGGTGTGGATTTTGTGATTTCCCACATCTGTTGAGTAATACTTTATTATTTTGAGAAGGTAAAAAAGCAAGTGCTAATATTTATCCACGGTGTATTCATTTAAAATTAAAGTCATATTTTTAAATTAAAAAATTCAATGCGAATAAATTGCATACTTTTTCTAGGCTAAGTTTACAGTGACGTTTTTGGGAACACCCGTTCCCAAGATTTCATGGTACAAAGACGATTTCGAAATCTACAGCAGCGGACGAACGACAATTACGACCGACAGTGGTAGTAGTATTTTAACTATACACAATATAACGATCGATTGCGAAGGGGAAATAAAATGTTCAGCTACAAACAGAGCTGGACACACGAGTACCCGAGCTAAACTGATAGTCGAAGGTAAAAATGAAATTTTATTTGTTCGCGTGATTAATTTGAGGATCAGAGTACATTTTCGTCGTTTGCGATTGCAGCTACCCCTCGTGTTCGAATACCTCGTCAATACGAAGAGGGTCTACTATTCGAACAGGGAGAAACGATTCGACTAAAAGCCACAAACGGTGGACGGCCACCGCCGAGTATAACGTGGTATCACGATGGCGATATCATTATTGCCGATGAGCGACATAATTTCGAGTCAATTACCGACAACGAGTCTATTCTTAAAATTCTTGATGCCAATCGACAAGATCGTGGCGAATACTCCATACGAGCCATCAATAAGCTCGGCGAAGATGTAGTATCGTTTTTAGTAACTGTTACTGGTAATTAATTAATTTTAGTAATATTAGCTTTTAAATGAAAAATATGTTTATAGCGATAAATTGAAATTACAGATCGTCCATCTGCGCCAAGTCAGCCAAGAGTTGTAGGAACTGTTGGAAAATCGTTCACATTGAGTTGGAACGAACCCGAAGACGATGGAGGTTGCAAAATTGGAATTTATACGATTGAATATTACAGAGTTAGTATATTACATGTTATTATTCGTTTAAGATTCCTTTAAAAATGAGGAAATAACAATTTGCATCTGATATCCTAAATAGATCGGATGGGACGTATGGCTAAAAGCTGCGTCATCGAGGCAAACAACGGCAACTCTCAACGAATTGATCGAGGGTTCTCAGTACAGATTCAGAATAAAAGCTGAAAATCCTTATGGGGTTAGTGACCCCAGCGAACCGAGCGAAGTTGTCTTTGTAGCTGATCCAAAAAGAGGGTAATAATTATTTACGTTAAATCGATGAATGACGAGCATCAAAAGTTTCAATTACTACAAATAATAAGTATTGATTGCAGAATAACTGAACCCAACATGCGGGCAAAGTCAGCGAGCCATCGGGATATTCCGCGTGGACGAAGCGAAAGGCGTGAATACATTGTTCGTGATTCAGGCCAGAGAACTCGCAGTCTCACTCGCGAGGAAGCCAATAATCGTGAATCTATGAACGCCTACGATAGAGCCACGTCCACTCAAAGGTTGAACGCCTCGGGAAGACCGTCCCGCGCCGACAGCCGAGTGACGTTTGCCCTCGATACGACCAGTGGTGAAAAGAATGAGCCCAAGAGACAGTGGTCAAAGGAACTTTTACCGCAGCCAGAATTGAAAAGTTCAGGTATTCGTTAGAAATTATCATGTTCTAAGATTCAAGCTTTTCTTGAAATAATTTTCATTCTTAAATTTTCAGGTCTTTCGAGATCGCTTCAACCGATAGTTGTCGTCACGCGAAATGTCAATGATACGGGAGGTCGAAGCCCCGCGACTTCTCCAACGCCTCGAAATTATTTTTCATTTCCACGAGAACACAGTCCTTTTTCGTCTCCGCTTAACAATACCGCAGAAAATTCGGCCGAGAAGCAACAAATGGAAAGAAGCGATCGTTCGATTTTGAGTCCGCCTAAAGTACCTCGTCGTCGGAGAAGCAGCGTCGATATGAAAAACTCGTCGGTTAGCTTGCACTCATTGAGGAGAGACGACGAAGATAATATGCTGCACGGCAGCTCTGAGTTCATGCTCGTGCTTTATCCTGAAAAGCCGAAAAGCGAAAAACAAGATAAGAGCAATCTCAACGTCACACCACGAGAATCAGAAATGGATAAAAAAATGTTGCTCAGTGAATCGAACCAGGAGAAAGTCAATCAATCCGCTAATGAAAATGCCGAAGATAGCGCGGATGAAAACTTCATCCTGCCACCGATGTCTCTTTCATTGCCCGAGCTTTTTAGCGCTACTCATGAAATTGTCGAAGTACTTCGAGAGGCAATCAGTTCCACCGAGCTTCTTCACGAGAGAGCTATGGAACGTTTTTATAAGGCAGTCGAAGCTGAAAAATCAGCGGAACAGGCTAAACGCCCTTCCAGCTCGGCGTTATTCAATAAACGCCCTCCAGACGGAGACTCGTATCCGCTGTTCGGCATGAAAATTCAAACGGTAAAGCGAAAATTGTCCAACAGCGGTGCCAGTTGGCAGGTGAAACGCGATCGCCGTCGATCCAGCGAGGGACAAGCCAAGATCTTCGCCTTGAAGAGCACCAAACTGCCCAACGAGGATATTTTGGAGAGCGCCATTTCCGACCCCAATCTGCCGACGAGCAGCGAGATGCTTGCGCATCCGAAGGCGGACCACCCGTGGACTAAGGGGGTGGGCGCAACTGCCAGTGGGATGGAGGACAGCGTCGAGCGTTTGCGCAGGTGGCACGAGCCCGGTATCGATCTCAGCAACGAGGCCTCCATCGCCGAAATTATCGACAAGCAGCATATTGACGATAATGAAAAGGACATCTTCAAGATACCTGAGCCGCTCCATATCAAAACAACTGTATGTTGCATTTATAATCAATATATTTTTTTTATAACTTTAGTCAAAATTTTACTTTCAGTACATTTCTTTAAGTTAAAACTTTTACTATCTAATTTTCATTCTTTTGTCTTATGGATTTCATTTTATGATTGACGATAAAAGTTAAAAATTAGAATCTGAATAATTATTAGCGATCTGGGTAAAGGGTATTGCATAGATGGTATTGATGAATTTTTATAAAAAATTTTTTTTACAGATATCACAGCAAAATGCCCATCTTTACGATGAAATTCCAATGTACGATGATGAAATTTTGGCCGAAGACAGTATAGAGACATCGGGGGCGAATTCTGACGCTGCGAGCAGCGACAGCGAAGATATAAAGCAATTAAAAGCGCGAATATTGGCCATACCGGTAATGGAAGAGCAGGAAACGTACCACCCTCGTGGTCGAATAATTATGCAAGCAGAGCACAGCGAAGTAGATACTCCTCCACCGATTCCACCTCATCGAGTTCAATCGAGAAATCTAATGACACCACCCCCGGTGCCCGAAAGAACTCATTTGTCTCCGACTCGACTGTCACCTGCGCCATCCCTGCCCGAAAGAACTAATTTATCACCGACACGACTGTCACCGGCTCGACTATCACCAACTCGGCAGTCACCAAGTCGGTTATCACCAGCTTCTTCTGCGAACAGCATTTTGCCGAAATCTATTCTGAAGAAACGCAATGAAATCGAAGCTGTTCCGGTTAACGATTTTGGAAGACCCATCCCTCCCGAAAAACCTCTGCGTAAATCAATGCTTCATGATGATTCTACGACGAATTCCTCAGTTTTCAAGTTAGTATTTTATTCTAATCTTTGACTATTCAATAATGAGTTACATTTCCACTGACTAAATTTAATATTTTACAGTAATAGATCGATATCGAGTCCAATCCGAAGTCCAGAGGTAACGCCAAAACCTGTAGAATTTTCGTCTCCTCTACGTCCAACGAGCCCAATAGGACATTCATCTTTTATGGCAACAACTACAGCTTCTACTTCGCTTTCTTCTCCGGTAGAAAAGTTCGCAGAGAATACAACGGTCACTTCCTCGATTAAGCCTCAAGTCAAGCCTCTAAATTCTTCGATTGCATCACCTTTTGTAAATTCGTCAGTTCCGTCATCGGCAATCAATGGTAAAATTATTGAACCCATTGAACCAATAATACCTACAACTATGGGTAAAATGCTAGATTCGAGCCTACCCATTGTATCATCAGCCCTTTCAAATATTTCATCTCCCGTAACGTCAGCGTTAACATCTGCAGTAACATCGAGCATATCTTCGGACAAGCATTCATCGAAATCTATCAACGATGCCGACGCAGACCTTGATAAAGAAGCAGTTATTTCTGCCGCCGAAGCAGCCGTGACAAAGAGATCTCGGATGAGGCAAGGTTCGAGGGGGCTTTCCCTTGAAGAAGAGCAAGAAATCAAAGAAGAAAAGAAGGCCGTTGTCAGCCATTACACGGAGCTCGTCCGACAATATTCGACGCCCGAATTTCGTCAACGTTCGCTCAGCCGCGATAGAGAGACGAGGCGTTACACAGAAAGCCCTTCGGAATCGAGGCTGACATCTCCTGGGCCCACAGGCTCGAGTCGCTCGTCCCTTACCAGAGACAAGCTGCCGGTTACACCGGGAAAAATTATCGAACCCATTCAGCCGATTATACCTCCTTCGATTGGTAAAATAATAGAACCCATTCCGCCGATCATACCAGCGATTCCAATACAGAAAGCCAAACCAATCGCACCAGAACAGAGATCTCGACGCGAGAGCTTAAATAACGACTCTGCTGGATTGGATTTGGAATCTCCGACGAGTAAGCGAATGTCGAGACGCGATTCCGCCAATTTGTCGCCTAATCTAAGAAGCAGAGACGACGCATCGTTAACGAGAATGGAATTCAGGCCTTCCTCTAGAAACGAATCAAATACTGTGAGATCTCGAAAATTTTCTCGAGATCTAGAGTACAACGACGAGTCAAAATTGACTGTACCTAGCGAAGCTGCTTCTACACAAATTCCTCCTGGAACTAGAAGAAGTCGATCGCGATCGAGAAACGCTTCAGTTGATCATTCAAGAGCTGCTACTCCATTGGATGTGAAATCTGAAGTTACTGATCAAAAGAATCGCAGTGAACAATCTTTAAATAACGATGACAATAAGATAGAAGACAGGAATAAAAAAGTACGCTTGGCTACGAATTTCATTATTGATTTTAGTCTTCTTATTGTCGCCGTGTATGTGTACTTGTTCCAAAAAGAAATTTTTGCTATTCCATTAATTATTATACTACTGTACAGACAAATACGAGAAGAATTAAATCCTTACTTACCTGAAAGATGGAGGCATTAGATTAAATCATGCTATTAATTTTCACAATGTTGTAACTTACCTATATTTTTAACGAAATCAGAAAGTATGTAATATTGGAATTTTGTCTCAGACTTTTTATACTTTCAACTCTTGGTTATTTCCGCAGCCAGAAAGCCAAATATGTACAATATTTTTTCTTGATAGGTCAAAAGCAAACTGATTGATTTCAAATAATAATCATATCTCGAACAATTTGTCCATTTTCAAAGAGTTAATTTTAGAGGTGACTGAATTAATAACTCAATAATTCGCATTTAAAGTATGTACAGCCAAAAAATTAATAACTTCGATTTGTATACCTCTTACAACATAACAAATATTTAATTATTCTCTAGTCTCTTTATTTCTATGTGAAAAATATAACAATTTTATTTGTAAATATGTAAGTTTTATGAAAATCGTGTAAAGAAAAAGTTAACCAATCATTTTAATATATTTCATCAAATGTAAGTTACGATTAAATAGATTATATACTTATCCTGAATAAAAAATAGAATATTCAATTATTTTGTTGAGTTTTCCTGAATCCCCTTCAACCTTTTTTTATTCAATTTTGAAGGAAAATCCGGACTATATTAAAGTAATAATCTCTTGAATATTATCGTTCTTCTACAATTTTATATTTAAAGTAAGTTTAATATAGTAAGTTGGAATGCATTCAAAGCTTGAACAATTAAGTAAATTATGTACATATGATCTTACGTTTAAAATTATTCGCACACGTGCTTTTAACGTATGTAATAATTCCGCCTCTTTTCGGTCTTTAGAATTTTAATGTAAATAATATAATTGGTTTTATTAAACAATTTTGAGAATGATTTTCAATTTAAGAAACATAAGTTTGACTGATTGAATAAAATACAAAGCACTTAACATTAAAAAAGACTTTATTAAAATTATAACGAATTTTCTGATAAGGTATAATGAATAAAAAATATTATATAGATTTGTGAAAATTTGCTCTTATGATTATTCGTCTGCGAGAATATGAGAATAAGAAAAGGCAGCGGATGCAATATATAGCGATATAGCGAAGCAAATGTATCACGCCGCTTTTAGATCAGAGCCCTGCTGCCGGAGAAGAGCTCAGGTTCTCTTAGCATCTGTTTAGTTCGGAGTTTTAGCTTTCCGCTGCTGCGCGTGGTTATTCTCTCCCTCAGCTTGTCTCTTTCTTTCTCTTGCGCTTTCTCTCTGCTTCTCTCTTTCTTTCGCGCTCGTGCGTGAGAGAGAAAGGGAAAACGCACGCGGAAGCTCGTTGAAAGTGCGCTGCAAGCTCGCTCATCCGCAGTTTTTTCTTTCCGAGAGCATCGCGTGTGCGCGTTTTTTCGTCGCAGCTATGATAAAATTGAAAGTCAAACGACGTAAATAAACGATTCATTGCGAGCGATTGCAAAAAAAGTTATGGCTTTTCCAGCAGGTAAGCCGATTTCTATTGCTGTCTGCTGGACTGATTATTTTAGAAGTCGTAGCCCAATATACTGGTACCGGTAAAATCTATGTTTAATATGGATGCCAAAACTGTGATCTGAGTGTGTGCTGTGAGTTGAGGGTGTACAGTGACTTCAGTTCAGTGCTCAAATAAGTATTTTAAGCGTCAATTAGGCTTTTAATGAACGAATGTAGTAAAGGTGTGTCGTTGAAAAATTTCAAAATTACTTTTTTATAAAAGTAAAGTAAAAGTTAGTTAAAATTTCCATTTTAAGTTATTCAAAGTTGATATTCTTAAATTGAAAGATTAAATAGTTGTACCTAATATAATTTGACTCATTTTAACAATAAAAAGTCATTTTACTTTATAAGTTTTTTTTGATTTTTTTTCCAATTTTTTTTTAATATTAATAAGTTCTGATGAATCTTGTTTTTGAAATGACAAATGAATTTAAATGAATGAAGAAAATCGCGTCAAAGATCCATTTATGTGAGGTAGAGAAAAAGTGGTGAAACGATACACTTGTAGCAGCAGTGGTCAGTGATCGAGGTGGCATCGTTCCGTAAAGATTTGGAACGGGCGATGCATCAACCATCAGTGTCATTGTCGTTATTTCAGGGATTTATAGTCTATGCAATCTATAGGGCATAAAAAAGCCGATGGCTGCTTGAAAAATATGATCGTCTGACAGAGAACTCGATGGGAAAATATTTGTATCTAGAAAAAGACCCCACGGCTTTATGATTTTCATTGTCATACGCGTCTCACGATAATAACAACGGACTTGACATTCTATTAAAAACTACCACCGACGACCTTGAACGGGAAAGTTTAAATTTTCAACGTAGTTCGGAACTTTAGTCTAAGTTTTAGCCTAAGTCTATCATTAGTAGATAGGTACGAGCGCCGTCTTGAGAACTAGAAAAGCGACCACGATCGCGCGGAAAAGTCGCGGATTAATCGATAATAGTCCGTTAGCAATAGGCAAGGCTGTTATTACAAAAACGAGCAGATAAGGTATGCAATGTTTGTATGTACTTAAGCTCGGTGTATAAACGAATCTCTGCCAAATAGCTGAAAATAGTTCGGAGTCTTTCGCTCACCGGGAGTAAGCCAGGCGGTATACTTGAAGCCGTTAATGCGCACGGCGGTCAATTTTTTCCGAATCGAAAGCTCATAATGGATCGGTGACCGCACACAGCCGCGCGTCGCGTCATCTCGTTGCGAGACCTCGCATTCGAGAGCATCGCCGAGTGAGTAGAAAACCTCAGCGGCAATTTATTGCGAGGCTCGAATCTCGCCTATGTTTCAGTTGCATTTTCCAACGTTACGAAGCATTCTTATGTATTCGTGGCGCGAATTTTTTTCTCGCCTTCCCCTTATCTTCTTTTTCTGATTTATAATATGTAGTAGTTCGTGCGCGGTCATAACACGCGGTCATTTGAAGATGATATTTTTAGAAAAGTCCGTTGCCAGACGCCAATGTATTACCAAGCTCGCTTAGGTTGTACACGAGCGTTAAACTTTGCCACGGTGGTATGTTACTTTCTTCGATGAGCGCACACCTGCTTTTATTGTTGAAGCTTCGTGATTTTGATTAGAAATTGATGAAAAAGTTTCCTCGCATACTTCGGGCAAAAAATGAATGATTTATTACTCGTGAGAAGCATGAATGTCACGTGGAAAACTTGCCAATAAATCATCTAGTATTTTAATATATTCCAATTCGGAACGAGCCCTGGTTCTAACCATATTTATTTGTTTACGTAATTCATCGTTATACCTATAAATTGATTGGATCGTGATTCAGAAATATAATTGACAGATCAATAGATACGATCAATGATAAAATTTAAAAATTTATTTTTAGATCCAGTTACCATGGAGAATCAGTCGCCATGGGAAGACGACGATGATATAAATTGGCACTGCTGCATTGATGGCAATTTTTCTGCTACACTCAATTTGCATCAAGCAGCTAAATGTGAAAATTATCAGTTTGAAATGTAAGTTGATCACAGTGTTTTTTAGAAAAGTAAAGAAAAGTAAACTTATCTTTTGAATAAAATTGCATTAATAACTTATACAGTGTTGAAGATGCAATATAGAATTGAAATCAAAATTTCGATTTTTAATACTCCATTTGATCTGAGATTACATTATTTATGTTTTACGAATACTTTCACTTAACTTTTTTTTTGGTCTTAAGTGCACAACAGTAGTTATTTTTTAAGGCACATTTCTTGAAACATTATTTCAAGAAATATTTAGCTCGATTTTCCGAGGTCAGGATTATTCTTGTCGTGTTTCCAACGAGTAGACTTGGGTCCAACTTTTCATTGCCATGGCTAGGGCATATCTGTGTTTATGACTGGAATATAATTTTAAGATGAAAAGGGGAGATAATGGGATTTGAAATTAATTAAAATAATTGTCTGAAAAAATTGATTTTCATCGATTGGATATTTTCATAATAGGCTGCAGAGTAAACGTTTTTCATTAATGCGCAAGCGTGAGTAGTTTTAAGATTACGAAATGCGTAAAATGCATACTGATTCTAAATTTGACGCCAAGTGTGCCAATCGTGTCTGTAGTTTCACTAGACTATATATTTTTAATAAGAGAATATTATTATGCAAGAATGAAAATTTTTTTAACACCAAATTCATCACAATCGATCATTAATGAAGATTATTATCATATAGTATTAATATCATGCGTTAGCTGCAATTTTTCAGTTTATATAATATAAATTTTACGATTGGTACTTTCTTGTAAAACTATAAAATGTTATTATTCACCAAATTCTTGACTGATTTTATTGTAGTTGAAGATTAAAAATTTACGCGTATATTTTTTTGTCTAAATTCAGAGCCTTAGAACGTGATCAAAAAAGACCGTTCTTGACCCGTTTTAAATACCTCAGACTTGGTGCTTAAACTTGATTTTAAGATAAATCTAAATGTTAAGTTTTGTTTTCTCGTTGAGTGGATACATGCCCAGTGTAATGCTTGTAGATATAAATATTTGAGGTAGTTTCACGATAATATTTCCTTCGTATTTATAATGTACATTTTATATTATTACATAAGATCGAGAATGTAGTATTGAAGAATAAAAAGTAGAGTCGCGTTATGCTGATGATTTGTGCGCGTACAGGTCATTCGTACAAAAATATAGGCCGGAGCTGTTTGGTGGCGCGGACAGCCGTGCCGCCGCTCGCGCTCCATCTTTTCTCTATCTCTCCGTTAGAGCTTTATAACTAGGCAAGCTCCACTGTGACGTATTGTGCGACGCCCCGCGGTACATTTCTCACGGCTCGTATGCTCCACAAACAACAAGTTCACTATCTTGCTATCTTCTATCTATCCTTTATTTGTGCTAGTTTAGTTTTTGGCATTTTTACCTGGGTGCGCGCTGCGACTTTGTTTTTATTTTTCATGTTTCGTTGTACTGGCGCCAAGAAACTCATCAAGATTTTGAGCTTTCTATTCAAAAGGAAAATGTGACTTATGAACTTCATTGTGTGTAGTGATTGTTAAAAAATATTTTGTAAAGGTTATGGAAAATTTCTTTAAACGAAATTTCAACCTTGATCTTAGAAATCGAAAATCATCGATGGTTTTTCTTCAATCAAGATAGTTCTTTAAAAAGTATCGCGTGTAATATAAATTTTAAGGAGAAAACTACTAATATATAAGTGATAGTGAATAATAATCATGGGTGGCCAATGCTGCAAATGTGATAAGGATCGAAAAAACCACATGTTCCACGTGTGGGAATCTTCGCAACGATCAATAGGGTAATAAAAAATTGACACATGATTGATAACATAATTTTTAATTTGTTTTAAAAAAGTTAATTTTATTCTCAGTAAGTTCAGCATTTACACATATTATCAATTAATAATAACCCTTGATAGTCAATTGAGACGTGTACAATAATATATAATGTGATTTACGAAAACTTATTGTAATTTAAAGAATCAATTAGATTTTTCTATAAGAAGCCATTTTTTTCAAGACTTGCAGTTTTCAAATTATTCAAGCATGTATAAAAAATGTTTTTTGTAAAATTTGTATAAAAATCGTTAGAAATGCGATACACGTGAAACTTTGTATATGAGCGTAGACATAGTTAATTTGGTAATAGGCCACGGCCGTTCATTGATTCGAATAATTCTATTTCTAATGTGTCAAAAACTATAAAAGATTATGAAGACTTTAAAACGAATTAATTCGATTATTAATACCTGAAGATGTAATAATATAAGAACCGTATGTCAAAAAAGAATAAAATAAATAATAAAAGTAATTTTTTGTGTATGATTTTCAATTTTGAAAAAATGATCACTTTTATTAACGAAAATCGAGTTATCGAAATTAGTATTACAATTCGTTAAACACTGATTTGCTATTCAATCTCTTGAGAATTACTATTTACTGAAAGTTTTAAAAGTTTTAAAAGTATTGCTGTTCATCGGTTGTAATGTATTATTATACTTACTAAAAACAGTAAGATATTTATATTTCTTACTGGGAAAGCCAGCTGTTGTCCGGATATAAATGTTTTCGTTAAAAAATTAGTATATTTTTTTTAATTTTTGCAAAAATAACTTTATGAATATGATAGATATCGTAAAAGTCTATTGCTATTCGCAATTAAATTCGTTAAGAACCTATCTAAAGATACACATGAGATAAACATTTCGTTATTTTAGAAAGTTCGTTCTATTTTATAATACTCATTAAAAATTGAATAGATGATTGTCAATTACTCGAATTTCACTTGATAGTTGATCCTTAAATATGTTATAATAAGAATGGAGACTCAAGATAAATGAAAAATTCTCACCAATACTCAATTTTTCACTCATTTGATTTTTATGGTTGAACAGATTTAAAGGGGATGCCCCGATGCCATGCGAACGATTCAGAATAGAGGCTCGTAGCAATGTGGTGCAACTGACTCTGGAGCATGCGAGTAGAAGTGACACTGGCCACTATTCTTTAAATGCCAAGCGTCATTCCAACGAAAACGAATCCGAGCGACTTTTTAAACGACGAGTTTACATGAGTGTCGACGAACCGTCATTTTTCGAAGAAGGCGATCCACCTCTTTTTCTCCGTAGACTTAGCGATCTCACTGTTAAAGTTGGTACGAGGACGAGGTTCCTTGTTGAAATACGTAGTACGTCTGAAACTAAGGTAGCATACCATCAATTAGTTATTTTCATTTTATTTTTGTTAATTAATTTTATTTTTTTCTGGTTTTAGTAAAAAATGCTTTATGAAAGCTGTTAAGTTTTAAAATTGTCTGATTACCTATGAAATACTCATGAACTCTTGATTTGGTCAAATAAAACTGTACTTGATTCAAAAATCTTTTCACTTTTTTAAAGGTTACATGGCACCGAAACGATGAACCGATTAAACCAGGATCGAGATTCTCTTTTGTGCACGAAGGGAATTTTTTCTGTGTCGATGTTGCCCCCGTGACTGTGGAAGATCAAGGACATTGGACGTGCATGGCAGAAAATCGGTCGGGTCGTTCATCTTGTACTTCTCATTTAAATATTATAGGTATCATGTCAATTATAAATTTTCATTGGTAAAATTATCCAAGCCAATATTTAATGATTTAATTTAATGATTGGCTTAAACAAATTGCTAATCACATCAAGATTTAAGTTACAATTTAATAATTTTAGTACCAAAGGCTTATAAAAGACCAGAATTTGCCAGTGAACTTCGAGCTTTATTAACCGAATTTGGTTCAGTATCTTTGGAGTGTAAAGTCATAGGAGTACCAACACCGGTTTTACGATGGTTTAAAGATAATAAAGAAATTAAAGCTGGTGATGTATTTGCTCTTTCTGCAAACCCAGATGATCCGACATCTTTGGGAACTTACACGTGCCAAGCAATTAACTGTATGGGAATAGCGTATTCATCATCTAGAGTAAGAATGGCTGCAAATTATAAATTCGTAACGATGCATATAGTATTTGCAAACTAATTCAAATTTTTATTATGTTGACGAACAGGTTCATGTTGTTGGTAAAGGAAGCAGAGAGGGATCACTGAAACCAGCAGACGCTTTGATAGTTGCTGGAGATCCACCTATTTTCAAAAGATCGCTGAAAGATGATTGTTGTAGAATTGGGGATTCACTCTATTTAGCATGTCAAGGTATGACTCATACATTGAATTTGAGTTATTATGAAAAATCGTATTTTTATAAAAGATATATTTTCGTAAAGTTCAAGTACCCCCGTGGCCAAAAGAGATCGCATGGTATAACAAAGAAGGACATGTTAAAAGTGGCGATAGGTATAAAATAATGGAGGATGGTTTGGGAGGCTATTCGATTCAAATTCAACCAGTTGAAGCTGCTGACGAAGGAGAATGGAAATGTGTTGCTACAAGTCATGAAAATATTAAACAATTTACGACATGTTATGTCGCGATGTCCAGTAAGATGATATATACAATCTTTTTCGCAATTACATACAAAGTTTAAAGATAAATCTAAACTTAAAATTTGTTTGCAGTTCCTAGAAATTACAGAAAACCCCGTTTTATGGAAAGCTTAACTGCAGTTTTAACGGAAGAGGGTTTGGTTTCATTTGAATGTAAAGTAGTTGGCTTTCCAACGCCATTATTGAGATGGTTCAAAGATGGCAAAGAACTGAAGCCAGGAGATGTATATCAATTGACAGGGACTAATTCTCTCGGTACATCATTATTGTTACCATGTTGCTGTAAAAATTTAAAAGCAATAGCTTATTGTGTTATTATTTAATATAGGTACATACTGCTGCGTTGCCAAAAATTGCATGGGAGAAGCTACGAGCACGGCTGAACTTACTCTCGAAGATATTAAAAATCAGTTAAATGATGAAGAAAGGCTACAACTGCTAACGATTAATCAACCTCCGAAGTTTATAAAAGGTTTAAAGAGTTGTGAGGCCAAAATATGCAGTGATTTTAAATTTACTGTGCAAGGTAATATACTACATAATATCTGCAAATATCTTCAAAAATAAAACGTCTTTTTTTCACTATTTTCTTGCTTTGATTTTTAGTTAGCGTTATGCCAGTACCAAATTTCAGCTGGTATCGGGACGATCATTTAATAGAAAATGAAGATCGATATCAAGTAGAGAAAGAGAATACCGGTGTTGTCCATTTAAATATTCTTAAGCTTGAATTTTGCGATCAGGCTGAATGGAAATGCGTAGCAAGTAACGATTTTGGACACAGCGTTACCTCTTGTTTCTTAAAGCTCATCATTCCAAGGCACTACAGAAAACCAAAATTCTTAGAAAATTTACGTGCTATCTTATCTGAAGGTGGAGCTGTTAATCTTGAATGTAAAGTAATTGGCGTGCCACAACCTACATTAAAATGGTATAAAGATGGAGAAGAACTGAAGCCTGGTGATATTCACAAAATCATATCTGGTCAGGATGGTACATGTTCTTTAGGAACTTACACTTGTGAGGCAACCAATTGTATGGGAACAGTTAGCAGTTCTGCTTCATTGCTGGGTTACGAAGGTAAATATTTAAAGTCAAAAAATGTTTGAAATAAAAACTAAAATACATTGAACAATTTTTAAAGATCGCATTTCACCTCGTCAATCGGGCTCAGCAATTTCAGCCAAAGTTGAAAATGAGCTTGAACTGGCTCGCAACCTTTCGTTATCTACCATAAACGAAGAGAGAACTTCTCAACTTTTGGAAACAGCATTAACAGATCAATCTATTACTGAACGCGGAGAAATTTCTTTCACTTTTGACGGAAAAGATGTGTCTGTGAGCCTTTACGAAACACCTGATTTAACTGAAGAAGAGGCATATCAAATTATCGAAATGTACGCTGATCAACTTTCTGAACATGTTTCTGGTAATTGTGTTTTTACTTATTTTATTATTATTAAAAAAGTTTCGTTTATTTAATTGATTATTTTGGTTGTAGAACACAATGTTGTTGAACTACCTCCTATGCGTTTCGTAAAAGAGACTTCAACATCTGGGAATTTGTACATGCAGGCTGTTGTCATAGATGTTTCTCCTGATTACTTTGCCAGTATAGAAGAAAATTATGATCAACGAACAGAAGCTGATTTAGAAGAAATATCAACGATAGATGTCACAACATTTTCTTCTCCAATGTCTGGTTCATTCGATGATGAAGGTACTCCAGTTCGACCACCGCGACGAAATTCCGAAGCCATTACCTCGAAAGTCCAAGAACATACTGAAAGTTATCACAGTGCTCCTGAACGAGATATTTCATTGAATTTGCCCGATAATATTCTCAACACTGAAGCAGATACCAACGCTGAAACCTTTATGGATGCACTTTCACGAGCTCAACCTTGTGATTCTGAAACTAGGAAGAAAGATCACTCTAGGAAAAGATCGAATAGTGGCGATTCTTATGGTACTGCTACCGATTTACTCTTAGATCAGACTTCGAGTCCAGTGAAGAAAAAAAAAGAAGAAATGACATACCACACTGAAACAGAAAAACAGTTTGGCCAAAAATGTGATTTTGAGGAACCAAATTTGACTTTTGTCGATCAAATCCCAGAAGATGTTATGCATCAGCGTTCATGTTCATCTATGCATTCTGAAAAAGAAAAACTATTTTTGAAAAACGATGAAAAACAATTCATTGAGTTGCTTCGAAAAATAGCTGAACCGGTGTTGGTCGTTCGGAGAGCTTTAATTGATTCAGATTTTATTTTTGAAAATGAACAATTAATCAATTCGTTTGTGACAGAAAACGTTTTGATCCCCATTCAAAACCTCTATGATACAGTTACAGATGTGGAATCCAAAGCCTTAAATAATGCAGAAGATCGATCGTTTATTCGTGACATAAGTATATCAATTTTGGAAATAATCGGTGGACCTGCGGAAGAGCTTTTACGAGCGTTTGAACTTATTCACCAAGAAAATAGCGATGGTAGCATTCGAATAAATTTGTCCATTTTGGAATCCTTAGTGGACCCAGTTGATGAAATACTATTTGGATTAGCAAAATTAGAATTTGATTTATGTGACCAAAGTATCAGCGTAAATCCAATCGTCCTAGATCGAATTATTCGAACTACTAGTAGATACAGAGATACCCTTCAAAAAAGTGATGGTAATATAAATGAAACCATGATGACGGCCTTACAAAAAATTCATTCAGCGTTGAGTACATATCTGAATAAAATCTCCGTTAATCAGGTGAGCTTAAAAATTACATTAACGTTAACATTGATCAGTTATTTAGACATTCATTTTCTGGTAGTTAGTAGTAGGTTTGTTATTATTTTAAACTATATTATTTTAAAAGATAGAAGAGAATAGTGATTATATTTTTTTTAAATCATAATATTTGATACTTGCAGTTTGGAATATGGAATGAGAATATTGATGCTGTTCTTGTTGAGTCTCTTGCCCGTCCACTAGAAGACCTTCAACGAGCTTCAGAATGCATTTTGTTAAATAACTCCATAGATAACATGGAAAAAATGTTAGAAGTCTTCAATGAAATTTTGTCACGTTTAGAAGCATTAGTGGTGGCTCTAGAAGGTTACGAAGGTGATTACAGAGCTAGTTTCGTTGTGGATCTAAAAAAATCAATAGTTATAGCAGCAGAAGTATTATCTGAAATGAAAAATGACAAAATGATATATTTATCCAGTTTACCAGAATTAATATTGGATAATCTCGTGGATACTCAAGCCTGTGTTAATGCTGTTATTATTGATTTAGAAAAATCTCATGCACAATCATCATCTAAACTTATATCTGATTTAGTGGAACTACGAGAACACCTGGCATTCGCAGTTCATAAAACAACGACTTTGAAAGCTGAAGAAATGATAGCGGCACTTGGTAATTTAGAGAAACCTCTGATCAATTTACGATTATCTTTGACAAATATTTCAGAGCCTACGGAGTTTACATCGATACGAAATGTCATTCAGCCACTAATTACATTACAATCAACATTTTCAACTCTGTTACAAAATATTGAGACACAAGAAGAAGATGATGAAATTTCAACTAAACTTCAACCCGTTAATGTGATTATTGAAGATTTGAAAAAAAATGTATTACTTATTTCAGACGAAATTAACGTCACTAAGTATGAAAGTGAGTCTAAATTCGATGAGCAGCGGGAAATTGAAAGTTCGGTGCCAGAAGTATTATATGAAATGCAATTTGCTTCGCAATTAGGGACGGTTCATTATGAAATAGCATCAATATTGGAAAAGTATGAACAACTGGAAGGAGCTGATACATCATTAGTATTACATAATTTAAATGAATTGAGAGCGAGTATTGGAAATGCTGCAATAGCCATAGACTCTATAATTAGTTCATTCAAATTGAACATAGATGGCTTAACACATGAGCTTTTAGAACTAGAAATGCCACTAAACAATGTTAATGATGTTTTAATCAATGAAAAGTATTTGTCAGTTCAAACTGATGTTTTAGTTGAATTACAACAGCCAATGGAAAGGTCAGGGTCTTTGTCAATTTAATTAATTTTCACTTATAGTCTATTATAAATAATTAAAATATATTATTTTTATTTATTTCAGGTTGAAAATTATCATTCAAAATTTTGTAAAACAAATAGATCAAGAAAGTGTAGCGTCTCCAGTTGTTGAAGCAATTGTTAATATTCAAAAAACGTTATCACTTTTTATGAACTCAAATTTTCCAATACCCAATGATAATTATGATACTACAGATTTTGCAAATGTTACCAAAATACGAGATCCAGTAAGTCAGGAAGATAACAATAAAGAATTTATAGAATCTCATGGTATAAAAAGTCATGAAAGCGAGAACGATGAATTTTTGGAAAAGCGTACAGCTTACCCGGAAGATATTTTTTTTGCAAAAATATCACAGTCTTTAAATGAAATTGAACAGAATATAGTACACATTTTAGATAAATTTGATCAAGAGTTAGTTCTTGTTAGTTCACCAATTGCGTCGAGACTTGCCGAAGCTTTAGATGGTTTGCGTAAAACAATTTTGGTAGTTCGATCAAACTTATCTAAAATTGCTTTAGAATTTACCGATGTCAAATTTGATTCGTCACAATCTGACTCACAACAAAATACAGAATGTATTTCTTCAGCATTGGAGGAATTATTATGTCCTATTTTAGAAGTACGAGAAGCTTTGACACAAACTGAAACATTTAAAGCCCCTGAAATGCTTATTTTAAAACAACTAGATCAGCCAATGAAAGCTATTGAATCAAACGTTCTCTTTTTAGCTTTAGAAGCACAATCGCGCGTAATTGATAGTGGTAAATCATCAGGTCGAGCGTGTTTAGATACAATAGCTCGAGTATTAAAAGATATTGAATCACAAATACCGATAGCTCTGGACGCAGTAAATCATCGAGAAAAAATGTTGAGTACTTTGTATGATAATTTAAAACCACTGGAAATAATAAAGGATAGAATTTCCGAAATATTATCTGACTCATCAAACGGGGACAACATAGAATTTGATGTCGCTGATATTCTCATTAAACCAGTTGATTCGCTCAAATTAATATTACATGATTTCTTCGATCAGATTGACGCAGGTGGAGCCTTAAGTTGTAAAGATAAAAATGTAATATCATCATTAAATGGTTTGATTGAACCTTTTATTGAATTGCAAAGTGCTTTATCGGTAGTTAGAAATAGTAGAAGAACCTCCATGGTTGAACCTGCTTTACAAGATGAGAAAAAAAACGTTATATTGAAAGCTGTGAAAGAATTACGATTAGGCATTGAAAATATTCATTTTAACGTAAAAAAAGAAGAAAATGATTCGGCTGCTAATGCGACGCCAATATTGGTTTCAGTAGATGATTTAGATTCAGCGTTGCAGTTGGTTCAAAATCGAATAAGGTAGGAAATACATTTAACTTGAACTAAAGGTCGGGTACATGAGACTTGACGTTGACATTGCTATTAACATGCTATCTTATGAAGACCGTTGTAGAAAAGTGCCCGTTACCACAACGGGTATTTTAGGGATAATGGCGTCCACAATTATGCACCTACCGACATATAGTATCGTATGCAAACGGTGTGGATATTCTTTTTCAAAATGAGACACAATCCCTACTTTAAATTGTTACAGAATAATTTTGAATAGTTTGTAAAAATAATTACATAAGAATGAGTTTTTGAAAAAGCCGATAACACCATAATGAAGGGTCGGCAAAAACCTACTGAAAAGTATCC
The DNA here is from genome assembly GCF_000599845.2 of Trichogramma pretiosum. NCBI lineage: Eukaryota > Metazoa > Arthropoda > Insecta > Hymenoptera > Trichogrammatidae > Trichogramma > Trichogramma pretiosum. The sequence goes on along the minus strand of NW_019641641.1, from coordinate 485,607 downwards.
TAAAACTTTTTAATTATATTGCATAAAGCTAGTTACAAAGCTAGCGATCGTTGAAAAAAGGTTTCATGCATGCGAGTAGCTGGAGCTCTTAAGGTGATGCCGAAGTCCCGATTTTGACCGACCGAGCATTATTGAATTAGGTTTTCAAACTTAAAAATTTCGATCCCGTTTTCCGGAAAAACTGTTGAATGAAATGGGATGAAATTTGATATAGTTATGCACAGCATCAATACGGAGGGCTCCACAGAGCCATTTTTCGAAAATTGGTCTAGTAAAAAAGTTATTTAAATTTATACATTTAATGCTCGGTCGGTCAAAATCGGGATTTCGGCATCACCTCAATAGAAATTGCCATATTTTTGTTTTTATTACAAAATACGCTCTTTACTAGATCATCTTTTTAACAACACTATCAAAATTACAAAACATTCATTTCAAAATAGCAGTACCGTAAAACATAATAATAAATCAAATCCTGGAGTTTGATATTATACTAATAATTGTATTTTTGCAGTGAAACGAAGTATATCCGACGGCGAAGCTGTTTGCGAAGTTTACAGGAACGAGTGTCTATGCCCTTGAAACAATTGGAACAAAAAATTAAATTACTTGAGAAAGAACTCGATCACCAGATATTAAATTTAATATCAGAATCATTAGAAACATTATTAAAACAAATTCAATCGGTGCAGGAGCAATTCATCGATTCGTCTACCCAAGTCATAGACGAAGAAGCTATAATTGAAGGGTTTTTGTATCCAACACAGCGGCTTTTAACTTCTTTAGAGAATTTGGAGCAGAATAAAGTATTATCTAGAGTGAAAAATCATAAAATATTTTTGAATCATTTAGCACACTGTATAGCTCATTTTAGTAACACTCTTTTAACTTTGAAAAATGAGTTAGTTCAGGAAGGTGTCAGTGAAAATATTTCAGTCATTGAGACTTTAAACGCTGTTCTTATTCCAACAAACAAGATAGAAAAAGTTCTTTATGAAATAACAAAGCCAATTGAAGATGAAGAACAAGACCATGAAGATTCTATCGATAGCTTTCAAAAAGTTGAAATGAGAAGTGGTGAACAAGTTTCTACTGTGTTAACTACAGTAGAAACAATCGTTGATGAATTCATCGAAGTATCCAAACATGAAACTGAGAGCCTTACGATGATGAAAGTTGCGACAGAAGACAACATTGATAATGAGTATAATTCTGGGTTACTTCCGCTTGAATTAGGTTCTGATTATTGTGAATTTGAAATGCATTTGGAAGACATTGAAACATTGTTACCAAATTTGAAAGCAAATGAATCTTCTGCGGTGAGTACAGTTCAATCAGATAGTGGAATAAGTGAAGGAGTTGATAATACTAGTATGCATGTGATTGGATCAACTCCAAGTTTTGTCGAAGAGGAACAAAGTAGTATAACAGCTCTGTGGTCTTTAATTAAAGAACCATTAAATAAATTGCAAGAATGTATTTCTACAATCACGAATGTTCCATTTACATTAGAAAGCGTTGACAATAGAGACGAAGAAGCCACGTACGAGAAAAATATCATCTCTTCACGCCTCGAAAATTTGAAAGAATCAATCTCAGTTATGGAAAAAATAGCTCTAGAAGGAACAGAGCAAATAAATTTATCATCTTGGCCAGAAAATAGCTTACCTGCGTTACAAAACTTAGCTTGGTCTTTAGAAGAACTTGGTGAAAACTTACCTATAATAATATCAAAATCGCAAATAACACTCGAGGACTCTACAGAAAATGAAATGTATCAGAGCATAACTGCTATGAGTGCCTTAAAAACATTGATAGCACCTTTGCATGACCTAAAACAACGATTAGGATTAATAGTAGATGAAAAAGATCAAGAGCAGTCCCAAATTATTATTGAAAGTGAAGTAAATGACATGGAGCGTGAAAACATAAAAATAAAGCATGAAAAATGTGAAAAAAGTATTAGTAATGAGGAGAAACCAATAATTGAAGAATTAAGTGAGACTAATGATTTGAATCAAAGTCATAATAAGAAGCAAAAGCTTGAAAATTATGAAATTTACGAGCAAAGAAAAGGCGAAGAAGAAGAAGAAGAAGATAAAAAATACAATGAGCCTCTCGAAAACGATGTGAAACAAACCATTTTTACACAACATCAACCGACTGAAAGATTAAAAAATCAAGAAGACGACAGCGTGACGGAAAAGACGACGAACAAATTAAAAGAACCAGGAACAGAAAAAGAGAAGAAAGAAGAAACAAAACACGTAAAAAAGGAGGAAGAGAGGAGTTGTGAGTTGAAAAAGGACGAAAATTTGAAAAAAAATGAAAATAAAATACACGAAGTTGAAGCAGCTAAAGGTTTGGAACTGGATAAAGAGACAAATGAAAAACTCGGTGAATCTAAAAAGTTATGTCTAGTCACAGAGGAAAAGAAAATTGAACAAGAATATGATGGATACGTGGAAAAAGAGGAAAACGAAAAACGAGAACAACCTCAAACTGAACATCCGAAAGAAGAAAAACATGAGCTAGGGCTAGAAAAAGCTGAACTTCCATTAGAAGTAACAAACGAACCGAATGAAATCAAGCAAACTGAATCATTACAAGAAACAGAACTCTTCTATCAAGAAAAGACTGCAGATCAAAATTACGCAAAAGAGGATAAGAACGAAAAAAAAACAAATGATAGTGAAAGTTTGAAACAAGAAGATGTGAAGCATAAGCAAGTCCAATCAGGTCCATTGGAGGAAGAACAAAAAAAACAAGAAGAAGCTCAGGCTGAAAAATTGAAAACAGAAGAAGACAAAATAAAACAAGTACAAGCTGAAATGTTAAAGCAAGAAAAAACAGAAAAGGAAACAGAAGCTGAAGTTGAACGTTTGAAACAAGAAGAAGAAGAACATCAGAAAAAATCGGAAGCTGAACGTCAAAAAAAAGAAGAAGAAGAAAAGGAAATGCAAACTGAAACTGAGCGATTAAAACGAGAAGAAGAAAAGCAAAAACAAGCTAAAGCTGAACGTCTGAAAAAAGAAGAGGAGGAAAAACAGAAACAAACTGAAGCTGAAAATCTAAGAAAGGAACAAGAAGAAGAAAGGGAAAAGCAAGCAGAACCTGAACGATTGAAACGAGAGGAAAAAGAAAAGAAAAAGCAAGCTGAAGCTGAAGCAGACCGTCTAAATAAAGAAGATGAGGAAAAGAAAATACAAGCTAAAGCTGAAAAGCTGAGAAAAGCAGAAGAAGAAGAAAATGAAAAGCAAGCAGAAGCTGAACGATTAAAACGAGAGGAAGAAGAAAAACAAAAGCTAGCTGAAGCTGAACATTTCGAAAAGGAAAAGGAAGAAATGCAAAAGGAAGCTGAAGCTGAAAAGCTAAGAATAGAAGAAGAAGAAAGGCAAAAGCAAGCTGAAGGTGAACGATTGAAAAAAGAAGAGGAGGAAAAACAGAAACAAGCTGAAGCTGAACGTTTGAGAAAAGAAGAAGAAGAAGAAAGGGTAAAGCAAGCAGAAGCTGAACGTTCGAAACGAGAGGAAGAAGAAAGGCGAAAGCAAGTTGAAGCTGAACGTTTGAAAAGAGAAGAGGAGGAAAAACAGAAACAAGCTGAAGCTGAAAAGCTAAGAAAAGAAGAAGAAGAAAAGCAAAAGCAAGCTGAAGCTGAACGTTTGAAAAAAGAAGCGGAGGAAAAACAAAAACAAGCTGAAGCTGAAAGTTTGAAAAAAGAAGAGGAAGAAAAACAGAAACAAGCTGAAGCTGAAAAGCTAAGAAAAGAAGAAGAAGAAAGGAAAAAGCAAGCTGAAGGTGAACGATTAAAACGAGAAGAAGAAGAAAAGGAAAAACAGGCTGAAGCTGAAAAGCTAAGAAAAGAAGAAGAAGAAAAGCAAAAGCAAGTTGAAGTTGAACGTTTGAAAAAAGAAGAGGAAGAAAAGCAAAAGCAAGCTGAAGCTGAAAAGCTAAGAAAAGAGGAAGAAGAAAGACAAAAGCAAGCTGAAGCTGAACGTTTGAAAAAAGAAGAGGAAGAAAAACAGAAACAAGCTGAAGCTGAAAAGCTAAGAAAAGAAGAAGAAGTAAGGCAAAAGCAAGCTGAAGCTGAACGTTTGAAAAAAGAAGAGGAAGAAAGGCAAAAGCAAGCTGAAGCTGAACGTTTGAGAAAAGAAGAAGAAGAAAGGCAAAAGCAAGCTGAAGGTGAAAAGCTAAGAAAAGAAGAAGAAGAAAGGCAAAAGCAGGCTGAAGATGAACGATTAAAACGAGAAGAAGAAGAAAAGCAAAAACAGGCTGAAGCTGAAAAGCTAAGAAAAGAAGAAGAAGAAAGGCAAAAGCAAGCTGAAGCTGAGCGTTTGAAAAAAGAAGAGGAAGAAAAGCAAAAGCAAGCTGAAGCTGAAAAGCTAAAAAAAGAGGAAGAAGAAAGACAAAAGCAAGCTGAAGCTGAACGTTTGAAAAAAGAAGAGGAAGAAAAACGGAAACAAGCTGAAGCTGAACGTTTGACAAAAGAAGAAGAAGAAAGACAAAAGCAAGCTGAAGTTGAACGTTTGAAAAAAGAAGAGGAAGAAAAACAGAAACAAGCTGAAGCTGAAAAGCTAAAAAAAGAGGAAGAAGAAAGACAAAAGCAAGCTGAAGCTGAACGTTTGAAAAAAGAAGAGGAAGAAAAACAGAAACAAGCTGAAGCTGAAAAGCTAAGAAAAGAAGAAGAAGAAAGGCAAAAGCAAGCTGAAGCTAAACGTTTGAAAAAAGAAGAGGAAGAAAGGCAAAAGCAAGCTGAAGCTGAACGTTTGAAAAAAGAAGAGGAAGAAAAACAGAAACAAGCTGAAGCTGAACGTTTGAGAAAAGAAGAAGAAGAAAGGCAAAAGCAAGCTGAAGCTGAAAAGCTAAAAAAAGAAGAAGAAGAAAAGCAAAAGCAAGCTGAAGCTGAACGTTTGAAAAAAGAAGAAGAAGAAAAGCAAAAGCAAGCTGAAGCTGAAAAGCTAAGAAAAGAGGAAGAAGAAAGGCAAAAGCAAGCTGAGGCTGAACGTTTGAGAAAAGAAGAAGAAGAAAGGCAAAAGCAAGCTGAAGCTGAGCGTTTTAAAAAAGAAGAGGAGGAAAAGCAAAAGCAAGCTGAAGCTGAACGTTTGAGAAAAGAAGAAGTAGAAAGGCAAAAGCAAGCTGAAGCTGAACGTTTGAAAAAAGAAGAGGAGGAAAAACAGAAACAAGCGGAAGCTGAAAAGCTTAGAAAAGAAGAAGGAGAAAAGCAAAAGCAAGCTGAAGCTGAAAAGCTAAGAAAAGAAGAAGAAGAAAAGCAAAAGCAAGCTGAAGCTGAAAAGCTAAGAAAAGAAGAAGAAGAAAGGCAAAAGCAAGCTGATGCTGAACGTTTGAAGAAAGAAGAAGAAGAAAAGCAAAAGCAAGCTGAAGCTGAAAAGCTAAGAATAGAGGAAGAAGAAAGGCAAAAGCAAGCTGAAGCTGAACGTTTGAGAAAAGAAGAAGAAGAAAGGCAAAAGCAAGCTGAAGCTGAACGTTTGAAAAAAGAAGAGGAGGAAAAACAGAAACAAGCTGAAGCTGAACGTCAGAAGAAAGAAGAGGAGGAAAAACAGAAACAAGCTGAAGCTGAACGTTTGAGAAAAGAAGAAGAAGAAGAAAGGGTAAAGCAAGCAGAAGCTGAACGTTCGAAACGAGAGGAAGAAGAAAGGCAAAAGCAAGTTGAAGCTGAACGTTTGAAAAGAGAAGAGGAGGAAAAACAGAAACAAGCTGAAGCTGAAAAGCTAAGAAAAGAAGAAGAAGAAAGGCAAAAGCAAGCTGAAGGTGAACGTTTGAAAAAAGAAGAGGAGGAAAAACAGAAACAAGATGAAGCTCAAAAGCTTAGAAAAGAAGACGAAGAAAAGCAAAAACAAGCCGAAGCTGAACGTCTGAAAAAAGGTGGAGAAGAAAAGCAAAAACAAACTGAAGTAGTTGGTTTACAAAAAGAAGAAGTAGTAAAACATCAGCTTAAAGAAGTGGATCGGGAAGTAGCCGATAGGCAACAACAAGCTGATCTTCAATTCGCAAAGGAAGAGAAGGACGATAAGCGGATGCACGGTGATGCCGAATTAGTAAAACGAGGAGAAGTGAAAACTCATACCATTGCGGAAACTGAAAGTTTATATCGAGATAACGAAGGAGACGTAAGAGAAGAGGCGCTGAAGCATAAATCTAATGAAGCTCTTGTTTCAAAGTCAGAAACGATTCAACTTTCTGAATCTGTTATAGTTAATTTAATGGATACAAAAGCAAGTCAATCAGAGTTGATCAATTCAAAGAAGAATGAAATTTCGGAAAATTCAATAATTTTTTTGCTTGAACCTCTAAATAGTATGAGAAGAACTATTTTTGATATGTTGTGTAGTTTTGACACGATGAAATGTATAGATAATGAGAGTAAAAGTTCTGTAAAAAATTCACTTTTTAAAGATTGCTTGAGCGATCTACATTACGCAATATCAGAAATAGTTGATTCAGATATTTCTTCAAATAATGAAGAAGTGAATTTAACCAAATTACATAATCTTATTAAAGCTATCGAACATTTTAGCTCTTTCTTTCCTTCGCAAGTCGTTTATGCAAATGAAGCTTCAAATGACTCAAAAAATGATGGTAATTCAGATCAAAAAGTATTTTTGAATATTTCATCTGCTTTAATGAAACCCTTGCAAGATCTTAGAGATCATTTAGAGTTTATATTGATTGACGATAATGCGCTTATATCAGATTCAGAAAAATCTGATATAGATATAAGTAAATGTTTATCATCAAGTCAACAAAAAAATGAAGTCAAGAATGAAATAGATGATGTAAAATTAGGACAAATTGAAATAGAAAAAGTTGATGAATTAAAAGAAAAACGAGTTGAAAAATGTTCAAATCAAATTAAAAATAAATCAGAAATAATGGACTTGAATGATAATTCTAAAGAATCAAGTAACAAAAGCAAAAATAGAAAAAAAAGTCTTGATAAAAAAAATGATTCCATGAATCATTCTAAAAAACTTTTGAATAATCAGAAAACGAAAACTTCTGACTCTTCAGTGCAATTGCCGATTGATGATACTCAGATTTCTGAAATGCTAAATAAGAAAAAAGATGTGTCTATTATTAATCCAGTCTTGGATAGCGATACGGAGATTTTAAAACAAAATTCATTGACACAAGATAAAATATCGTCCAATAATTTAACATTGGAATCTAAAAATGTCAGCTCTATAAAGCGTTTCATACGAGAATCAATTACTCCATCGACATGCTACGAGTTTACTGCGGGTACGAAATCAAAAAATAGATTTATCTCAAAGTCGAGGGATGATCTATTAAATCTCAGGTACAATGATGCTCCTTTTCTGTCTCCGTTGTCAGTATCTAGTATACCTGACTTATATTTGACTGGAGAATCATATGACACCAAATTAAAGTCATGTCGTGTAAGTTCTTCAACATATTCCCTTGATCAAAGATCCAATTCAAATCTTAAATCGATGAGCTCAAAAATGTTTGGCAGTGCAATGAATTTTGATAGGCCTAGTTATACGCCTAAATTAATTGCAAGGAATGAACATTCTCTCTCTGTAGCTGATAGTCTAGCCTTGAGTCGTTCTCGTCGAAGATTTGAATCAAGAAATGCGGCAATTATTTATAACGAAAAATCAAAATGGGAGTCTGTCTTCAACGATAAATTGTCAGATGTAATAATTAATAATATCATTTTATACAATTAATTTTAAAAAATGTACATTATGATGAATTTTTCAGCGTGGAAGGTGTCCATCATTCTGTACACAATTAACAAATAGTACCGTAGCTGAAGGTTCTCGTTTACGGTTGATATGTACTACAATTGGAATGCCTGAACCAGAAGTATATTGGACGAAAAATGGAGATCGAATTCGTCCTGGGGGTAGAGAAAAAATTAAATATGAAAATGGTATTGCAACATTAGAAATTTCACCGGCTGAATTAGAAGATGCAGGTTATTACACTTGCATTGCAAAAAATTTAAAAGGACAAGCATTTACGGAAGCTACCGTCAGGATATATTCTGTTTATCATACTTTATCTACTGAAACTACATCGAATCATTTTTTGAGAGGTAATAATCTTCTAGGAATATATTGATAAATTGATAGAGAGCTTATCCAATTATAGTAACCTAAGAAATTGAATGTAATTGATTTCATTTTTTAAGAAAAACTGAATCGATCAAATGTGAATACTTCACTTCAGTATGGTTCAAGAGTTCGATCAACACCACATCTTCCTTATTTACACGATGGTGAAACTTTTCGAAGTGATGTGTATAGCCAAACTTCAAATCAGATGCATCGGTTAGATTCATTCACTGCCATTAGCAATCAATATAGAAGTAGATCAACAGCGCATAAAATATACGATAAATCCTACAATGGTATTTATATTATACAGCTCATAATTATGAAAAATAGTTGGATTATTTTTTAACTCTTTATAATTGATATTTCAATGAATACATTACAGTTGACACAAAACTTCCCCAAGTATCTAGTGTACTTACTGATCATAAAGTACCTGCTGGGGGAACTATTGCACTGCAAGTGGAAATCAAAGGTATTCGAGATTTATTTTTTATAGTTACAAATAAATTACTTATCAATATAGAAATTAATTCAATAATAATGAATTAAACCTTATTATTTCGATTTACAAGACCGATTCATTCCAAATGTAACGTGGTTACGAAGTAACGGAGAAAGAAAAGAGATAATTTCAAGTCCTAAAGCTAAAACTTTTGTCGAATCGAACATTTACACGCTCGTAGTTCCAGAAGCTACAGAATCAGAGGCTGGAACGTATGTTTGTAGAGTTAGTAATGCATTTGGGCACATCGATACTAGCGCTACCATTGAAGTAATTTCTTCCAATAAAATTGATGACTTTGTAAAACCTGCAATGTTCGTTTCGCGCCCTCTTGAAAAATTAATGCAGGTTATTGAAGGCGAATCAGTATCCATATCTTTTAGAATGAGTGGAACTCCAAAACCTCGAGGTCAGAAAAATAACTTTGATATATTATTAATTATAATATAATTATAGGATATCGCGCTTTAGAAATAGACTTTTATTCTTAAGGACGCGAAAGAAGTCAGCTCAAAAATTATAATCTGTTTTCTAAAGCTTCTAGTGCATATTTCTTAAAAAAACTGCACTTTCATTTTTATTCTTTAAGGAACCATAGAATATTTTTGAGTAATAATATCTAGTAAAACTGAAATTTGATTTTCAAGTTGGCTTCATCATGCTTTAAATTAATTTTAATGGTTTAGGTATGCGTATTCTGTTTTGCATACCACGTCGTAATATTTTTTAAAAAGTAAATGTGCTTATTTTCGCCGATTTACATATACTCCTTCATAAATTTGATTCAAAACATTTTTTATTTTTAGTTACATGGATGAAAGGCTTAAAAGATATAACAGATGGGCCGCGTTCACACAAAGATATGATTGATGATTATGTTCGATTAAGTTTGTCCAGAGTCACTTTAGAAGATGAAGGTACTTATTGTATTCTCGTCAAGAATTGCTACGGATGTGATCGATTTTTCTTCACATTAAAGGTATCTTGATATAAATATGTATAAATGAAAGCTAACTTTTCAGGGCTTGCAGGAAAATTTAAATCGAAAAAAAGTTATTCAGCTTTTATAAAGGATTTTTCTTCCCATTTCAATAGCAATTTTTAAAATCCTAAAATGTTGTTTTTTTCATATACTTCACGGGTTAAATTTTTTTTTAGTTTTTTAGCATGTTCTGTAGTCAATTAATAAAAATGTAAAGAAAAATCCTGTGTTAAAAATAATAACAATTTTTCTCATTTTAATATTTCTATATAATATGCCTTCGAGAAAGTTTATTTTAAAAACGTACTTATTTAAAGCTTAAACTACGAGCAAGATCTCTAACGCCGACCGCTGAAAAACTGAGTTTATCAGAGCATTTATCCGATATTCACTGTAAAGAGCTCCAGTCTTATCTAAAAAGTAAGTTTTTTCGTTAATACTTAAAATGTATATCGATTATGTTTCCTCTGTTTAGGATACATGTATAATGTATAGTACATTGTACATCAGAGTATACATTTTCATTCATAATTACATCAAATTTTAAATTTCGTGTAAATAGTAATCATCATAATATTGCGAACGATCAAATGAAAATCAAATTTGCAGCATATTTTCTATACAACTTCCCCACAAAGGAAGCTTTGAAATGGATTCGAAATGCCAATAATTACTAAAAATTTTCAAAGCGTCCTCAAAATATTAACGACTACCTCCTAACTTTGTTTAATGGGTTTCCAAATATTATTACCAGAAAAAATCAAAGAGTATCAAAAACGTGAAAAAAACGTCAATATAAAACCCAATATAGCGTAAACTCGTCAAAAATAGTATGTTTTCATTCCACAACGAACTGATGAAATGTGACATTTTCCACAGCAATTTTTATAATTTGAAAATAAACATTATTTACATTAACTTTTTTTCGATTCACAAAGAGGGTAGACCAGACGGATTTTAATAAAATGCCTTGAAAGAGGTCAGAGTAATAATATATCAAACTAGTTCTTATTCCTTGTATACGGAAACACCCCTCCAAACTATTTTTACCTATCTTTCCCACCAACGACTTGTTCTATTCAACTCCCTCGCTATGTTATTTCGAAATTCAGTGCATAAGAGTCAATCGCATTTGCGGCTAAACGTTCAAACGGTCAACTTTTGAAATATACTCTATGTAATTGTACAATTTAAATTTCTAAATTTAATTTAAAAGTTGAAGTTATTTCATAAAATTTTAAAAAAGTAATAAAATTCCCATTGCACACGACACTCTATGAGTTTGAAATATCAACAAATCAGTATATAAAAAGATTAAAATTTAGAAAATGAAACTCATTTATATGAAAGTACGATTACATTTTTGGACAAAAAATTGCTGTGAATATATTGTGCAAATTTGAAATAAAATACTACCTATTCTTTTAAATATTTTGAAGATGTTCCTGGGCCAATCAGTAGTGGACCTATCGTCGTAGATGGAGGCAGAAATTGGCTTTCACTAACTTGGGGTAAAACTGTCCAGCGAGGACCAGCTCCAGTTATTGCTTACCGAGTAGATGCTTGGCAAATGGGTGAAGAAGGCGGTGCTCGATGGATTGAGGTAATAATACTTTTTATTTTTATTAATCATAATATCATCGCTGGATCTGACGGTATAAATTAAATTGAAATTTGTCAGCTTGGAGTCACACCAATAAATTCCTTTGATGCGTTTAATCTTCGGCCGGGTGGCGAATACAAATTTCGAATAACACCTAGAAATCGTTACGGTTGGGGTGAATCTGTTACAATGAGTGGTTCAGCTACAGTATGTGATAACATTGCCATACCCGAGTTTACGAAAATTCTTCCTGATCAACTAAAAGCTTTGATAGGTTCGACTGTTCAATTAGAATGTGAAGTGAGTATTTTTTTAAAAGGTAATATTGTAGAAAATAATTCTTATTCAATATATGATTAGGTACGAAGTGATTCAAAGTATATCGTGAAGTGGTTTCGTGAAACAATAGAAATAGATTCCAGCTTAGATTATCGATATACTGTACATAATGAATCAAATAAATGTTCTCTTACTTTGAGCAACATACAAGAAACGGATTCAGGTAGATACATCTGCGAGGTTTCAAATAAAGCTGGCCGAGTATCATCGTATGGACGAGTACTAGTCGTTAGCGATCCAAAAATTTTGAATGCCGATGTTTTTTTAAAGAAAAGGTTAGTTAGCATGCTGATTTATTATAAAAACGGATTTTTGATCACATTTATTTTGTAAAACAGGTTTCAAGATGGGTTCACGGAATGTGGACCTCCACAGTTTACAATGAGACTAAGAGACAGAAGAGTGCAAACTTCATATCCTGTACGGTTGACGTGTCAAGTCTACGGAAGCCCAGAACCAGAAGTAATTTGGTTGAAAAATGGACAAAGAATTTCTCCAACACGTTCGTATTTTAAAAAATTATGCATTTTTTTATAACATCAAGAATATTGTCGATTATATTACAAATTTTTTTTTAATACACAGCAATACATTCCATTTATAAAGATGAATCACATTTTCATACACTTGAAATTGCTCGCTCAAGTTCCGATGATTCGGGTACCTATTCTGCGTGTGCCAAAAACAGCAGCGGTTCAGTATCTTGCCACTGCGAATTGGTCGTCGATAAGGGAATAAGAGCTTACATTGCTCCCCAATTTTCATATGGTCTAAATGCAGATTATGCAGTGAAAATTGGTAGTGAACTCAGGCTAACAGCACAAGTCGAAGCTTATCCTAGCGTTGGTATAGTATGGTAATTATTGCAAAGTCAAGTTTAACATATTGATAATAATGTATAAAACGTAATCAATATTCCTTGAACTTTAGGCATCGCGACGGTGTGCGTTTACGTCCTCGAAGAACCTCCATTATGACGCTAACGCATGATGGCACTATTGAGTTACTTTTAACCAAGGTAACAAGCAGGGATGCTGGAGTTTACACTTGCACAGCGACCAACGAAGTTGGTAAAGTTGAAACGTCAACAAGAGTATCGATTCTTGATCCTGACGATAATGTATCTTCGAATATGAATAATGTCCAGCCACATGTTATCATAAATCCTCCAGAAAATGATATTCCGTAAGTTTCAAAATAATAAACTTATAGTATTCATTATTATCATACCAATAAAGATTACGCTAATGCATGCCTACGTCGATTAACATTAAATTTCCAGAAAAAAAATGTATGACAAGTTGAAAACAAGTTTAATAAAATTCATCGAACAAATGTTTTTAAATGAAATTCATGTTAACACTTTTTATTTAAAGATACTCCAAAAAGCCTGAATTCTTAACGAAGCCCTTGTCAATTGAATCAGAAGAGGGTGAAACAGTTGTAATCCAGTGCGAAGTTGTTGGTGATCCGAAACCTGAAGTGATGTGGCTGCGCGATTTCTTGAAGGTATACATTAATTTTTTGTCATGAAAAGAAAAAGATGAACCGCTTTTTATCAGCCTCGTGTGTTAAATTAACAACTGCTACTTTATCTAATTTAACATCTGCTATGTAAATTTTTTCAAATTTTAACTTTATTTTATAGTGGAATTTAGAAAAAAGAAATTCTATAAACATATAAAAGAATGCAGTTTGGTTAAATTAATCAATGAAAATATTTAAAATCGTTATAAAATCACCTCTGATACTACTTAAATACTAGTATTAGTTTTTATGATAAATAAAAATTAACAAAACAATGATTCAAAAGTGAAAATATTATGATATAATTTATGTAGTAGAGACACATTGGCAAGCTTTTATTAGACTTTAAAGTAACTTCTTAATTCCTCACTTAAATTCACTTTAATAGTTTATAAAATAATAGAAATATATAGCAAAAATTGTAAAGAACAAAACCATCGTAAATATTACGTGTCAGCTACTGCAACAGAGTGCTACATCACGTAGAACCACGCGTACAATTTAGGTCAAGGAGTTGCTAGTTCACGTTTAAAACGAGAAAAATAATCATATTCATTATGCCCGTATTGGGTTAATTTTCTAAGATCGAAACTTCTGAGCTGCCAACTAAGGAAGCTCTTTGCGTCCTTCACTGCTTTCACTTTTATCAAAATTAATAATAATGATGGTAGATATTACAGCCACTGCATAGTCGTGTTTTTTAGTCGTGTTTTCGATCAGATTTTTTAATACTTTTATTTCAGATTTTAAATAAGCATCTGGTCACTCAACTTTGCTTTTCCTGAAATCTATTTGTAGGTAGCACTCTTGAAAGTACTGTCAATGAAAAAATAAAAATGAATTAGTTATATTATAATTGAAGTGATAATCTTATTGGAGGAAGATGAAACGAAATTGACCTTCACTGATGAGATGAGCTTAACATTAATATGCGTAGGTGCTCTTGTCGACCTTTAGAAGTCGCAAAGTATTACCTTATACATACGCTAACAAGCTATAGTTACATTTATGTACAATGATCTAACAATAGGTAGAGACTCAAAAGTAATATTTAGAATTATTTTTTGAATATTTTTTAAGAAGGCTACTGATCGTTTATAAACAACTCAATTAAAAAATGTTCACCAGTTTTGCTTAAAATAGATTATTATTATTTATTTTAACAGGTGTGAGTAGATCCATAAATCAACGTACAGAGTCAAAAAATCATATTTTTAGCAATTCCAAGTTTGTCCATTAAAATTACAAAAATTGAGTTATAGATAAAAATACTCTTGCGATGTGGAATATTCATTTATTTTATAACGAAGCAATATTTCATATCTGCTTTAAAGTAACGTCTAAGCTTAAATCATCTATTTTTTATATAGATATAAATGTCAAATGACAACAAGCCATAAAACCTAGAGTATTTATTCTTTATAAAGCAGCGAATCAGAACGTCATTATCCCCACAAGCGACTATTCGCTTTTTTGCAATCGACTACGCGTCGTCAAATCACCCACATTCAAGCAGCTGATTCAGTTTTACTTAGAACTCGAGATTGATTGGCAATGGTGCAAGTGTCAGTGTTTTCATTTTTTTTTAAATAATAATATAAATATTATAAACAATAAGCAAGTACATAAGTTTAGAACTTCAATCTTTTTCAGTCGTACTATAAATACGATTTATGTTGTTCTTATGTGTATATTCGAATCATTATTCATTTTTTTCTCGGTTGCACGTCATATAATAATCTTACATTTGAATAGTTCTCAATTGGAAGTGATTACGACAATAGAATGTTTTGATGAAAGACAAAAATATTGAGGCATTGTAGTGATGAATAGAATTATCGAATGCTTGAGAAAGTATTTGTAAGTTCGGTATTATCTGCAGTATTGATGTATTTTGTTATACAAACTACAACATTTTACAGATAAATACTCACACTGATATGTTAATTATATTAATTTCCAAGATAAATATTTTTAATTGATTGAATTTGATTTTCATTTTAATAAAATGATACATCGAGGACAAATTTTTTAACAATTTTTACCAAATTACTAATTTAAATTTTTTTAAGACTTATATTATAATTATATTAATTGACATTGAAAAACAATTTTGACAAAAGCAAAATTGTTTGTCTGCAACAGATAGAAAAATTCTGCGTAGAATTAATTAAATTTTAAGAACTAAACTCAATATTAGAAAGACATCGAAATTGATTGGCAAAGCCCGGATGTATTTTTTATTTTTTTTTCATAATCAATCCGAAAAAATGATCAGAATTCGTTTTTTGACGTACTGATGCCATAAAAATCTATTTGAACGAGAACATTTTTTTTCCTAGGTTTTATTTATTTCTATGGTTATTTTTACTTGCAGCCAGAGTATTATCGAGACGCACCTCACTTTCGATGTATTGGTGTGGGGCCACAATACCTTCTGGAAATTCCTCATGCTAAATTGGAATACACCGGCACGTACTCTGTACTAGCGAAGAACAAACATGGTGAAGCAAAGGCCGTGATATCCTTACAGATTTATGCTAAAGGTACCTACCGTACTTATAAAGTAATTTAATCTTGCAGATATTGTAATTCTGTATAGTATGCTGAAAAATTACTGATTGCAATGTTTGTTTAACAAAATTAAAAATAAACAAATACAATTTAAAAAATAAAAAAATTTTTCTACATCAAGTAAATATCTTACATTTTCAGGGCAAGGTAAATGTACTACAATGGATCAAAACCGAATTAAAACAGGGTGAGAATTAAAAATCTATGTCGAACAATTTAATCAACTATTAGTTAAAGCTTCAACTAAATTTTTTTCAATTAGCGATGTCATAAGTGTCCCAAAAATTAAAAGACCTCTAACAGATATTCGTTGTTGCGATGGCGATGCAGTTACACTAGATTGTTCAATTCATGTACTCAAAGAGCTTCCGAGTATACGATGGGAAAAATTTGGCAAAGTAAGTAACCCCAATCATACTATTTGTATTAGAAAAAAATCATTTGCCACCCATATTGATTTATCATTCTGTATCATATGGTTTCAAAGTAAGAATTTCTAGTTTTTGTTAGAAATGTGTTGTGTTTTTTCGAGTTTTTAATTATTTTGAGATATTTCAATTTGTAGGCTATTGCGTTAGATAAGGATTTCTCGACACATTTTGATGGCGAATCAGCTAAGCTTATCATCAAATATGTTTATCCAGAAGATGAAGGAGAGTATACTTGTATTTTTAGTAATGAGCTGGGAAATGCAATGACATCTGCATGCCTTATTGTTGATGGTATGAAATATTATTTTTATGTATTAAATAAATTATATTACTTGATGATTTATCATATTATTATCAAGAATTTTTGAATTCAATAATTATGCCATTTAAAGTTAGCTGAGATATTCAGAGAAACACTTTACTCGACATCCTTACTTAAATGAAATCTTTTACAGTTCCAGAAGGCAAAGAAAATACATTGAGTCGCACTCTCGTTACAAAGCCACAAGGGCTCAGATCGGTTAATTCTACTCCAATGTCAACGCCTAGGTCCACCCCAGTTAGGAGTTTATCTCCAACATCAAGTTAGTATGAAGTGTAATCAAATTTTATTCATATTAATAAAAAAACATGAGATAAATTTAATTCAAAATATACTTGGATAGAGAGCCGCAATCTGAAACCATTGATTTTGCCAAGAGCAGTAGATAGAATGAACCTCACAAAACGTAAACCAAAAATATGTCCTCCTAAATTCTATTCTATACCTCATAATAGAGTAGTTGAAGAGGGCGAGACGGTTAGATTTCAATGTGCCGTATCTGGACATCCTCTACCTTGGTGTACCTGGGACAAAGACGGGCAACCATTAACTAATTCCTCAAGAGTGTCCATTACAGAAAAGGACGACATACGTACGGTAGAGATTTCCGACGTTCATTTCGAAGATGCGGGATTGTACCGAGTTACATTAGAAAATGATGTTGGAAAGACTGAAGCGACCGCTCGTTTAGAAATTATTAGTAAGTAATAATTGTCGAGTTTTAAAATTTTAAAATTTTAATATTAAGTTGAGATAAATAATTAAAACTAATGAGAAATTATATTTTTATTTAATATATTTTTTGCGTACAGTTCGTGTAAAAGAATATTACTACAGTTTATTTTTAAAGGAGTTCGAATAAGATAATTTTTGATCTATATTTATTGTACAGTCCATTTTAAGTGATTCTCCAATTTCGAGAAATCTCAAGAGTGTTGGATTGGTTACCGGTACCCAATTAGTTTTAATTAAATTAGAAGCATCGATGGTTGGTCTTCTGTAATAAATGTTAATAATGAACCATAATAACCTAGGATAGTATAACACTATTCTGCTAGGAGATTCTTGTAAAATAGTATGAGCATGTACGAAGCGAAAAAAGGCTTAGAACACATGTTTATTAGCCTCAGATTCGCTTTGAAAATTATAAAAGTAATCCGAGGCTTTTTTTTCGCTCAAGTACTTCATCACCTATATCATACGCAAAGATATAAAAAAATACTCGGTGATTTATCAGTCCCGATTTCATAATACTTTACGTGCGTTGTCTTGTTTTTTGAAATTAAAAAAAAAACCGCCAGATAGAAATCAAAACATTTTGAATGCCCCGGAAAGTAGTAAAAAGAGTATAAAAACATTAAAATAATTAACACGTGAAATTGGAAAAAACTGCAGCTATTTTGGATCGAAAAAAATTAATTATTTTTTAATTTAGTTTTATTACTTTTTCGATTTTTCTTAAAGAGAGTGAGAAGCATCAATAGGCTCTAAATATCATAATTAGGCCCATCGCTTGGTAATTTCCGGGTTATTTATTGGCCATTTTTGCTTAGATATTTTTAATTTCGGTAAATTATTCTGAAAAAAGTTACTTTTCATGGATGAAATGTTCAACTGACTGTCCAGTTCTTGAAACGTGATGAAAAAAGGCCAACAAATTTTTATGATTTCTAGTCAAGTAACCATTTGTGGTCATTTTGAAATATTTGTGAGTATGATTGACTTACCCGAACTTAGCAAAATTAGTCCACATTTCAGTCAT
This sequence comes from Trichogramma pretiosum, assembly GCF_000599845.2. Lineage (NCBI taxonomy): Eukaryota > Metazoa > Arthropoda > Insecta > Hymenoptera > Trichogrammatidae > Trichogramma > Trichogramma pretiosum. Next base: position 467,460 of record NW_019641641.1, on the reverse strand, counting down.
TTGTTCCATCAATCGGTAGGATTCAGTTCCTTTCTGAAGTGGTTCAATTCCCAATAATTCATTGAATCTCATTGAAAATAAGTATGAAAGTTCATCAAAATGAGAAGCACCTCGAATTAATTAAGACAACAAATGAATTAGTGAGTTTTAGAGAAAGTATTAAATGGATTAAAATTTTCAAAAAGTGTAACTTACCTCTTCTTTGTATGTTCAACATTAATTTTGTGAATGATACACCTTTATCATATGTGAATTTATAATAGTACACTGGTGAAGTGTTGTTATTAACTTGGTGTTTAATCATTCGATGTACTCCTTCAACAAGATACATATCTTCCAATAAGTCTGCAATTTTTTCACAGTAATTCTCTTCTGTTAGATCATCATCATGACACTTATACAAAGTTCTCAAGTCATATGGAGTTAACTTATGTTTTTTCAATGTAACTTTTATATTGGGATGCAAGTATTCTACAAAATTTTTACATATGTCTTTCAAAGGGTGGCTCTTCACAGCTGAAAAAAATTCAATTAGTTTTCTTCGTTGGTTTTATCTCACAAAAATCATTCCTTACTATAATACGAGTAGTTTCCTTCTTTTTCATTGAATCCTACAAGGTAAGGCACATTCATTCCATTTTCTGCTGCTATTTCTATTGGTATCGGCATAAATGGATTTTTAGCTTTACTATCTGTTCCGGGTCCGAATGGATACAGTAATTGAAATCTTTCCTAAAATAATATATTTTTTTAAATAAATCATTTAAAATAATTCATGAATTCAGTATTCCGTACTTCTAATGTTCGCATTTTTTCTTGCATCTTTGCTAATTTTAAGCAATCAATTTTTCTTAAAAATGCAATGGCTTCACGAGAATCATGTAGATCTTGGCCTAAAATTTTGCACAACTTAAATCCATAACTTCGAGGATTAGGAGTTGATGCCCACGTATTTAAAGCAACACCACTTTGAGAAATTGCTTTATGAAAAAGACCTAAAATATATATCTATATAAGACTTTAAAAAAGTGTTTTTTAAAATTAACATTCAAAATTTATAATTTTTTATGAGCGTTTGTGTTTGCCTTTTGCCATAGGTGATAATCCCAAGTAATTCACAGATGCGCCCCCTGAACTTTCTCCAAATATGGTTACATTTGAAGAATCACCGCCAAATTTAGAAATGTTTAATTGTATCCATTTCAAAGCAAAAACTAAATCTTTCAAACCTTGATTTCCCGGTGCAATTTCATCTTCTAAATTGAAAAAACCTATAATTTTTGCAAAAATTATAATAATTTTATAATTTTTAGATTACATTAAAGAGAAGACGTAATTTGTTTTTTTTTTACCCAAAACGCCAACTCTATAATTAACTGTTACCAACACAATATCGTTTTTTAATAAATAATCTGATCCATAAAACATATCATCGCCGCAGCCAAAAGTATAAGCCCCTCCGTGAATCCATACCATGACAGGTAAAGTCTTTCTCAAATTTTTTGTATAAATATTTAAATATAAGCAATCATCACTACCAATAAAAGTTCTAGTTAGTTGGTCGAATTGAGCACAGGGTGATCCAAAGTTTTTTGCTTCGCGTATTCCCTCCCATGGTATTAAAAGCTGTGGTTCCTATAATTTTTCTCGTCAAATTTTATTTTATAAAATTATAAATTATTGAAATAATAATAAAAATAGTTAGATAAAATGTATGCAAAATAAACGATCAAGATGATATAAGGTGATATATATTGTATCAAAATTCACACAGCTTACCTCAAATCTAAGATCTCCAATTGGTGGCTTAGCATAAGGTACGCCTTTGAATGCGTAATAATTGTAACCCTCAAAACTTTTTTCAATCAATCCACATAACTGGCCATAGCTAGTACTTACAACTGGTGATTCCATCGTGAATAGCTTGTTCGACTAAATTTTACATCATAGCTTGATGAACCTACTCGTGATCTTTGCTTGACCATAACAATTTGAATACAGTGGAAAGCTCGAATACAATGTGTAACGTTTGAACTCGAATTTGCATAACATTACTTTAAAATGAATACATTAAGTTAAGGAATATTCATGACTGTGAGTTCAGTAACTTTGAAATTATATAAAGCGTTCGTTTAATGTATACCATTTATTTATTTTTTATTTTATTCTATATTTTAGGTAATTATAAAATTAAATTCTTATAAAATAACTTTGCATCACCGCCGTAAACGAAAACCGTTCATCCAAAAATTGCAGCGGAAACAACTCTTCTAAAATTTTCATCGATAACGGTCATTTTTTTTGTACCCGCAAAGTATTGCCACCAAAATATTATCATTAAATAGAATTACGTGATATATAATGTCAGAGAAAATTATTATTTCTTAAATGTCATCCGTGAATATTATTGCAAATAATTTAATCGCTCCAAATAGTTAAGTCATACTAATCTTCTTTGGCAAGAATAATATCTTACGTACATGCCTTCTTCTTTTATTGCATGAAATATGGAACTAATTATTTTCAGTAACACCTCTTGAAACTTTTTTTTTTATTCATAAATTTTCAGTGACAAAAAAAAAACAATTCAAGTTTTTTTGTGACTTTCATAAAAAAAGTGTTATTTCGTGACACTTTTTTACGTGGGACATTTTTTCAAACAGCGTCAATATATTGGATGTCCAATAAAATTATTTGTATCAATGTCCAATTTATTGGTACAGATGAGATTAATTGTATTAATTTATCAATAAGAATTAATAGATTATTAAATCAAATAATAATTCTTTGTACATAACGTTCTCAATATAGGGTACTTATACCAGTGATTGACCGCTTTCGACCAGTAAATGACCACTTTTGGATGTGCCATAAAAATAGTTTTTCCTTGTTAAATTATGATCGAACATAGAAAACAAGATGCATCGTTTACTGAAGAATTGAATTACGTCCATACAAATACATTTTAATTGTTTTTTATATGATATTTTCCAAAATGGTCATTCACTGGTACCCGGTCATTGATTGGTCTGACTACCCTATTAGTTTTATTTAATTTCTTTTTGAACTAAAAGCTTTGAATTTTTCCTCTATATTTGGTATAATTTCTGATTTTAATTCCTTATTGATGTTCATGCAAGTAAAATTTTTAGTATCATCAACTGGTTTCCATTTAATACACTTTTGTTCAAAAAATGCAGGAGTAGGATCGCTACAAAAAAACATTATATATTTTTAGTGTCAGTAAACTAAACGATGACGTATTATTATATAACTTTACCCATGAATAGCAAAATTGCTCCATAATTCAGTGAGATTTTCCATGACCTTATAACCAGGTGTTCCTTTACGTAAGGGTTGAAAACCACCAATTTTTCGAAACTCTCCATTGAATAAATATTCTATTTCATCGAAATGACAAGCTCCTAAATTAATAGTTTTTTAATCATGCATCATTACTTTTTCACAAAATAATTATTAAAAATTGATTTTGTTACCGGAAATTTCTAAATTGAGAATATTTTTACTCGTAGATATCTCATCGTCATAAGAGAATTTATACAAATAAATTGGACTAGTTTTTTTTTGGACTTGTATTCTAATAGCCTTATGTATTCCTTCAACAAATTGTAAATCGCCAGTCATATCAGCATAAATGTGACAATTATCCAAAGAAATTTTTTCGTCATTGAAATATAATTCTCTAATATCTTTTGGTTTTAAATTATAACTCTTTAAAAGCTCCAAAATTCGTGGATTAAGCGTTTTTTCAAAGTTCCTATCCAAATATGAGAATGATTCTTTCGAGTACGCCTTGAAATTGTTTTGATCTAATTAAAAATTAAGTATGATGTTTACGAAGTACAATAAGTGCATACCTGTTAAATAGCATATTCCTTCTCGACTATTATATCCTATGATAGCTGGAAAATCAATTCCGTTTGCTGCAGCTTCTTCAAATGGTATAGGTAAAAATGGATCTTTTGATTTATTATCTATAGAGGGAGAAAATGGAAACATTCCCTGAAATTTACCCTGTGAAAGAGATAAAAAATATCAGTACTAATAAACCATTAATACAGTACAATAATTGGAAACCGCTGACTTTGCCAAATTAAATATAAGTATAATAAATTAAATTATGTTTTCAGCTAAAGAAACGTTTTTATAAAAATTTTACTTAAATGATTACATACTATATTTTTTCTAACTTGTTCTTGAGCTTTCAGTAAACGTGGGGCATCGGTTTTACTTAGTAAATCAAACATTTGTTTACTATCTTGACTATATTTTCCCAAAAAAGTACATAATTTATAGGCAAATTTTTTTTGATCATTAATTCTAGCTCCTGGATTGAATCCCGAGCTGCTTTGAAAAATAATTTTATGAAATAGTCCTGAAATGTTTATTTTATTTAAAATTGTTGTATTAAGTATACTTGAATAAAATTAGACGCACACCTTTGGACATAGGAGAAACTGCGTGATAATGTGCAGAAATGGCACCAACACTTTCACCAAAAATCGTCACATTGTCTGGATCACCACCAAAATATTTAATATTTTTCTTTACCCATTTTAGAACCATTGCTTGATCTTTAAGACCCTGATTTCCAGGCGCGATTTCATCATCCAAGCACAAAAAACCTAAATAATCAATTCATCGTAAGCATTAACAATTACAACTAACTGATCAAAATGCATTACCCATAATTCCGACTCTATAATTGAACGTCACTAAAAGAATATCTTTTCTTAAAAGATAATCGGGTCCAAAGTGCATGTCATTTCCAGAATCGTACAAAAAACCACCTCCATGTATCCAAACCATAACAGGTTTTAAATTATCTGAACTTATATCTTTTGTGTACACATTTAAATATAGACAATCTTCACTTCCCAAATATTTTCGCATCACGGCATCAAATTGAACACATACATTTCCAAAGTTTGTAGCATCTCTTACTCCTGACCAACTTTCACAGGCAACTGGGTCCTTAATAATTATATAATCAACAAATAAATTAGTAAACTATTGTATAAAAAAATAAATCAAATCGCTGGAAAACATTTATTATCCATAATATATAAAAGTAAATAAATTGAATTTTTACATGGATAATTAACCAAAACAACACTGAAAAAATTAATCCTATCCTAATGTATAATTTTAAGGCAGAGCAATGCTAAGTGATGCAAAATTTATCAGACAATCTTTCAACGTTACATGTAAATTAAAAGAAAAATCAAAATGATTGTGCTGGTTGTTTATTTCGAAAGCGTATTTAAGCTTTTATTTTCAGTATTTATAATAAAAATTTTCATTTTTAAAATTTTTTCTAAAGAGCTAAATGTATAAAGATGCTCTTAACTAAAAGTATCGTTTTTCCGTTTAAATTTACATATAAACGTGCTACTCTTCATAACGAGCATCAATATAAAATTTAGTGAGTCTTTACTCTGAAAGATAAATCTATCATCATTATTGAATTAAGGATCAACTGGTGACGTCAGATTTTATTGAAATTTCCTTCATATATCTACCGAATAAATGAGATATAAACTTACTTTGAATCTTAAAGGTCCGATGGGTGGTTTTGCATAAGGTATACCCTTGAAAGCATAATAATCATACCCTTCATTGCTATGAATTATTGTACCGCGAATTTGACCATTTTCAATTTTTATAGTTGTTTTTTCCATTTCGAACGTTTTACTGCAATAGATAGTCGCACTGATGAAGATAGTCTCACTACTGAATGGAAAACAAAAAGAAAATGTTCGACTCGAACGTCCGATAGAGGTTTCCTAACTAAACGATTATCACAAAACCAGCATAAATACATCTTGACTATGCATAATGTAAGCGCTATTTCAACAAAAGAAGAACACTATGATGTCACATAAACAGTTACTTGAAAAAAATTGACATGTACATTATTAATCAATCACAAACATGTTTTGGCTATTAGATAGTTCTGTTAAATAGTATTTCTTTGACAATGTACCCGAAGACGTAGATACATACGTACGTAAAATACGTAGTACGTTACATAAAATAGTACAACTAGAAATTCTTATGAAGTAATGTCATGAATAAAACATTATTCTATATCGGAAGAAAAATTGTTTCTTTTACCATACGATAAGTTGAGAAATTTAAATTCAAATGTTAGTAGAGTAGTTTTTAAAAGATTTATTTTATGACTTTCTTCCTAAGTAATTTTCATTATAGGTACAAAATTGGCTATGTTAAGAAAAAGTCTACGAAATTCATATTTTCAAAGACAGTATTCACTATCCGATCAAACTTGTATGTTACAGGCGTGTATATGAGTACGTAAATGACCGTAAAACTTATTATCTCAATAGCGATTCTTAGTAAGAGGCGAATAATTTACTGTTATTTTTTTGAAGATACAGATTGAATTGATAATTTGTAGCTGCTTTAGTTATTTAATTTTTTCGCTTGTTCCTTTCTTAAAGAAATCATGTGAAGTCGTTTTATTCATCACCTTATTGGTCGACCAGAAACTGCGCTTCGCTTCATGATTAGTCGAAATGTTTGGTCGAACGTTCATATAACTTTTTTTGGGAAAATTAAATGTGGCATTCGCCAAAATTTCAATTTTCAATAAGTCATTATTTATTTCAATTTTCTAAATTTTCTAATTGTCATTTTGTCATTTTCATTTAATAAAGAAATAATCATCAAACTTTCAATCTTATTTCAATCTTATTATCAATCTTACATAGTATAAATTTTAAAATTACGAGTTCTCAGTTGTATTTCCTGCAAAAAATTAAAAAGCCTGCAGAAATAATTTATTACTCAGGTAAATGCTATCATGTTAAAGTAATTTCCATTCCATGAACTGGAGCGCACCTCTTTTTTGTTCATTAGAAAAAAAAAAGTAACAAAAATACCCATTTCATATCAATGAGCAAAATATATTATTGAAAAACTGAATTGCATTCGGAAAATTTTTCTAAAACTTATATATTCAATAGATTAACATTTGTAATCGCATGAAATTATTTGCAGATCGAAATACATTGATTTCACAAAGAATAAGAACTCGCAGTACATCTCCTCGTACTCGTCCAACTTTCAGCAAGAGCCTTATGAATACGGCTACCCGAATTAATGGAAAAATGGAATTACAGTGCAGTGTTCAAGGAGTGCCCAATCCAAATGTATCATGGTTTAGGTAAATTTAAATTAACGATTTTATTATAAGGTAAATTTTCTTATTACTCGAAAAAATTGAAAAAAAAATCAACTTAAAAGAACTTTAAAATTTAAAAAGAATAATGTTTCCATTGCTTTTTTGAATAGAATTTTCGTCAAGTGGTTTACGAGATTATGCTTTTTTGAATTACTTACTACCAAATTACGTTTATTTACTTACTAGTTTACTAGAGCTCTTGAACTATTTATGTTAATAAGTTCAGATTTTAGGCATTTTCCAAAATTGATGTATACTCTAGAATAATCAGCATAAGTATAGTTAAATAAAAATATGCATATAAAATAGTTAAAATGAATTTTTTATTTATTTTAGAAATGGAAAAAGAATTGAGTGTACAAATAGAATTAAAAAATTATTTGTGGAAGGTAAAGCCAAACTTCTAATATCAGATATCGAGTATAATGATTCAGGCGAATACGTATGCGAAGCAAATAATTTTCTAGGTTCAATAAGAAGCAGTTGTAAGGTAAGTAACTTATGTTTTTTATTGTTTTACGAATAATACTTCATCCAAAATTAAATTTTTTAGGTTGAAGTTTTAGATAAGGACGATGTATCAAAAAAAGATCAATTACCTCCGAAATTTGAACAAACTTTACCGAATGAATCAAAAGTTATAGAAAATAATTCTTATGAACTTCAAACTCGTCTGTTAGGTACACCACCATTTATGATAAAATGGCTCAAAAACGGTCGAGAGGTTTCAGATAACGAGTGCCATCAATACATTGTTTATGAAGACAGAATTATTACTTTGAGATTTTTTAACGTTCATCAATCTGATGCTGGAGAATACACTTGTATCGCTAAAAATCAATATGGTGAAACATTTTGCCGAGGATTATTAATTGTGCAAGGTGATAAAATGTTAATAATGATTGTTATTTGATGAAGTGGTTTGAATATTTCTTTTTACTTTTACAGATTGTAAGAATCATTCATCAGACTTGACATTTTGTTTTACAAAAAAACCTGTGCCTGCATGCGTAGCAAAAGGAGAAACCGCCTCTTTCTGCTCCAGAATTCAAAGTCAGCACTCTGTTGATATTGATTGGATAGTAAATGGAAGAAGCATACACAATGATCATCGCTGCATAGTAAGTAAAAAATCGATTGAAATTTTTACCAATTAAATCATTTAATTATCGATAAATTTCATAAAAATAGATTGAACGAGATGGCCCAACGAGTATATTAAGAATTTCTGATGTTACGCATCAAGATTGTGGGGAAATACGTTGTATAGCTTCTATTAATAAAGGTCTTTACATTAGCGCTAATACACAGCTGCATTTAAGACCTTCAAATCTTCGTGATAATAGTTTCAAACGTTCCAGAGATAGATTTTCAAGTTTAACGAGATCTACACAGAGCAGTGAACGCAAAAAAATAGTTTTATCGATGCCACATTTAAATGTTCATAAAAATAATTTGGGTGCAAAGTCGCGAGCATCAAGTTTAGAAAATAAATCTAGAAATAATACTAGTAGCTGTCCTCGATTTAAAAAAATATGGAATGATAATAAGGAACTTATTGGTCAAACAAAGAAAAGATCGACAAGTATATCACCTGTTAGAAATAAAAATTTAGGCAATCAATCACTGAGATCTTTGTCTATCACTGGTAGAAATAGAGATAATATGAAAGAAAGTATCATAAAAATTAAAGATAAAAATGAAGAAATGACATCACTAAAGATTACACCAAACATAAACAAAGCAAAATTATGTGCACCTATTATAATGCCAAAAACTCAACATGTTCTCACAAAATTATCGAAAAAACGTATTGATAAATCTGTTAACAAGAAAATTGAAAATATAGAAAAAGAATTAGACAATATTCAAGCAACTGGAAAACTTCCTGCCTCAAATATTTATTACAATACAAACGAAAATTGCATCGTTGATTTAAATTATCATAAAATGAATAGTACTGATAATTTGAAAAAATATTCTTCAAACGAAAATAACAACTTTAAAAAAGTGAATGGGGGAAACAAATTATTCCCTGATGTAAGAAAGTCCAAAATTACGCAGTTAAAAAAACAAAAAAAAATGAAATCAACGAACGAAGTGCCCGCCCTTGTATTAATTGCACCTGAAGATACAGTAGCTATGATAGGATCTACTGCAACACTGGAAATACGTTATCAAGGTCGGCCTGAACCTACAGTTATATGGACGCGGGCAGTAAGTTATTATCATTTGTTTCATTTAGTGCTTGACGATACGAGACGATATCGATATTTCCCCATTATCGATTATCGTATCGAATAAAAATGATCCATATCGTATCGGTATCGATATCGACGATATCGAGACGTTAATAGATATTTACCGAAGAATTTCGATATTTTACACACACTGGGTTAACATCGATTCTGTCCGGTCCAACAAAGTGGTGGAACGTGTTCAAGTATAGAAAATTCCGTCGTTCCATCAGACAGAATCGATGGTAACGCAGTGTACCTCCGTTTATCGATCGATATCGATATTTTCGATATTATCAACGTCTAATTATCGGCGATACAATAATATCGTCAAAAAAATTTTTTTCGCCTATCGTATTGATCTCGATATCGTCAAGGGATGTATTGTATCGATTATTGTATCGTTTTCGATACGATATCGATATTTGTATTGAGTATCGTGAAGCACTAGTTTCATTAATCATAGAATTAAATTAGTTATGAGGCAATAAAATTGAAATGATGACACAAAATAAATTTTCACGTAAAATGTATTGTTATTTGAAAAAAATTATTCGTGTACAATATGATAATAATTTCAAATCGTTATAAAAATTTAAATAGGAAATTATTTTCCATAAAGTTCCACAACGAAATCGATTGCTCGAAATCTTTCGCTTTCGAATTTAATGGTGACGAAGTTAAATCCTACACCACCCGAGAGAAAAGTAGCTGTAGCACCATGTCCATTTGTATGTTGGTCTAAAGCTCGAATTTGAGTGATTTTTGAAAATCCGTCGCCCGAAAAAGTTTTAGATACTGTCACTTTTTTTCCAATTTTACTTGCGTCTTTGAGGATTCTTTCTCGTTGAATAATTCGGTCTCCAGGTTGTCGAGCTCCAACAATCACATCATTTGGTCGAGAGGCTGCTAGTGTTTCAGCAATAACAGCCAAAAGAACACAAACCAAGACCAATCTCGGGGAAACCATTTTTAATAATTTAAGCTGTTAAATTGGAATAACAATATGAAATTAAAACTCAAACTTGAGCTTAATAAGGCTTTTTATGAAACTATTGCAAAATATACACTTTTTAATATCAGAAAAATACGAAAGACTTGACTTTATACCTCTAGATGTTTGTGTTGGTCACTGAGTCCAAACTTTCGAATTGATTCAATTTGTTATGAAGCATTGCTTTATATCTTTAATGAAGCTGCAGATAAGCGCTTTTATAGATCTGACTCATGTGTTAACAGGTATATACGGTAATACAAAAGATAAAATGAGAGATAATACGTAACGTTGTATTTTTAGTAATTTGCCTATATGATCTCATAGGTATTAATATTTAATCTTTCAAAATCACTTGAAATGCAATAAACAACCATTTACTCAATATTTTAACAAATTAATAGAGTTGAATTGAAATAAAATAATTTTTTTTTATTAGAGTGGGCTTTTCACTTAATTTATTATGGTTTTCAAATTTTTAATATTGAAATTCGTGAAGACTAGAACGTTTATTAAAAACCTGAATAAATATCAACCATATGTTTTCTTTATAATGTTTCATATTGTTTAAAATAAAATGTATTCGCATAGCATATTATGGATTTTTTAAAAAGATTATGATACTTGAACAGAATTTCATAAGTATTGTTACGATTTATTTTTAATGAAAGCTTTAAAGAACACATTTTGTTGGATTATACTTCTTCATTAAAATTTTACAATAACATTTATTCAATTTGGATTTTTATTCAATGCCTCTTATTATTTTTTGAACAATTGAAACGTTTGAACATTGTTTAGAATTTCGTCACTCTTGGTCAATTAATGCAGCACTTTAATCAATTGGGAACTCAGACAAAAAGCTCTATTAAGTTTCACATATCCAATCATAATTCCAATGTAAAAATGTACCATATATGCATAAGCCTTTTAAGAGATTATTGAAAATTTTTTTTTATATTTTATTCGTGCATTTGTTAGTAAATATAATAAAAATATTTTAAAAAATGTTCGTGAATTTTACAATGCAATGATTTGATATGAATAATAATACCAATAATAATGAGAGCAATCATAATAATAATAGTACTAAGACAAAATATTACAATAGAAAATTTGAATCTTAAAAAGTAGGCTTCAATTTTGAGATCTTATGACACTCACAAAACAACGTGTTTCATTGATTTTCGAAAGTGAGTTCATTCAACTGAACGAGAGAATCTTCGCTCGGATAACCGTATATATATGCGCATTCCATCATGGGTCTGTTGCTTGTTGTATTAATTTGTATATCATCACGCGCGTGAGTCGAAAAGAAATCGTAAACGCGTGACGTGAGTCGCTCTCCTACCGGCTAGTAAGTATTCAAGAGTCAGTCGTAGCGCACGCGCTGGCCTCTGCTCGGTCATAATAATGGGTGATTTAACCTCGTATCACAAGATAGTTCGCGTTTGTATTGTTTTGTAACAAATTTGACTTTTGGATTTACTTAAATTTTAAGTAATTTAAGTTGTGAGTGAAATTGTTTAGTGTCATAATTAAAAAAAAGTTTTTAACTATTATCTTAATATTTAAAAAAAATACTACAGTATTGTTTGAAGTGCATTCATTGGTAGCAAATAAGACTTTTTACGTCATATAGCATTGAGAATGTGTAAGTTTTTGATTCAAAACGCAGTTTATGTACGAATCATAAGATTTTATGATGAAAAACTTTTGATTGCATTCAATTCCTGTCATGTGTATTAGTTAATGATTTTGCCAAGTAGTTTACATAGATACTTTTTTGAATATACCGATGTATCAATAAATAAGTCTTATAAAAAGACGTCTTTATTCATATCCTATGATATGATAGATTATGATAGAATGCGTTAAATTTTTAAATTTTAATGTTTATAAAATATAATAAAAGTTGCTTATCATACTAAAATATAATGACCAAAAAGAAATATCATTTAAAAAAAAAGAATTAATTGAATAAATAATCATATTGAACGAAAAAGCTCGAAAAAATCGGTTTGACCTTGATAATGAATAAACTTAAATATGTTTACTCAAATCATATATTACCTTCAAAATTATTTCTCGTTTTTACCAAAGTTAATTTATAAAATTAAACTGTAACGCAGTTGATTTTATAAAATTATTTTTAAGAAATTAGGTTAATATAACTAAGCCAGTCACAACGAACCTTGCAACTCGAAACGTTTGATACAAAGCTTGGTTTGTTCTTTGACTGATACTTAAGAGGCGACGCAACAAAAAGGTCTCTAAAGACGGGGTGTTGAATTACTTACTTGTTAAATTTGACAAAAGAAGCCGCTTTGAAATTGTCATGCTGCATTCAACGTTCAAATCGTTATTAAAATTAAAAAATTTAATTTTATCGTAAAAATTTCGAATAATTTTTAAAGATTTGATTATTATAAACTTTGCGTTTAATTAAAAATACAAATTAAACAAGCTTTTTAATAACCGTACCAATGTGCTAATAAATTTTATTAATAATTTGCGTTAACACTGATGAATTAATGGTTTTTGTAGGGTCGAGAATTAGAAAACGATGAAAAAACATTCGTTCATACTGCAGATGGTATTTCAAGGTTGACACTTATAAACATCACAGCTGATCAGGCTGGAAAATATGCAGTTGTAATTGAAAACAAACGTGGTAGCGATTGCCGATTTACAAGTGTTGCTGTTGAAGGTAGGACGAACATGATACATTTTTGAAAATTACAGTCAGTGAAACGAAAATAGTCTACAATTATGAGATTAACTTTAAATTTTTATTTCAAAAGAGGCACACAATACATACTAGTTCATTTTGTTTAGTCTCTTTGTATCCTAAGGATCTCTGTATCATGAAATTTTAGTAGACTTAAAAGTCGTAGCATGCACGAATTTGAGTTGTAGTATTTTTATACGCAGTAAATTAAAATTTTAGCTCAAAGTAGAAGCTTCAGATATTGAGAAAAAGTGAACAAATTAAACTTACCATTTAATTGAAACTTATTAAATAAGATTTTTTGAAATTTCATGACGTATATAGTAAAATTATGCAGAGAAGGCTGGGGTGAATATGATTTTAATAGAATTTGAATGTTTCTTCCTTGAATATAGATATTTACTTCATGTTTCACATTGACTGATTTTGTTATAACTTATTTTGTGGCAGGACCTCCTTATCCGCCTAGCGAAGCACCAATCGTGACACTGCATACTCGGCGAGAATTAGGCGTAACTATTAGCTGGGGATCTCCAATTTACGACGGTGGCTGCGCATTGACTGGATATACCGTTGAATGTCGAAGCGTTGGTCAACTTCATTGGCAAATTATTGCTGAGAATTGCCATCGCTTGAGCCACAATACTACTGCTCTCAAGCCAGGTGCCAGTTACATCTTTCGAGTTCGGGCCCTCAATGTACATGGGCCTAGTCAACCCAGTCCTGAGTCCGAGATTTTTAAGTTACCTTTCTTTGACGTGGCTGAAATCGAAGATAAATTCAGTATGGAAGACGATTTTGAAAGCGCGAAAGATGGTAATAATTTTTTGCTATCAAATTTGTGAAAAAAAAACAAAATAATTTTTTATTATAACTAAATATTAATATTTTTCAATTCTTTTTTTCATAAAAAAAGTATATTTGGAAGACAATAAGTTTTTCACAGAACGTTACACGTTGCACGAAGAACTAGGAAAAGGTCGCTTTGGCATTGTTCGCAGAATAGTTGACAACAGAAATGATAAGTCTTATGCGGCTAAAATAGTTAAAATTATTAAGGCTCGGGATCGGCAACAAGTTAAAGATGAAATGAAAATCATGAATATACTTCGACACCCCAAGTTATTGCGTCTCACCGCAGCTTTTGAAAGTCAAAGAGAAATAATAATGGTTACCGAATAGTAAGTAATAATACAATTGATAGAAAATAATTTTTAATTTATAAGCGATAAACATTACTGCTTTTTTAGTATATCTGGAGGAGAACTCTTTGAAAGAGTTGTTGCCGATGATTTCACGCTTACCGAGAAAGATAGCATAATTTTCATGAGGCAAATTTGCGATGGTGTTAAATACATGCACGAAAACAATATTGTTCACTTGGATTTAAAGCCAGAGAATATTATGTGCCATACCAGGACGTCGCACCGGATCAAACTCATTGATTTTGGCTTAGCACAGATACTTAAACCAGGCGAAGATACACGAGTGCACTTAGGAACTCCTGAATTTATTCCACCCGAAATCATCAATTACGATCCGATCGGTTTGGAATCCGATATGTGGAGCGTTGGCGTAATTTGTTATGTATTGTAGGTATTGTTGAATAGTTAACTAAAAGTTTCTATTTGAAATAAATAATTTTTATGTTTAGACTCAGTGGATTGTCTCCGTTCATGGGAGACAATAATCACGAAACTTTTGCTAATATTGTAAGGGCTGATTATGATTTTGACGACGAAGCCTTTGACGCTATTTCTGAAGATGCTAAAGATTTTATAAGTAATCTTCTGCAAAAGAAAAAGGAGTGAGTCAAAGAATTTAATTTATTCATACACCTTTGATTGAAAAAAATATTTTTAAGTACAATTTTTTTAAAGATTGAGAATGTCTGCACAAACTTGTTTAAGTCATTCTTGGTTAGCACAACATACAGAAAATATGAGCAGTATCGTACTACCAACGGATAAATTGAAAAAGTTCATCATCCGAAGAAAATGGCAGGTTCGTATTATAATTTTTACTAATAATTTGAGTTTTTTGACTTGTGTGTAATTTTGTTAATTTAGATTGACATGAAAATTTGGTTTGTAATTTAACCGTTTTTCAACCAATGTCACGTTTTTAATAATATTTTAACACTACGCTATAAATTAACGTTTGAGAGTGTGCTTGCCTTTTTTGCCATCCCTTACAGAAAACCACCAACGCCATTGTTGCTGTAGGACGCATGGCAAACCTTACAGCTAATCGACGTAGTCCTTCACAGTCACTTACGTCTAGTAAACCTGTGGGTGTTGAAATTTCTCGATCAGATTCTGAAGATATAAATAAACAAGTCAATTTGGAAAAAGCAACTACTTTCGATACAATAACTACCTCAATTACGGACGAAAGTTCTGAGACGAATTCACGCCTATTTAAAATAAAAGAAGTAGATATTTACCCCAAAGACAAAGAAGAATTATTGATAGAAAGTAATTTATCCGGAGAAGAAATTACTAACAATGATACCAAATGTCTGACCATAAATGATAACATTTTAGCATCGCCAAATTTATCTAATAAAAAAAATGATGGGGATGCAACGAATGTAGAAAAAGAGAATCGAGTATTATTTGATTCGGTAAACTTGCATAGTGCTGACTTTTCAAATAGAAACCTTGCCAAAGAAGTGTCAAATCTAGATAGTGTTATAAATTCTAGACTATTTGATAAAACAAACGATTCTCAACTCAGTGAAAATAATTACTTCGACGAACAGAGTGAAGAAAGGAAAGAAAAATGTTTAGATTCTTCAGAAGAAAAAAAATTGACCGAAAAAAATAAGTGTAGTTTGCAACATAATAAGGATAATGACAACAAAAAAAGTTGTATACCATTGAAAATAGAAAGTAATTATTCATTGCTTGAAAATCCTTTAAAGAGGCACAATAAAATCAGTACTAAATTTGAAGGTTTGTTATGTTTTTGGTTTTGATTTTTTGAGCTTATTTTTCAATTTTTCATGCATCGAAGCTTCATTTTCCTAATACTAATAATTAAAAATAAAAATCTAAATAAATAGCTAGTTTAATTATGTAATTTGATTACTAATTTACTTCACATATATGTAAAGCAGTAACTATGAATGCAAGAAATTTAAAAACCACTTTTTTCAGTCATCGCGAACAGTGAGGTTTCAAGGATGAATAATTCTCCTTCAACGTATAGTAGGAGATTCATACCAACAGGTAATGTCAGTCGAACGGCTAAAATGTTTGAACAATTGGATTCAGATCACTCAGAAAATGCCAAAACTTCACTTAACACATCATCCATGACAGAAAGTAAAATGTGTAGCGATCGAATCCAACAAGCCTTTGCTTTTTGGAAAAAATAGCCTTTGACCTGTAAAATAATTTAACATTTCTTAGTAATTTAAATTAAAGTCTGAGTAATCTTGAACGCGATTGTTAAGTTCAAAAAACATTTATCAAATTCTCTTCGATTTTTTAACAATAATAAAAAAAGTCATTGTAATTCTTATGATCCAGAGAACTATAAAATTAAGACAACCATTAAAAATGTAGGTTTTGATTTTACAAGAAAAAATATTCTGTTTAAAGTAAATGCAATAATATATAATAAAATTGCATTATTATGTAGTCGAAAGAAATATCTCATTTTTTATTTAGTTTATTCATAAGTATAGTATTCATAAAAATAAAATTTATGAAATTTTAGTGTAGAAAATAATTCTAACCACAATGTTATAAAGTCTGATAAGTTTATCTCAGTCTTCAAATAATTATAAATGTAATACTCAAGCATTAAATGATCTGAATCTTAGAATTTATTTCAATCGAATAAAGAAAATACTTATAAGTAAAAATGTTGTGTTTTCATTTCATTATATTTGTGCAACAAATCCAAGTTCCAGTTCGAAATATTTCAAAGTTTTTCTAGTTCTCCTGCAATGAACTTAATTTATAAAAAATTGTATCATCAATGTTTATAAACTTGTGTGAAACGTTATTATTGATATCACACTTTTTGTAAAGAATTGCCGATACAATTTTATGGACAATTTTCTCCACATCTGTAGAACTAAAATATTAATATTATTATTAAGATTATATTATTATAATATATAGTACGCAGTTATTAAGTACAAAAAAATGTAAGCAAAAAAGTAATATCAACAGAAATAAATAACTATAAAAATTTTTATTTTCAATAAACTGTAAAAATTACAATATATTTCAAGAAATAAAGGAAAAACATCAAATTTTTGTTTAAAATACACTTAGAGAGTAGAATTCTTATGAAGTTTAGTTACAAAAAAGTATATATTTGTCATTAATTATTAAGTTTTAAAAGTTATGAAATAAAAAATGTAGCAAAATAATAATTGTAATTTCGATATTAATCTTAGAGAAGAGTTCATGAAATATTTTGTGGAATCTGTTTAACGTGGATATGAAGTCTAACAAGTATTCTGTTAAAAAGAAAAAGTGAAGCTATTAAAAAATACAGAAACAGGTTGAAGCTGGCAAGGGAGAGAGAGAGAGAGAGAGAGAGAGAGAGGAAACGAGGAAGAAAGAGAAGGAGAGAGGCATAGAGTCCAGCCATAATTGGTGCCGGGATACCGTTGCATCTGAATGGGCTTGAAAGCGTGAGCGCGTGTAAAATGTAAGAAGAAAAGTTGAGAAGTTAGTAGTTGGTAGCGGGTACCTACACGAAACAGAGTATCTGCTGTAGTTGCCACTCGTTTATGCTAGTTCAACTGTACATCGTACTTATCTATTTAGTTATGATTGCTAACATTTTTTAATAAAAAATAATTCAAGTGCAAAATAAATAAAATGGCTTTGTAAAAGATAGTCGTAGCTTTGAAGAATGTTATGATATTTAAAACTATGTATTAAAAATAGTACTGAGACATTTTCACCCACAGTAAGTTTTTATTTTATTAGTATTCAATATCTACATTCATACTGTATAATAAATACCTAACAATTAATTAGTATTTTCAAGATTTACATTTGTATGTTAATGTTATGAAAGTCAAATAAAATGTAAATGTTTTTTTTTTAATCCTACAAATATTGTTCATATCAATGTTCATCAAAGAACGTACATATTTCTTATCCTTATATTTTATTAAAATATTTTTGATTAAATTTTGCATATAAAAATATAACTTAATGAATTTTTGTTAAATGAAGAATCTATAATTTGAAAAATAAATTATTTCATGAAAATTTCGTTAACATGTAAATCTATAAAGTATAAATGAGTGACAGTACATACGTAAGAACAACATTCGGAAGTATACGATGAAAAAATAAGCTCGAGAATGCGATAGACCCTGCAGTATAAAGAAGGGGCCTGCAGGTTGGTTCGATAAAATGCGGTCACGCATGATCGAGCAATAAGTATAGAGTGTAGTGAGTGCAACAGGCGTTCTTTGAAATAAGTAGAAGAGATGTAACAAGAAAAAGATTTAAATTTAAATTATACCTCATCGATTTTATTTAAAATCTTAAAATCATATAAGGCAAAGCATTTGTGGTATCTGCATTGTCTTTTTAGATAAATATATTGTCACATATATTGCTTATTTATGCAGACAAATGCGACCAAACGACTAAAATCATGTCCATCAACGACGAAGACAACATCATTTATTTGCAGCATGAAGCAGTGGATATCAAGGAATCTCTTGATTCTGAGGTTGCATACATTTCAGGCGGCAGGGATCGAGAGAATCGACCCCTAGTTGTTATTGATATTCCTGCGGTCGGTGAGCCTACGCCAGTTACTCGAGATAACTTGGATGTGCTCATTGAATATTTTTTATCCATTTTTAGGTTCGTATATCTTGATATAAATAAGTAAATCTCAATTCCCAAGTCTACTCCGAGTAGAGAAAAAATCTATATTCTTACTTTCCGATTTTATGTTAATTATTTTCAAATGAACGAAAATTGTTTAAAAAATTACTTTTGAACTAAATAAAAATATATTCCATATTAAACGCATTCCATAATTGCCTCTCGAAACATCTTTATACAGTTTTACGCATTTTTTCCTACATAAATTATACAAGCGTATTATAAATAATAAGATGCATGAAATCATTCATTACTCAAATATGCTTATGATTAAAAAATATCAGTTAACCCCTTTTTTGAATAACAATTTTTTTTTATTCTAAAGTTTTGAAACAAAATCTTCTGGTTTGACACTGCTAATTGACGCTCGTTCAACAACGTGGCGCACAATACGTACTTATACTCGTCGCGTAATTCAACATCTCCGCAAGCTCTGTCCAGAATCACCATCGCGTGTTATTGTCGTAAGAGCAGAAGGTTTTTGGGAGAAACCAAATGTTGAAAACTACTGCATCAGATCAAGTCGTGAAAATGAGGTGAATATTGTTTTGTACGACGACGGTCCCCACGAAGAGTAACACGTTTGTGTGTTAATTTAAATGAAAACGTGTTACTCTTCGTGGGGACCGTCGACGAATACCTGATTTTTTCAAACCGAAAAATCTAGATGAATACAAAAAAAATATATTTCATTAAATTTTTAATAAAATAATCTGTTAAATAATGAGCCGATGAAATTAAGTAAACTAATAATTTTTTACTTTAAAGCTTACTTTTTTAATTATATCTTTACTCTTATAATACCAATAATATTTTAGTTACAAATAATTGAATACTAAAGATAATTGGCTTTTTTGTAGCAGCCAATCTACGTTTCTATGAGTAGACTCGAAAATTATGTCGATAATAGCCAACTTCCATACAAATTCAGAGGTTCTAAACCTTACAATCACAGGCTTTGGATAGAAAATCGAATGGTAGTATTTTCAATAATAATAATAATAAACTTTGGTAGATAATAATTCATGTTTAATTTAAATTGTTTTTAGAAAGTGGAGAAATTTATAAGAGATTCTAAAAACATTATTGATACATTAAATGAGCAGCAAATAAAATTATCTAATATTAATTTTTCGCAAATACAAACACGAGAGGAAAATTTGACGAATAGCTATCAGACTAA
Source organism: Trichogramma pretiosum (assembly GCF_000599845.2). NCBI lineage: Eukaryota > Metazoa > Arthropoda > Insecta > Hymenoptera > Trichogrammatidae > Trichogramma > Trichogramma pretiosum. The sequence continues at coordinate 447,208 of NW_019641641.1, read as the reverse complement.
TTTTGAAATAGCAAAGAATGTTCACCAAATACTACAGACAGGTCAATATTGTTTCTTTAAAGTTTTTAAAATTTTTTTTCGCGAGTAGCAAGTAGTATAGTAGCCTATTATGAAATTTTTACAGGTAAATTTTTCATGAACGTGATGAGTCGCGAAACTGCTCAAGATGTAATAGATACTATGAAATACATCGATAAATTGATCGATTCGATAGAACAAAAGCAAGTGAGTTAGATACGTGCTTTTTAGTTTTGATAAAAATATGGTAATTTTTATACTATAAATGAATGATTTTGCAACAGATAGAAATGGAAGGTGCACAATTAATCGTGGAAAAAAATGAAGATTTAATTGCAGAATTTAAAACTTTAGAAGACGCTGTTGCTAGTGTGACAAATTGGATCTTAGGTCCAGCTGATTCAATGCTCAATGCTCATTATCAAATTGGGTATGATGTTATTTCAGCTGAGACATTACGAGTTCAACATGAAAAATTAGAATTAGAGTGCAGGGTAAGGATAACATGCATTTTTGATATGCTTTTTGATAGCCAAGACAAAATTAAATTAATATTATCGAACCGGGATGTACTGAAGCAGAACGAACTCTTAAAACTTTTTAAACTTGTTATCTGAAATTTTTATTGAAAGATATTGTGAAAATCAGAATTGTAAACTTTATTCAGTCTTTCCATTAAAGTACCATGGAATTGAAATGGTTGTCGACATAATTGTTGCAATTTTTTTATACTTTTTCATGACAGGAGGCGTATGGCAAATATGCAGAGATATTATATAAAATTGACAGCATGCCAAACCAACGCGAATGTGGAGATTTAAAATCCCAGAGAGATTTCATGGACTTTGTGTGTAGAAGTTTTGCAACCAGACTTGAAAGGCGACGAAATGTTCTCATAACTTCTCAACGATTTTTTCGGCTTGTCTCAGAAGTAAGTCATTATAAATTTCTAATTATTGAGTCCCATATTTGAACTTTATTTTTTTACAGTATTTCGATAAGACTAGTGATGTATTTGATAAATTAATTATGGGAAGCCGAACGGGCTGCTTTTTAAATGCTAACATTAAGTTTCTAGAACTTGAAAAATGTCAGCAAGAATTAGGTTTGTCATAAATTTTTTTTAAATTAAAGTTCTTTTAATTTCATCAGAGATTTTTTAAATAAAGCAATTCTTAATTTTTTAGAAAAATTAGAAAATGAATTGGTACGTGAGGGTGAAAAATTATCGGACATTCTTTCGATGCCGGTGAAAGATGCCTTGTGCAGGGATGTTCAAATAGATTATACTGAAGATATAATAAACATACGAGATGTTCTGGATGCAACAAACGCAAGAAAGAATATTTTTAACGATAGCGTTGAACTTCAAAAACTTACTTTGAAACAGGTTGCTTTGATTCTTACTTATGAAAATGATGCTGAACAAGTAAGTACTCTTTTTTTTGTTGGAAAAATCTAGTAATAGTTGAATCAGTAAAAAAAAGAGTTTTCATCTTTTAAGGCAATCGAGTGGATCAGTGATTTGTATAATGTGTTCATTACGAGTTACTTAGAAATTGGATGCAACGTAGAAGAAATACAATCTCAAAAGCAGCAGCTTCAATTTTTCCAGGAAACTTCCAAAGTCGGTGATTCATAAAAAAATTATAATATTATATTAAAATTAAATGAATGAATTTTTATCCTTTTTTGTTTTAATTAACTAAAACTATTTATCTATTAAGGGAACTTATGAATATGGATGTCAGTTAATAAATGGTGCTAGAGTACTTAGAATCTCTTGTAAATTAGATCTTAAGCGTAACATAGCACTAATGAATAGATTACGTTCGACTTGGCATCGACTTCGATCAGTGACTCAGGAGCAGTTAACGCGTTTAAGAGTTTGCGTTGTTTTCCATCGTAATGTTACCGATGTAAGATGGGCGATAAGTTATCTAATGGTAATATATTCTGCAAACTTAAAAGTATGAATTATTATTTTCTAGCAATGTATCGAATTACAACAGTTAATGGAGACGGCAACAGTCAATTCTTCAAGGAGAAACAGTCGATCTACTTTTGTTTCGCCTCCTGTTCCAATAAATCAAGATTCAGTAGATACTTCTTTTCTTTACCGTACAGAAATTCGCGATATATTAGCTAAACGAGAAAAGTTATTACTAGAAGTGGGTCGTATGGTTCGATTAGGAAGATTGTTAAGATCACGATTGAAGGAGCCTCTGATTTATCAAAGGTAAGCTCATTTTTATTTGAATTAGATCATGATTATTCAATATGCATGTGCAATTCAGGCTCGGTTTCGCCTCGATTGATTTCACGACAGAAACTTTCGAAGTTTCGAGAAGCAAAAAAAGAAAGCCTCAGAAGACATGTTGATCAGCTTAAAAAAATTTCTGACTTCCGACCTTTTGTTTTTTTTAATAAAATTTGTATTTTTTCTGATATATGACTCTGTCTCATACGTTGATAAAGAAGCGTGCAAAATTTGGTAAAGATCGGCCGAGTAGATCCAGAAATTAACTGATTGCTTTTTACGAAGACAGTGCGTTGTCCAAGAAAAAAAACAAAAATATATGAAAAATGGTTTTTAATACTTTTTTCTACCCTTCACATTGAGCGTAAGAAACTGCACATAAATATTTAATAAATGAGCTGAAAAGAAGGTAAAAATAGCTTTTTTATTTACGTCATCTAATTAAATATAGCATTTTTCACTATCACATAAAAATTTATTTTATCGTGGATAATGATGATTAAGAAAATGATTACATTTATTAATAGTTTTACCTTTCTTACCACATTTTGAAACGTATATTGTATGCAAGCTCATGTTTAAATTCTCTTATGGTAGCCTCATTCGCTGCTCTCCCACGGCTGCATTTTCTGAAAGACAACTATTTCTTGCCCTAATTAAGTAAGCCACGGGCACGCGGGTAACATTTGACTTCTTCAGTTTGAGCTACTTTGCGGTTCCATGCTTTTGACCATCATACTCGATGTATTAAATTATATTTATTCAATAAGCTAGTAGTTTTAATTTGCTGACGTTAACTCGAAAAGTTTCAGAATGATGGATACAAAAAACGAATTTGTCGTTGGTGATAATGACAACAATGCATCAGCTGTGCAATCGATTTCGACCAAATTATTGGAAGTAACAAGATTGGCTGAGAAACTCGATACACGACTTTGTGAAGCAGGCGCTAAAAGCAAGTCTTTAATCTCCACTGAGGAAGATTGTTCTAAGCATCTAAGTGATTTAAAAAAGTTGAACGATGAACAAATCGAAATACCAATTACGTCTAAAGGGGAAGAAAATTATACCGAAGAGAAAAAGCTCTCTGATATAATACAGGTGACTGACTTATTTATACAAAATAAAAATAAGATTATACTTATTAAAAATGCTGAATTTTATATTTTATGCAACTGCACGTCATTTCGTATACCATCTATTAATAGTCGTAAACATTTAATAGTCGTTTAATTAATAGTGAGAAATATTTTCTGTTTTCGAGAGGGAACGTTACAGTTTTACTGAACTCAATTTATATCAAGTGTAAGTTTTTAAAAAAGATTTATTGTTCAGGTTTTCGTTAATTTTTTTTATTACGGAGTATAGATTGTTTTTGGTAAAAATGGTTTAATTAATATTTTCTGTAAATTTAATTTATTTTCATTATAAGTGAACCAAATATTGAAAATTCTATGAGTTATACCATTTTTTTAGGACTTTGTCACGAAAACTACTATTGATGATTCCAACCATACTAGTGGTCGTGTAAGCATTACAGACCAGGATTCGGTAATTGAAGAGTATATTACTGCAACCGAAGGTTCTTCTACACCGATTCAAAGGTCTCGGAGCGAATCATTCCTATCTTCAGAGTATGAGGATGCTTTTGTTTCTTTAACCAGGTAATTTTATACTTGAACGTAAAAATTTTTGTACTATACGGTATCTTCAGATGTTTTGTTTGAGCCTTTATAAAATTAAATGCACAAATGAAGATTACTTTAAAACTACTGGTATAGTGTAACTATAATTTTTAGCCCTAAAATGGATGAGAATCAAATCATAAAACGAGCTGATGTTGTCTCCATAGAAAAATCTGGTATAAAAAAACCTTTAAATTCGAGTCAAGATATTGTTGATGATTGTATAAACAAAGCTGTAGTCGTAAAAAAAGCCATTCAAGTAAGAATAATATACATATTAATAGTATAAGTAGAGTAAATATTGTAAATAAAAATTATCTCTATTAATTGTTACAGGATTTTTCAGGAAAAATTGTTAAAGAAACTACAGAAACTAAAACGTTAAGAGTTTCGCAAGATACACGTTTCAATATTAAATCGTACCAATATACTTCTAATGAATCGCTTGACCATGTGAAAGGAGTTGATCATCATCAAATCGAGGATTTAGAATGTTTTATACTTGATGATAATTCTTCATCAGCCATGGCTCCAATTAATATTGAAATTGACTATGAAGAGCAAAATTACGTATCACCTCAAGTTGCAGTGACATATAATAAGTCTGTTGCAACGGGTAATCATTATGATTTTATTGGAATTAATACAGAGACTAACCAAGATGTAAACAATTTGGAAAGAATAAATGAAGGGGAGAGGGTAAGTTCAAAAGCTGAGCTTGCGACAAAAACCCATTCGCAGCTAACTACTCTAGCTTGTAATGTAGCTTTAGCAGAAGAAATTTCAAGCATATCTACAGCTATTGCGCTATGTGAATTCAATTAACAAATTTTGAATGAGTCATTTTTATAAAACTTGTAATCGACTTTATATTTATTGAAATTAATTGTTCAAATTTTTATACTAAAAAGTGCCATGTAAATTTTTTTATTAGATAAGGCCAAAAAGTATTGTTGAGTAATTTTAATTGTAAAGTTGCGAATATAAAATGAAACTAATTTAAAAAAAAGAGATAATTATAAGTTTGATTATCATTAATTTGTGTCACCATCGCTTATTTCATACTAAATTGAAAAAAATCATTGTCAAACTTTACTTTAATATTATAATACGTTAAATTATATAAAGTTAATGTGTGAACAGATAATAAAGGTTTAAAATATCATACAATAATAAGTCATTATAACATACGGGGCCGTATGGGGTTTATACCCCACGGTCCCAATAATAAACAAATTAAATAATCAAATAAAAATTGTGATTTTTTTATCAAATCAAAATTTTGTTAGTATTTAAGTTTTATTTCTAAAAAAACTATGCAATTAATAAAATGAAAATATTCTGGTTTTGAAAAATAATGAAATGTATAATTTGGATTGATTTGTGTTAAACAAAAACTTTAATCAGCTGCTTTTTCCATCACTGTTACTTTTACTTCGTGACATTTCACAAGCTACTGTTAATTAGACGTAACATATTTTTCATTGCAATATTCCGTTAAGACCGATGATGTAAGCTTGCAGTTAAATGAATATGTTTAAAAAATTTTATAAATTATTTTTAAACATTTTTTATCGCAAAAATCGAACTTCTTTTTCCGATTAAATATGTTATCTTCTAATTCATTGAGAGTACGTGAAAAGTAAACAATTCTTTGAAAGAGTTAAAAATACTTACGGGTTTTTGGTGTTTGGTTTGAAAATGTCAGTGTGAGAGTTTATAAAAATAACATTTTTGAAGACTTTTCACTTTTAAGTTTTTAGATAATTATTTGACTTTAACTTTTTAAATTTTTTCTTTTGATAATTAATTTTTAAAATTTGATTATAAATATTAGAATAGGTGTGGACTATAAATAAATTATACTTCTATTATACGTAATTCTACTGAAATGCAGGTGATTTCTCATACTCATTTTCATATTGTCCCATGAAAATATTAGTTTTAAACCCATGTAGAACAAAGAATCGAAGATTCGAGCGTAGTGTATGTGCCAACACGTTTTATACGGGAAACATCATCTAAATTTAGCTTAAAGGTTTACACCGGAGAATGTATTCCCTTTGCCCTCCTATCTTTATCCGTCTTTAATGTTGCTTTTGCATCGTACTTTTCACGCGAGACGGCGCTCTAAGGTCTGACTTCATTCTCACGAGCTCAGATGCGATTTAGTGCCGGTTTGCGCGCCGAATGGACTGAACTCACGCGCACATTTGTCCAGTAGTTTAATAGTGTATATATGTGATATTCATTGTGCTACACGCCGTTGTTTAAAGTTATAACAAAACTGATTTACATTCATATTACAATAATATTAAAATTCGACTAATACATTACGTCAGTTTCAAACAATAGTTTTTACTGTTAGATTATAACAAACACTTCGTTTCATACTTTATGTAAGTATACGTTTAAGGTGCTGTACATCTGAAAGCTTAATGTATTGGTTAAAATTAAAATTTTATTTGAAATATTTATGAATATGAGAAAAAAGCTCAACATACATCTTTCAAATAATATATAGCTTTATTTCAAGAAGTCATTTTTGACTCAAAGTACACAGAACGAAATTAGAATTCAAACAGTAACATTCTCGATAAACATGCGTACTTGTATTACAGTTTATTTTTGTATCTATAATCAAATAGATAAATAATTACTAAGAAACTTGTATTATTATTTTTCACTACATTATAAATAATAAAAACAAAATACGAATTATTATTAATAATTTTCCGGAAAAATATTTTACGTCTTTATTTCAATCTCACTGTAAGGTCAGTGAAGATTACGTACATAGTTTCAAAAAAAATGAAATTACATTGTTTTTTATTAAAACCGTTTTAATAAAAACCCAAATTCAAATATTTTTCTAAAATAACATGAAAAACTGAAATTTTAACTTTGATAGTTTAAGGGTGTGATGAATGGACCTTATATTTTTACACTTCAATAACTGAATTAATACTTTAATTTTGGGGTGTATGACGATACAGAACATATACACACACATATAGCGTAAATCCACAAAAAAGTACCACCAGTCAGGCCGGTTTATGAGCTGAAGAGAAAGCCCAATAATGGGTTACGTCGAAACTTGTACGTTCTACATTATTTGATGAATACGATGGTCCAAAAAATTTATTTTTTTTGTTAGTACCAAAATAATATGCAACCGGTAAGTTATGAGATGCTTTAAAGGAAAATTTAATAAAAAAATTTGCATAATGAATATTCTTCTAAAATAATATTGACTTCGTGATGTAGTGTGAAATTGTATCAATGCACAAAGCATAATTTTGTTTAATTAAATACATTTGAAGTTAGTCTCAATAAACAAATTGAATCATAAGTTTAATAAACAATTTTTTAAAAATTAATTTTTATTTGATTAGATGAATGAAAAAATTTTGTATTTAGTTTATAAATTGTCAACTAGAGCTAAGATATTATCAATGATGATAGAAAAAGTTAACATTAGTATGTAACACATACTAGAAGGGAGAGAAGCACCTTAGTGTAAGAAATCAGAGAAGCCACACAGATATCGCCGATTAAAAACGTATGAGTCGTAAAAGGCGCATACATGCCCTTGTTTTCAGTGATATTATTGATGGAAGCATCAATAATATCACTTTGATATTCTATTTCTTTTTTTCATTTTAAAGATACTTAAAGAAAAGCATGAAATGGAATTGTAATTTATCAAAGATATATTAATTGTTAGCTTATAAATGAAGAGAAAAATACAATAATAAAAAGAAAAAACACTCATTAAAAATATGAGGATGTTCCTGATTGAAATGAGAATTCTTTAATTTTTTACAACTATTTGGATATTTTGAAAAATGTGACTTTTAAGTTTTTAAGTAATACGCACGTAAAGAAAAAATAATTGGGAAATGTAAAGTATGTGTAGGTCATGGGCTACATTGCATTTTGTTACTTCATTAATTGAATCATTTCTAAAGTATTATTTATTTAAGCAGATGAAACTTATTTGTACTATTTATTTAGAATTTTACAACGGGGATTAGAATGGTTAATGACTGCGGGCAAAGCAGTCAAACATCTAATGCAAATAATCATCAGCAATCCGGAATAAAAAACAGTATGACACAAATAACTTCAATACAAAAGCAGCAGTTTCCAAATCTTGAAACAACAACTATAGGAACTATAGCCTTGCAAAGCAATGATACCAGAGTTGTTATTGCTCTTCTTGAAGTAAGCTTACAATAATTTTTTTCCGATACATGAGGATTTGACAATGCTTAAATTGCAATTGGTGTAAAAATAAGCGTTGTAAAGTATCAATATTTTTGTATTAACACTCTAATGCAATTTTGGCAATATTGTTAAATTTTCCAAAAATCACTGTATCTTGAAGATAGATGTTATTAAGAAGGCCTTCATTTGAATTTAAAACTCAAGTATAGAAACAATAATTTTTAGACCACTGAACTTGTTAAAAAATCCATTTTTATTTAATTATTAATATACTTTCATTGTATGCAGCAACGTAAAAAACGATTGTAATTGATTTTACAATTAATTGAAAGAGTTAAAACTGCGAATATTTTTAAAATTATGATTGATTTGAAGACCTGTAGGGTGTATATTACGAAGATCCCAAAAGAAACTATGATGCTCGCTTGGCCTTATGCCAATGATGAAAATGAAGAGATGAGTTTCCAATCACTATAAATATATTATTATCCTGAAATAAAATAATCGTAAAGTACATTATTACCTATTGTATGGTTCTTTTGAAATTATTTTTATCTGCAAATAGTTGTACAAATTTGAAAATGAAGCGTAACTTGAACTAGTTTAATTAAATGATTTCATATAGTCAATTGATATCATATAATAAATAAACTTGATAAAAATTAAAAGCTTTATGAAACTCAACTGAAATTTTGTAGAATTACTATATTAATAGTTAATAATACTTATTATAATTTGCTTGTAGCTTTTTGCAGAAATTAAATTTATTTATAAATGAGGTTTTTAAAAAAATTCTCTAATAGAATGAAAATAATTATTAAATTTAAATTTTTAATAGAACGGTGAATATTTACGGTTGAAAGTACTGGAGATTCAACCAGCTCTTACACATTTGGGTGAAAATCAAGAAGATGCAAAAGCATTACTTCATGCTCATGATGAAGTGCTTGAAAAAATACAGGTAAGGAAAAATATATGAGAATTTAAATTCTTTAATACTTTCAAAAAAATTCATTTCAATTATTAGACAAAACAAAACCCAGTTGACGAGATGTGGAGGCAAGCCGATGATACATTGTTATCTCAAAAACCGCTATGCGCAGCTATGGCTGAAAACTTATCTCATGCTTGGAAAGATATTTGCGATTTATTGGAAAAACGAAAACTTATTTTGGAACGCAACGTACTTTTTCAATGGTAAAAAATTCTATACCGTTTGCTTATTTTAATTTAATATTTTTCTAGTAACTAAATTATATAATTTTTATACACAGTCGAGCTGAGGAGTGTAAAGAAAGTATGAGACATTTAGAAACTGCTTGTAATAATATGCATTTACCAATTGAAATCGATATTGTGAAACTATATTTAAAAAAACTGCATGGAACTCGAAAATTAATGCTCGAAACGTTAATGGGTTCACTGAAGGATGGAAAAGCTTTATTAGATAGACTGCGAGATATAATGAATGAAGGAAGCATTGATTCAAGACCTGAAAAATTAACGCTAGATGCTGAATCAGGTATATTTTCAGAAATTATAGAAAGGTACGGGTCAAAGTATCAACACAGTATAAACATATTTTTTAATTGTTATAGCAATCCATAAAGTTGAAGGTTGGTTGGAAAACTTGCACGATCAGCGTAAAAGAATCGAAGTAACGTTTCAAAGGCGTAAACAGCAGCTGGAACAATGCCTTGGTTTAGCTATATTAGCCTCGGATCTGAGTGAACTTGAAAATCGTCTGACAGATCGATCAAATAAGCTGGCAGCTCGAAGTGATCAATTAGGAGATTCCATAACTAATACAGAGTTACTTATATTTGAAATTCAAAAATTACAAATAGAGGCAAAGGTAAAGAAAATCACTAAATTAATATTGATTAATTTTATCTAACTTCTCTTATCGAAAAAACACAAAAATTTTCCATTTTTTTACTTTCCATTTATCTTACATTTTTGTTTTTTTGAATTTATTTCTAAGACATTAGACATTACTTCCACTTCTAATGAGAAAAAATATTTTTTAAAACCTCTACATATTTAAATAGGACTTTCAAGATAATGCTTTAAGAATAACAAAATCAACAGAAAGTTTGATATCTCCAGACATTTCCAGTTTTCAAACAGCCAGTAAAAAAGCTTACAATGTATTAGAAACAGCTGCAAATTATGTTAATGATCTCAATCAGTACGAAGTTATCCTGAACCAAAGCTTAAATTTTTATGAATTAGCAGCATCGGTATGTTTCAGAGGATAAAAAATTTTCACTTACTTTACCGTACTTTTATGGTTAATTTACTATCTACTAATCGTTTTATAAAATTATAGGCATTTACAAAATTGGACCAATTGGAGGTCCAACTAGCTACTTCGGAACATCCAGCTCGATCTGCAAGCCTTATTTTATTGCATTCTAATACGGCCAAAATTGTGAATGAAGTAACAGAGCCAGCATTGACCACAGGACATGCATTGCTTGAACAAATAGAAAGAAAAACAACTGGACTTGATGTAAGTCTGATGTAAAAGAATTTGAAAGTTTTCTTTTCTTCATTAATTTTGGATTGAATGAAATTCAATGGTTTTTTTTATAAGGAGTTTATCGTGCTTTTTATTCCAGGGTGTGAGAAAAACAGTTAAAGACATTACCGACAGAAAAAATCGTATTCTTGAACAATGTACAGCTCACTGTAGTGAAAATCTACGTCTTTCAAGATGTTTAGATGATTTCTCTGAAAAGCATGAAGAACTAACATTTTGGCTGAACGATATCATAGAATCTTTCTTAAAAGGACATCAAGATATGGGAAGTGATCTAGTCATGGCACAAGATTTTTATCAAGTAGTTAAAATTTTTCATTATATTATTATATTATAATATAATTATAATATAATATATAAATAAATAATTTTCTGATATAAATGCAAAAAATTGATTGATAATTTAATACTTTTAAGATTCACGCAAAACTATTGGAAGAACTCAATAAAAAAGAAGAAGATGTAAATCGTTTAGATCAACAAGTAATTCAAAGCAATATTTTGCAACATTTACAAGAACAAGAACACACTGAAGTTCTTGATAAGATAAGAACACTTCAAAATTCTTGGATTATGGCTCGTAGTACTCTAGAAGGACGTCTTCAACTGGCCTCAATGTACTTCGAATTTCATAAATCTGCTGCAGAATTAGAGACAGAAATGGACCAAATAGAATACGAGATTCGCCAAAATACAGATTATATGAGCGAAGAAAAAATAAGTAATCTAGAAAAACAATGGGAAAAAATGCAACCGTCTTATTCAAACCTTACCACCATTGGTAAACAATTCTTGGACGAAAGCATAAAGGTTTTTAATACTATGATTATTAATTTTCATAAATGTTAAACAATAATGGAACAATTAACATAGAGAATGGGTTACCTTTTTAGGTCGTGGATTCTTACCTTGATGTTCCACGCGCTCGTCTTTCTGCAGGATCCATTATAGAAAAATTATCAAATCGTCAATATTTAATAACACAGAGTTATGAATCAATGAATACAAAGGTAGCATTAAAAAAAGAAATTATAAAAAAACAAATGCAACGTTATGCAGAAACCAGAGAGGTAAAAAAGTTAAAAACCTTTTTTTAACTCATTATTCTGGAACAAATTAAAAAAATAATTTATTGTTCGTTCTATATGTAGAGGGCAAATGTATTGAGAGAACAATTATATCCTATAATTAAGTGTGATTCAATTGAGCCTTTCGAAATTATCAAAAATCTGAGAGATTCACGGGTAATTTTTATTCCGAAGCTGGACCACGCTATTTTAGAATTGGAAACTGAGACTGAAAAAATAGGGATTCCTGAACCCAAAAGTATATTGATGAAATGCTCCCTGATTTTTTTATTTGTCAAATCATAAAATAATATTTATTCTTACAGATGATCAATCGAACTTCACTATCGGCAATAATACATGCCAATTATTGGATGAGCTCCGAACATCAACAGCCAGTTACAAGATCGTTCTTGATGATCTTATTGATCTCTTTGACAAATTATTACAGGTACACTTCTACATCCATTCTAATTTAATTGTGTTTTTCTGTCAATTTTGTATCAATATCGATTCTTAGGTGGAGCAAAAATTAAGTGACAATTGTTTTAATACTAAATCCTGTACATCTGCAAACCACGATTCATTGCATGAGGTTCGTGATTTATTGGAAAAACTTGATACATTCAGTCAATCTATTTCCAGAATATTTATATCTGCCAAAGAAAAATCGAAAGATGTTATAATTAAAATTCAGAATTTGGAAACTACTGATCTTACGCAGCAAGATTATGATAAGATCAATAAATCGTTCAAGAAAGTAGTAGATCACTGCAATAGTTTCATCACAACTACTAGAACGGTATTGCAAGAGCGTTTAAACTTTTGCTTATTTGGTGACGATTTAGATCAAATTAATGCGGAGTTGCGTGACTTAGAGAACCAACTTAAAGCAATCTCTGCATGGTTTGGAGAAAGTTCGACAACTGCGAAAAGCGTTTCACAATCGTTTTCTCAATTTGAAAAAACATTGACTGTAATAAAAAATATTTAGAAAATTTGAAGCTACGATATGAAAGTTTTATTTACTATTTGCTTAATTTTTCAGATTTTAGAAGAGAGAATTAATAAGTTTGTTGCTGCTACTAAAATTAATGCTGGGCAAAAACTACCAAAAATTGAAACTGAACTGAATAATTTACAAGATAAGTTAAGAACTTTGAAAAACCTTACGAAAGAAACTAGAGAAAAAATTAATTCCAGTATACAATATTTTACGCTCTTGGAAGAAGCTCAACAATGGTTCAAAGAAGGAAGCCAACTACTTCTCACTGCAGCTAGAAAAGCAACATCAATAAAAACTGTTGAAGAAGCAGCAAACTTATTGAGTGAAATTGATACCTTTATAAAAACCGGTGAAGAATATCAAGAGACAAGAATAGAAAATATACGTGTATTATCTACTGAAATATTTGGTTAGTAGTAGTAAAAATTTCAAGTTTTCCATGATAATATTTAAATTTTTTTATGTAATTGTAATAGTTTTCTTTCATTTTTTTCATTTAGGAACCAATCGCTTATCTCAATTCAATGATCTTGTAGTTGAAAACCGTGAAATGTTAGATTCATTTGCTAACACATCTTCAGAATTACGTAGTTTATTGTCTGATTTACAAGGCACAAAAATAATTTCAGAAAAAGTTAAGGTTAAAGTAAATCAGTCTGATGCTTCTCAACCGATAGCTTCATTAAAAGTAATAAATAAATCAGAAAAAGATGAAGTTAAAGAAAAAAATGAAGAAAAGAATAGTAATAATCAAACGGAATTGACAAGTTGTATGATTAATGAAAATATCAGTGAATCAACTACTATCACAAATGTTCAAGTTGAAGAAAAGGTAAATATTTATAAATATAAATTGTTACACTCAATGTTTTTGAAATTTTGAGATGGATTCTTCAGCACGAGGATCAGTGACACACGTCATGTATTATACATTTTGTACATGTATATTGTTTATGCATTTGTACATTGTATATTGTTGATGCATTTTCATACGTTTTTATGCATCAATATGCATCGTTTGGGACCGTTATTCATATTGATGAATAAAAACATACTCAAATGCGTGTATTTATTGAAGTAGCGTTATATTTATGGGTAAAGATTTTTGATTTTTTACGAGTGAAGGCCTTTGCACATAATTAAATAAGCATTATAGAACGTTCTGTCCATGGAGAATTCAGATCAACGTCCTCAAAAGTTCACAATTTATACTTAAAATTTTGCGAGTTTATTTATGATCATTTTTCATAAAATTATTGATCATTTAAATTATTAAATTATTTAATTTATTCAGATTGAAAAGGAAGAATACATTTCAACAATCTATCAGCAAGAATCAAGCAAAATGTGTGATAGTCCAGTGCAGAATGAAGAAACATCAATTATCCGAAAAAACAAAGGAAAAGAAACATCTGAAATTCAAATTACAGTCAAACCGGAATTTATAAAATTATTAAAAGATGCAAATATTTACGAGGGTGACCAATTTAAATTTGAATGTCATGTTATTGGACAACCTCGGCCCAAAGTTACTTGGTTTAAAGATGAAATAGAAATAATGCAAAATCCAGATTATTCGATATATCACAATGATGATGGATTTTGTAGTTTAATAATCCAAGAAACTTTTGCTGAAGATTCTGGCATATTTAGTTGTAGAGCAACAAATTCTGCAGGATCGACTGAAATCAAAGCAAAATTAGAAGTGAAGGGTACGTATTATCAATAATTAAGCTTCTTTCCATCCTATCATTTAATAGTTACGTAAGATAATCATAATTATTATTTATAATATTTAGAATCATCAACAAAATGCCCATTTAGCCCTCCGGTATTTATCACAAAATTTAATGATGAACCTGCAGTAGAAGGATCAAGATACGAGCTTAGATGCAAGGTGAAAGGCAATCCAATGCCAACAGTGCAATGGTTCAAAAATGATGATCAAATCAGTACAGAATCTGAATATGTCTCTACGTACAAAAATAATGGCGAAGCTATTTTAGAATTTAAGAAGGTTCGTGAAAATGATCAAGATCTTTATTCGTGCGTAGCTAGTAATCGAATCGGTAAAGCTACACTTTCAACTAAACTGAAAATTTATTGTAAGTGTTGACTTTGCAATTTATTAATGATATTGACACCATTATTTTTGTTGTTAAAAATGATGTTTAGTTAATTAATAATTGCTTTAAGGTTCATTGAAAGAAAAAGCTATTTTATATGAGTTACCAAAAATTATGAAGATTTCAAAGAATGTTACCATAACAGAAGGAGGTACGATAACTTTAGAATGTGAAGCTTTCGGATGTCCCATTCCAACATTTTTTTGGAAACACGATGGCCAACCATTAGATGAAATAAAAAATTCAACGGTAAATATACTCAAAATGAAATAAGATTAAAATTGTGTAAATACTGCAGCTTTTTTTTTAAAAATGTAATTAGATGAATTAGCTCAGAGTTAATATACTTCAGATCGCATATTTTTATGAATTTCATTCAATCTTTTTATTTCCTACAGTAACCATAAAAGCATTTAATTAAACTACACCCCAGTCCATATAATAAAAGATCGTGACGAAGAGCATGTCAGTCATGTTGATTATGTTCGGTCTAATTTCGTACTGCTTAGCTCTCGCTTTCAGTACACTTTGACTAACTATATTTTTAGCTCCTTTTTTTCCTTTTATTCATCTTTCGCTATGTCATATAAAAAGAAAAAATGGACACATGACCGCAGTTGTGTTTTTGATTTCATTACAGATACGTCTAAGCGAGTCAATCAGCAAATGTTGTCTTATAATACCAGAGGCCTCTTCCGAAAATGCTGGTAGATATGAAGTTGTGGCCAAAAATGATGCTGGTCAGACTCGTTGCTTTTGCGACGTTATAGTTAACTGTAACTCTTTGAATCTAATTGATTCAAATTCAAAACTAATTGGTAAAAGTATGGAACTAACAGCACCGAGAATAAAGTTACCTTTAAAAGATTTAGCCGTAGAAGAAGGTGCAAGTGTTAGATTAGACTGTGTCATAATTGGAAAACCTGAACCCGAGGTATATTTTAATGACAATCATATTTTATGAAATTATTCATTTAACAATATTTATAACTTATTCAATTCTATTTATAAATATGTTTAATATATTTTACATGTGATTCGAACAGGTTATATGGTATCATGATACCCAGCCGGTAAAAGAATCATCAGATTTTCAATTACTTTTTCAAGGAGATCGATGCTCTCTAATTATTCAAGAAGCTTTTATAGATGATGCTGGTACTTATAAAGTGGTAGCTATCAATTCTGAAGGAGAAACATCCAGTGAATGTTTACTAAAGATCACACGTATGTATTTTTTTATAATTGTATGGGTTTAAAAAATTTGCAGATTTATCAAATCAATTATTTGAATATTTCATTGAAATGATATTAATTTTAGGTGGTGCAATAAGATCAAGTGATACTTCCCCGAAATTTATCAAGCTTCTATCAGATTTATTGGTAGCGGAGGGGGAACAAGCTATTTTCGAATGTTCTGTTACTGGTGAGCCTCGACCAATTGTGGTTTGGTATTTGAATAACGAACCATTGATTGAATGCGAGCGCATTAAAATTTACAATGACGCGTCTGGAAGCAATATTCTAAAAATAGAACCAACTTTATCAAAAGATAAAGGCAATTATACTGCAAAAGCCACTAATAAAGCTGGAGAAGCAAAATCTTTTGCTAAATTAGTAGTTAAAGTACTGAATGATTTTCAGCGAATTGAAAAATCATCATTAAAAACTGAAGAAAAACAATTATCAACAGGCTTAAAAAATAGATTCGATAATATCGCCCTGAAAAAAGACACATCTTCAAGTTCTAAATGTATTATAGAAAATTCAACATCTAATGTAAGATTATATTATTATTTAACTTATATTTTACTAATTAATAGATAAAGCATGATATTGTTTTTATTTATTAACTTATATTTGGTGGCAGTTAAAGAATGAAGATTGTATTGATTGTTATCATCTAAAAACTGGAAATAAGCTTTATCACGTGCGTTTAATACTTGCAACTTTTTATTAATTTACTTTTAATCTAAGTTTCATTTTCACAGAATCATTTTCATTTTAAAAGGCAATTCTTGTAATATAAATGATGTTTTTGGTAGAAATGCTTTTATCTTGTCAATACACTTTTCAAGACGAAACATTTTTTGTTCATCTGCTCAATTCATATTATAGCAATTATATTATAACTTAAACTGCATACTTGTTATAATTAAATGAAACTATTTCAGCTATAAAGCCTAGATTTCGCTTTACTAAACTTCTTTAAGATAAACGTAGTGATTGAACCAAGTAAATTTTCTCAGTATAACTTTAATACCGTTAATTATTTACATTATGAAAATACCTACGTAACTCAATTTTTAAATTGTGGGTTCAGTTACTATATCAGAGTGCGTGTGATCATAACCATTACTGTTTTCATACATAGTACCAATATATATTATATTCATGAATTTTAATAAAAAATTGATTAATTACTTTCAGATCAATGAAATATATTTTTAACTAAGTAGTTAATATATATCTTTATAAAAGAGAAAGATATTTCGTGATAATTTGTATGGTGCTTTTATAAAGCTATTGTATATAATACGTTTTATTGATTTGAATTGAGAAATCATAATTTTAACTAAATTAAGACTCTTGATCAGTATATATAACGTCAATATCTTAATTAGTGAAAATTTGATTCAATCTGAAAATTCACTAATATACACTAATCGGGTGTTTTACGTTATATAGTATGAACAATAGTGTATGAAACAGTCAATATATTTAATGTTACGAAAACTTTCAGAGTCCTCTATATAAAATTTAAGTATTTATTTTTATTTCTTTGAACTTTTATTCCTAGAAGTAATTTCCAGAATTGCTAGAAAAAACAAATTCTTAAAATATTACATTAAATTTATATAACATTTCTCGTTTTAATAGTATAGATATTAAACTATTTCATTGTGAGGGCATGATGCTTTATAATATCGATCGAATATGTGCCAAAAATCATTTTGGCTTTTCTCAAGCCTTCATAGATATATCTTTTTGTGAAACCGTTCAAATCTTTTAGTTTGCACCGAGACTTGAAACAGTAATGCTTATTTTCATTTTAGTCTTTATTACTTTACTAATATTCGTAAGTAATATATAAAAAATCGTATAACATTACGAACGTATTAGAAATAAATTCAGAACTTATGAATACCCTAATTCTAATATATAGCTAATGATATATTTTTTGTGTTCGTATAAATTTCGCCTGTGAATTGTTATTTGTAGTAGATATTTTTTTAAATTCAATGTTGTCATTTATAGCAAATTTAAATGATAATTAATAAATGTTTATTTCAATGGCACTTTTATAGATTCAATGGGTTTACAACGAGAACACAGTCAATTTAAAAAATGATATAGTTCCGAAAAATGACTCCCAAGTTCCTGCTTTTGCTGAAAAAACAAATACCCAAAGTGAAAATACACCGTATGTAGCTGAAAATAGTATCGAGAAAGCAGAATCTAAAACGGATATTGGTAAGTTTTACAACTTTACAATCTCTTTCAAGTATTTGAAATTTGAAATTATGTGCAATTTAAAATTCAGAAACACAACGTAATAATAATTTTAAAATAAATTTCCTCTAATGATCGTGAAATAGACTTTATACAAAATAAAATGGAATCTAGGAAAATTAATGAATTAGCGAGATTAATTTGCAATTCTTTCAAGTGTCTAAATTTTGAAAATTTATAAAAATCTCAAGACACTAGTTAAAAAAAACAGCACAGAAATAATTTCGTATATTTACTAACGAAAAATGCATTTAAAATAGGGTACTAGTTTATTGAAGCAAAAATAACGTTTGAGCTCAGCATTAAACAAGCCAACTTGCGATGAGTTATTAATAATTGTGAGCTTTTCATTTATAAGAATTTTTATAGTTTTATTTTAGCTTTATGCAAGTGAATGTACTTAATAATACAAAAAAATGTATAATTGAATTTGATAGCACTACGTGGAAATAAGAATGATACAAGTATAAGCATCTTTTTCTACTTTCTTTATTTTAAACAAGATCAATGTAAAAAGAAAACTCAGAGACTTTTTCCATGAAAAAGGGCAACGTGCTAAATTTCGTTTATTTTTCAACTGATACTGAAATGACACGCTTTCTCGAGTACATTTACCTCGGGGTTTCAAAGAAGTGTGTGTATGATGATCCGGCCAAAAAGACCATGTATTCTTGCCGAGAAAGTGGGATATCGGAGTCGAAGAAGATGAAGAAACCGAAGAAAAGGAAGTATGTGAATAGGCACATTAAGCAAAGTTAAATGTGTGGAATATACATAGATATACTTTATTTTTGTCGACACAAATATCCACGAAGACTTGGTAGCCACGAGCGCAGCTGACGGTCTATCATCCGTGTGGAAGAGAGTAAGGCGTGCGCAAGAAAGACTAGGTAAAGGTTTAACTGTTTTGTTTCTTCCGATTGGTATTTGGTAAAAAAGGAAGTTTGATAAATCGATAAAAACAATAATTGAAAAACGTGATTTTTTAAAAATGATCTTCAAAATGTGACCAACGAATTCACGTACATATTTAACTCCGAAAATCGCGCGCAAAAAACTGTGTCAAGTATCGTCGACGGCGAAAGTGTGTCTTGTACGATAGTGCAGAGCAAGGAAAAGTGGTAATACGAGTGCGAACGCAGTCAGTAGTGCACAAGGCAAAACGGAAGTGAAAATATAAGAGCGCGTATAACATACGTTCAGTATGCAAGTATATATCATCGACGACTGAAATTGCATGATCGGCGATATTGACAAGGTTTGTTTTTCAGCCGGCCCTGACTCGGCGCCGGCGACCACAGAGCCATCAATGTATCAGCGATGCGTGCAAGCCTCAATTGAGCGGCTAAATTCGTCGGTCTGATCGTCATGTCCGTGCATTTGAACTTTCGAATAACCGAAATAGCGAGAGCCTCAGATTCGTCTCTCATCAAGTGTGTACAGTTTTTGCAATAGCTGTCTTGACCATCGATCTTTATTATACATAAATTTGTCGAGGTAAGGAAGATAATAAAATTGCGCCAACAAAACCTTGAATGGATACAAATTCATCTTTCGAGTACAAATAATATTAAAGTATTTGAGTGCAACGTATGAATTAAATTAAGTGTTTTAATCAAAAAATTTAAATAGAGTTAGTTTAAAATTTACAAAAACAATTTTACGCAATGTATATCCATTTTATAAATGAAGAGTAAATCAATTTAAAACGTACAAAAATGAATTGTAGCAGTGGTATTATGATATGAAAAAATAAGAGATAATTTTTCGCCAGGGTGCTGCATAATTTAGGAACTTAAATATCAAAATTTGCAATTCATCGATGAATTTTATTCATTATAAATATTATAATATTTAAATATGACATTATTGTATCATGAAAAATTAATTTATTGAGGTGTGAATATGCTATACCTTAAGAACAGCGTCTTCGTCGTCTAAATAGCTTAAAATAACATCAATGTTTTATCAAGGCCTGAATTCAAACTGTCGAATAGGCCTATTTGAATTCAAATCGATTTGACTATAAGTATATACTAGAGTACAGTCTTACGTTAACAAATTTGTATTTTATTAGTAACTTATAATATTTAAAATAAAAAACTTGAAATAATTTTATAAAAAAAGTAAAATAGCGAATACATTAATGTGAAAGTGCGGTGTAATTCATTAAAGAGTGTGTTTCATGATTCATTTTTAACTTGAAATCAAACGAGAATTAATAAAATGTACTGCGTGAGCTAGGTAATTTTATTATTTTTAAATTTTATGAGATAAATCGACATATCAAATCTATGTAGCAGGTGTGATAGCGTGCGCCCGTACCACTACTGCTTGTTATTTGACAAATCGGGTCGTCTATTTCTGTACTATACTGTCAGCTCTTTTAACCCCGAATCAACAGCTAGGTGTGTCTACATCGACGGAAACTGGTGCTAATTGAAACAGTCAATAATTACCATTATTTTATAAATTTTCAAAATAAAACAACATTTTTTTACGACATAAAGTGCTTTTCAATTAAAAAGATGTGCTTTTTTATAAAAGAGAATGAATTATATTAATTTTCAAATTTCATATTTTTTTTTCAAATATTTTCAAAGACTATTCATTCATTTAATAATATTTTATCAATGTTCATAAGCATGATACATAAAAATATTTAAAGTTCATTAGCAATAACATGTGCAAAGTTGAACAAGGACCATCACACAATCAAGTTCATACTTGAACATGTGGCACCCTACCTTTGTTCACATTCTCGTCATTCTCACATATCTATCCACTTTGCTTCATTGATAAATCAATTAATCTTCACTGTTTGTTTTATAATCGTAGGAGAAGGGGTTAAAGTACAGGAGGGGCAAATTGACACTATTGAAGTGCCTACGTCGAACTTTGAGATGCAAGCCTCAAGCAGTTGCGACAAGTACTTTGCGAGTGAGAGGACTTCAGGAGAGGGTGGTAGTCTGTCTGATAATCAGACCATCACAAAAACATCTTCGATCATGGAATCGTCATCAACAACTCATACTTCCATGAAAAAAGAATATATCACCACGACGAATTCATCTACTTTATCTACTTGCCCAGTTCATCAATCAAATTTAAAAAAGACATCGCACACTTCTGCACTCTCAACTGATTTTAATCGAACTGCGCCTGTTATGCAGGTTGGTTAAGTGAATTTCCAGTTTTTATCTCGATAAAACGTTCTAGTGATTGAAATTTTTGACATTAAATATATTTTATTCTATAAAGCTAGTTAAAAATTAAATATTATCTATTTTAATTTTGAATGAATTATAAACTATTGCTAAACCTTGTTAATTTTTATTTGACTTCGATCGTTTATTGTTACAGTCAAAAACAATTGAAGAATTCGAACGAATTGTGCAAGACGTGCCAGATGGTGAGTTGCGCCAAGAAAAGACAGTGATTGTTACTAAAGATCTAGGAGGCTCTAAACAGAAGGAGTGCAAACACCAAATACAAATTCAAAAACCATGTCGGAAGCAAACTGCGCCACGATTTGTTTCTCCAGTCACTGGGATGATAGTTGATCAAGGAACGGATATTGTGTTGGAAGGAATCGTTGATGGTATGCGCATTTCAAGTTTTACATTATTTTTTTTTACGTTACTCAAAATAAGTCTAATCATTAATGATATAATAAGGTTTTCCACTTCCCCAAATCATCTGGACGAAAAATGGGCAAGAAATCGTGCCTAAACATGGAATTAATATGAGCTATGATCACAATCATGTAAAACTAGAAATTAAAGATGTCAAGGTAAAAGATGCTGGAAGATATACGTGTACAGCTAAAAATGATGTGGGCAATGCAAGCAGCACGGCAGACTTAGTTGTAAAAAGTATGTATGAAATAAAATTATTATTTGGAAAATTAAAGTACACGCGCTTATAAATTATGTAATTTATCAATAGAAACAATATTCCCACCTGTCTTTGGCAGAAGACTTCAAGCTCAAGTAGTAAAAAAAGGAGATAGAGTAGTAATGGAAGTTGAAATTACTGGCACACCAGATCCAGAAGTCACTTGGTGGAAAGACGACGAACCATTAATTCAAACAGAATTTAGAATGAAACGACAAGGAAACTCGTATTATTTGTTCATAAATAAAGGTAGTTATTATTTACTAATACTGTAATTTATTAATAAGATTTATTGTCAAAATATGACATTTTAAATTATGATTCAGCTGAAAAAGAACACGCTGGAAAGTATATGGTTCGAGCAGCCAATGCTGGGGGAGAAGCACAAAGTATTGCGGATTTTGCAGTCTTCGAACCAACTCCAGATACCATGGTAGAAATGCATAAAACCTTCGTTTATGAAAATCTTGCGGATAAAAATGCTAAAAAGGTTTGTTCATTTTCTTCACAGAACTTTATGCAACAGGTGTTGATATTCTTTTTCTGCAAAGTTTGGGGTTACAAAACAAGTCAATAGCTTGATTAGATGAAGCTTTTTGATAAAAAAGAATATTTCTACAAGTTGCATACAATTATTTATAATAATTTACGATACTCGTCCCATAAGTAACACTTTATGTCACAGCGTCCTGATAGCTAAAAGTGTCCTCAATAATACGAGTATCGTACGCAATTTTATAGCAGTGGGCTAAGTTCACATATATGCCCGCTTTACCGAGATTTAATTCGTACATTTTGCTGGGGATCGAAACAGCGTACCATAAATGTGAACTTATACTCCGCAATGCTATACTAGTAATTAATTCCAGCATTATAGCTAAAAATTTATTCTAAAAATTCTCTTGATAAAATTTAAATCTTGAAATGTAAAAAATTAATTATTTAATATATAATTATTCGATCATAGCCTTGTTGTGGAGTACCCACCGAAATACCTAGTGCAAATTTAACCACGGAACAAATTACGACGACTATGATACAGCCAAGTGCAGCTATTAAGACACCGATTCCAGCTACTTCCTCGTCATCTGCAATCCGAACTATAAAAACTGAAACTACTGACGGATCTCAAAAAGCATCGCGAACAGAAATGATATCGTCTTCTGTTGAATCTCATCACACTGAAACTAAGTCCGAACAGAAATTTCACATGAAACTAGAACATAAACCAGCACCTTTGGATGCATTTAAAAGGGAAGAAAAAATTGAAAGAATAGAAAACACTGGTGAAAATGAATCAAATATTCAAGAAAATTCTGAAGTAACAGCTAATGAAAACATAGAAACATCCACCATTGCTCGCAAAGACGCACTTAAATTTTTTGAATCTATAACTCAAGGCAGTGAAAATTTCGCTAGAGGTCCTAAAGAAATGATTAAGCTGGTGGACGAAGACGACGGCACAGGACCAGGTTGCGATGTTAAAGTGAATCAACTATCGAAAAATTATGAAAAATCAACAAGATTTGAAGATGCTGTTAAAGACCAATCTCGCGCGGAAACCATTAGTAGTAAAAAAGCCGTTCAAGATATTTTCAATAAATTTGAAAAAGGTGCTTCAACTCGTGGTATTGATAGTTCAGAGATAGATTTTCCTTTTGAAGAACATAAATTGCCCCAATTGCAATGTACGCGAACTATACTTGAAGATGTCACAGCTTCTGGGTCACCTATCCATGGAACACTGACTATTTCTAAATTAGCAGCTCAATCTGAAAGTGCAGAAGCAATGTTGAAAGGATTTAATCTTGTACCAGAGCCCCCACCAGAAATCGGATATGCACCAAAGCCCGAAGAAGTAGCTAAAAAACGTTTGGATGTTACGTTAAAAGCAAAACAATTGCAAGAATCATTTGAAAAAAATCGATGTCCTATGGATGTTCCCGTCGGAGGCGTGAAAACTTTCCCATCATCTGTGCCATCACAGCACCAATTGAAACAATCACAAAAAATGCCACCTCTCTCTATACCACCTCCGTTTGATCTCGTTAAGCATCAGGATTGTCGTATAAAAGACTCAGTCACTACTTATACTGATAAACAAGAATGGAATGTCCCGAGTGATGATTACAAAGTTTCATCATCCGAAACTAAACAAGAAATAGAATTAAAACCCGATTATCGAATGACACAAACAACTGTAGAATCATCTACTACATTAGAAAAAAAATCTCAAGGATCTAAAGAAACTCATGTAACGGAAAAAAAATTGGAACCGCCACCACAGCTTACAAAACCAAACCAACAACCTATAATATATAATGCTGAAACAATTAAAGTCGATCACACCATCAATACAATTGAAGAAAAATCAATTACAGAAAAATACGTTGCTGAATGCGATGTCCATAAAAGTGAAATTGTACAAAATAAATATGAATCTACTAAAAAACAAACTGCTAGACCGTGGCCGGATGATTCTGGTTGCGATTTAAAATCACCAGGTTTGGTAAAAAATTTATCAAGATATTCCAAACCTCGAGTGAAACTTTATCATGGAACTCCATCGTCATATTTAAAACCTGGTTCTCCTCCTGAAATGGCGTATACTGCTGGACCTCCTGGTCTTGACAAAAAATACGAGCAAACATTACAGAAAAATATTGTAGAAAAAACTTTGCAAAAATCAATCGTTCAGAAACCAGCATATATAAATTCTACTACTGAGCAGCATACTAGTGGATGTAGACAATATTCAGCTCCCACAAAAACATGCAATTTAAAATCTACAGAGTCTGAACCTTTTTCACAAATATCTGCATCTCAGTCTAGCGAT
The DNA here is from genome assembly GCF_000599845.2 of Trichogramma pretiosum. Classification (NCBI taxonomy): domain Eukaryota; kingdom Metazoa; phylum Arthropoda; class Insecta; order Hymenoptera; family Trichogrammatidae; genus Trichogramma; species Trichogramma pretiosum. Next base: position 422,025 of record NW_019641641.1, on the reverse strand, counting down.
CATCAGTACGTCGTACCTTTGAAACCAGGTTCTCCTCCACAGTATTTGCAGACGTCAACGTCATATTCTACTAAATATTATAGACCAGAATCTCCTAAGTTAAAAAGCAAATGTTTTCATCAAGAAAGTGGTTATATGGCTGACACAGAGGAAACACTAAGAGGGCATGAAGCAATTTCAGAAACACACTCTTCTTCCTTCAAAACGAAATCGAATTTTTCTGATTGTAAAAGTTCTCAATCACAAAAATGTTGCGATGCATGTTTTTGTTCTCATGTGGATTCTTGCAGTTTTTCACCCAAAACTGAGTCACAAAGAACTTCCTGCATGGAAAAAACCATGGAAAAGGCACCGCAGACAAAATGTAGATCGACTTATGAAAAGGTTTGAAAAAGTTTTTGGATGTGTAAAAGTTTTATTTTTACTTTGACATAGTTTATCTGGATTTATTATGCTTCGTGTTTTGTTTGTTTAATAACGCTAATATGAGACATTATTGAAAATAGTTTTTGTAAGTGTGTTCTATAATCATCTGTAGGTATTTAGTGTTACCTGAATGCATTCATCCGATCTAATCTTAAAAAAATTAATAATCCCCGTAAGATAAATACATGAATAATTCATCAGAACTACAGTCAATTACGCAAAATAATTCAAATTTTTAATAATATGATAGTATTAGTATAGTCTTTTAGTATACTAAATGATGTGTTGATGATCAATTTGAATTAATTTCTACTTTGAAAGATTTAATATGCACTGTAAACCAAAATCACACTAATTTTATTTGTTTTTTGTAGGAAAAAATTTCTGAATCACAAGGCTTTTCACGATTTTCGAAGGGTGAGTTACGAGAAAGCGATTATGAGAGTGACTGCGATTCAAACAAATATTCATCATCATTGAGAAAACAATTAAGTTCATATCAAACCGTACCAGACATCAGATCGTCTTCATCAACTTTCAAAACTTCATTTAATGGTTCAGGTTCGTTAGCATCTCGCCCAAAACGTTTCTACTTCTTCTAAGGTGAATGTCCCAGCTACTTGATCATCAAGTGGTATGAATTAGGAATAAATGCCCGCACACTTGAAAGACTTTGTATTATAAAATTTAATGATCTTTAAAATCATATATTTTTGTAATCACGTGCGAAAAGTATCCATACATAAATTATGTCTTGTTATCAAACACAAGAACCATTAATAAAATACAATGCGCAAGAATTTGGGACATTTTCCATGCATCACGCTTCTCACCATATTGCTTTATTCTTTGTATTCATAAGTTTCATTTCCAGTATATAGTTAGTAAAGCAATAAAAACGTTAACATTGATATTTTTGCAGTTTTTCCTACCCTCAATTTTTTGTTTATGCTTATTTAATTCACAGCTTTGTTGCTCCACATGCTTGAACGCCACTTTTATTTATCTATCTGCTTATCTTTTCTCTGCCTTAGGTAGTCAACCTTTTTCTGAAATAGCTTAAGTCTACATTTTTGCTGCATACATCTAAGTTTTAAGAATTTTGATGAGTTGCTTTGTTTTTCTACTTTGTTTTCAAAATGCATTATTTCGCTATCCATCACATAGTTACATTTTATTTCGAATAGGAAAATCAACAATGGCTCCTTCAACCTTTGTCAAAGCAAAAAATGAAAAATTTGAAAAAAACAGAGAAACAGTTAAAGACGCTACATATCGACCTAAATCCGTATTAGTCCCCGGTTCTCCACCCGAAATAGCTTACGCGCTACCTGTTAGACAATCTTACTATGAAGGCTGCAGTAATACACCTTATCATGATGCGGTAGGTGCTGAGACTAAGCAAACGATGCATTTGGATGAATCGACGACCAATACGAGAAGAATAATAAAAGTAGAGCAGACTAGTAGAGTCATAAAATATGGGGACAGTCATGCGCATCAAGAAACTTGCAAGCTACCCTCTAAAATAATAGAAAGCAAAAAGCAAAAAGATACGTATTACGTCCCGACTCCAAAAAAGTTTGTTCGAGGGAATGTTTACGAATCCGACTATGAAAACGATAGCGATAGTAAGAGAATTCGAGCGAAATGGGCACCGAGTGAGAGCGAAAACGAAGAACCGAAATATCGAAAAGTCAATGCACCTAAAATTCAAAAAACCAAAGTGCCTGTTATTACCATGCCTAGCGATACAGAAAATGAAAAACTGGAAAAATACAAAAAATCTATTATTAATGAAACATCTAAGCGTTGCCAGGTGAATGAAGATCATGTTTTGATACCTGGTTCTCCTCCGGAATTTGCTATTGCACCAGCACAAAGCTACAGAAAAACTGTAAATTGTAAGATAATCTCATATTTTTAATTCGGTTTCTATACTCAAAAATAATGACATGAACACCCGAGAATAGCATACTATTTTCACAGTTTTATTCTATAGATAATTTTTTATTTTTAATACGATTCGCAGATATGGCTTCTGAAAATATTAAAAATATGAAGAGTAATTTTAAATCAAAAACCGAACATTTTTCGAATCAAATACAATCAGATTTAGAAAAGAGAAACAAACCTATTCTTAAACGTCCTGCGTGTACTGACAAAAGCACACAAAAGGCTCATGAATCAAGTGTCAGTAGAGAAGAGTCAAGGGTTTCACAATATGGTAACTCTATTAATTTAATTAGTTTAATTGACCAGTAATAAGGTTATAATTAGTGACTTGATGTAATAAATAATTTAAAATGTTTAAACTCTAATGCAAAATTACTAATAACGTTGATGGCACAGAAAATATTTGAATAATTAAACCAATGATATTATTGAAATTAACTAATTTTTAAAATTTAAATAAATGACTAACCTTATGTGAGGCTTCTTTAATGTTGTGAAGCCTTGATTTCTATATTTTTATGATTGCGTGCTATGATTTCATCGTGATCAACAAACCAAACAATTTTTGAAAATTCAAGGCACAAAACAAATCGATCCAACGACGGGTTTGGTTTACTTCAAATATGATTTCGGATATGAGTTTGGTATCGTGCTATCCGAGGAAACAAAAAAATCGGAAGTGAATAAATTACAAAAATCAGTAACACGAAAAGTATCAGAGAGTGACATCGAAGTACCAGTTATTCACGAGTACGATTCTCGACAAAGAAGTGGTTCCAACATATCTGACCATCAAAATTACCATACCTTTCCTCGAAAATCATGTGGAAAACTCAGTAAAAGTGTTAAATGGGAACCAAATTCAGAAAGCGAATTTTCTGAATTTGAAGATTTTAAAGGATCCTGTGGTAAAACACCTGACCTTTCAAATGCTCTTGAATCTAACTATTCAATCTCGCCTCGCTGGAATCACACTTCTCCAAGGCCGACTTCTATTAGTCCAAGAATGTCTAGCCCAAGACATGTTGGTATGATAGTTAATATCGATGAATCGAGGCCAGGTATTTTGAATGACATACATCATAGTTTAGAAGTATTCCCCAGAGACTCAACTTTTATAATAATAAAAATGACCGCATCAAAGTATATGATGGCATAATTTATTTAATAGCAATTAAAATATTTCGAATTATAAATTTATTTTTGAGTTAGTATTGATTAAAATTCTTACATTATTTATCAAGAATCGCACTTTTTCATATTACTTATATTTGTTAGGTTTTTTCATGATTATATAATTAAGAATTGTATTCATTGTTCATAATCATAGAGCTTTCACTTTCCAAAATATACGTCAAAATGATAAAATTAGTTTGAGCAGTTACACTAATCAATTTTTTGGTATACAAATAAGAATATATTCAATCGTTTCTCATTAATTACGCATTTTAGATTCTCCATGGTCTGGATCCAATAATGAGAGGATTATACCTGTTACAACAGAAGTTGTAAAACCTTATATTGAAATATTACCAAAAAAGGCTCCTTTGTTTACAACTGTAAGTACATCATGTTTAAATGATAAATTTGGTTATTTAATTAAATTTTGAAATTATTTCTTTCAGCCTCTAAAAGACATAGCAGTAGTGAGTGGACAAAGTGCTCGATTTGAATGCATTGTTCAAGGAGAGCCACAACCGAAAATTCAATGGTCCAAAGATAGTGAAATACTCGGGAATTCAACAAACACTGATATTTATTACCGTAACGGCGTATGTCGACTCACTTTGAACAAAACATCAATTGGTTAGTATTGCTTAAATTTAATTTTTATTATTCAGTTTTTTCACTAAAAAAATCCAAGAACTGATAAAGATCGTTTTAAATTATTTTTTCTTTTCATTTTTACAGTTGATGCCGGAACATATATTTGTACAGCTACAAATGGTTTAGGATCGACGGCAACATCAGCAATTTTGCAAGTACCAGGTAATAGACGGTCGATATATGGGGTTAACTAATTTACGTCCGATGGAGGATCGGATGATGCAATCATATTTAGTTTTATTTAACAATGGTATGGTGGTGGTGGTGTAGAAGAACAAATACTTTCATAATAAATTTATTGGACTAATTTACATTCTCCATATTAATTTTTCAATAGTTATATTTTTCCTTTTTAAAACGATTGATCATGTTATCATTAAGATTGATAGTAACTATAAAACGTTGCAAGTTACTTCAAAACATAAATCTTCGAATCTCTAGTCTATTTTTGATTATAAAAAGTACATATACAATATATAAAAGTAATGAAAATGTAAGTTATGTTTCTTGAGCAGATAATGCTTCTGTTTCAAACATAAAATTGAAATTGAAAATTTCATAAATAGCAATTTGATATTACATAAATGTACGATATCCCTCTGAAATAGAGGAAAAAAAGTTAAATGAATATTATTTTATGGGTTACCATTGCCTTTTCACTAAAACGAACGAATCAATTTTTATCATAAGCGATTAGGATTATGGATTATCGAGAAAAATATTATACCTATAAGAAAACTTTTGAATTTTTATACAGCAATGGAAAGTTATATTATTGATGATTTAATACGTTTACTTAAAACTATTTTCAAAAGGATTCAATTCGACACATAAATCAAAATGTCTCTTTTACTTAAAAAATAAGAATGATATGATTTTTAAAAAATTTCTTCAACCATAACAAAAATTAATTCTTTAAATTTCACTTAAGCATTCATTTAAGCCCTTCTTATAATTCTCAGATATATTTATGATTCACATTGCCTTATAATCGGAAATATGAAATATTAAGATACTTTTAATTTTGTATTGAATTAATCAAAATCTTTCTAACCTTCAGAGGACTGACGTTTAAAACCAATGTTGATTTATCTTTATTAAAATCCAGTACACAGGTTTTCCGTACCTCTGAAGGTTAAATGTAAAGAAAATTAGTGTCAATAATAATTGATTTGTTAGAGTAAAATTGATGTTAATAACTGAAAAATGATTTTTTCACTTCAAATAAATTTAAAGGTTTCATGTTCCGAATTCTATCTAAGATGGATTTTAATAGAAAAAGCCTGCACCCTTTTAGAATTCTAGCATCCTACTTAGAAAACTTATCAACCAGATTATTCTACACTGTAAAAAATGTAGTGTTAAATACTGGTTTATTTGAACCAAATAGACTTTTTTCAAATTTAATAAATTAAAACAAATATTTTATTTAATTTAAATAACTATGTATTCAGCCCAGTTTTTACAGTGTAAAAAATGTAACAAAGAATATATCCTTTTATGCATAAAATATCTTAAATTTTTCAATTAAATTCACAGCTTATTTTTAGCTGTATTTTTGAAAAATTATGCGCTATGACTATTACAAAAATCGAAATAATATTTAAAAAATGTAATTTTTAAGTTTTGTTTAACAATATAAAAAATAATGTAAATAAAAATGTTCTTTTCTTTGAAATAGATGGTATTTTTTGCCTTACCTTTTTTCCTTTTAGAAAATATATATTATAAATGAGCATTATTTCATATAATTGATTATTTTTATTTTGAATAATAACCACTATCCGTTTCATAACCGTATATATGTCTTAATAAAATTCAGATACTCACAATTTATAATCATTTATTCATGATTCATGACCATAAGTTTCATTTGATCATGGATATTTAATTCTCTTTCAAAAGTTCGATTTGTTCACTAAATCGTTAATTTTCGTATCAATTTTTGCAAATCGAATTTAGTTATAAAATAAAGCAATAAAAAGAAATCCAATAATTTATGACACAAAAAAATTGTTGATCATTTTAGAATAAATATATTGAAATATGAAATGAGTAGTTATTACAATCACTAAAAAGTAGTAAAAGAAATCATATTGTACCAGAGTAGTAAAACTACCTTCTATAATTATTAAATTGTGTTTTGGCTGCTTGAAGAAAATGAATCATAAACCTCTGAACACTATATACTTTTCATTATAATTCAAATATAAACTAAAAGAGGTTTTACATGTTTACATATATCCTATCAAAAAATTGTTATTTACTTTTTTAATTAAAATCAAATATCAATAAAAATAATAAATTATAGAAAAAAATTTATTTTGCATTGTGAAAATGAGGACAAAATAATTCGGTAGTATGAAGTGTAGTATGCAGTTGGTAAGTTGCAGTCATCCTACCCTTAAGATGAATATTTTTTTTTCAAATGAATATTTTAGTTAGATTAGAAAATATTTAAATTATATCAGAGTAAATATTTAAACAACTAGATTGGCATTTATATATCGTGTTGGATAAATTTTCATAATTCATCTAAACAAGCTAGATTATTGTTTTTCTTGCTCCAGCACCTTTTTAAATAAAATAGAATTCACTTTGTATTGACATAAGTTTATTACAAGATTTCTAGTAGAGATAGTCACTAATTGACTTCAGGTTGACGATAAATTTCAGGACTATTGTAATCGCACTATTTTTTTAAGTTGTTCACATGATAATATCTGTTAAAAATTTATTTTCACTTACCTTACACAACCAACAGCTACAATTTTCATAAATATTTTTGAAAGAATTCAATTCTAATATTAGAAAAGAGAATAGCATTAAACAATACAATATTTATGTTTTTAATGACTCAGATTGGAATTTAAAAATAAGTTCCAATTTCAATAATGAAATGACTTATTAGATTTCTTCATAAATACATAAAAATAAAGGAACAAAATATTGACCATACAACTCATGTACGGATAAAACTGATGATTCATATTTTACAAATTTCATTACATGACAAGATTATTTAAAATTTTAAAAATACATTATTCGATTTTCAACCAGAAATTCTTACAGAATTATTGTAATAAAGATTTAAAATCGTATTTTGATGAATAGTTATCGAAATAATTGAAAATTTTGAGAAAGTTTTTATATAGTTTCACAAAAAAATAATATGAATTTGAAAAAAATGTAGTAAATACCTAAAAAAATAAATCTCTGTTAAAATCAAAAATATTTTATCAATAAAATTTTATTGAAAATAAATTCAGATTTCTGCTTTAAAATAATCTTAATTACACCTTTAATCATTGCTTTAATAACTAAAAAAATTATTATTATAGTCATCATTTGTAAGAAGGTAAATATAATTTAACAATCACTAAATGAGACACAATCGTACATAGTACTAATTTACATAAATTTCGTAATATAACGCAAAACAACAACTACGTCCGTAACAAACAGGTCACAGTAAGTCTACTGTGGTTATTTTTAAAGTGTGCCAAATCACCCTTCCTGAATCACGTCGTCACGGGCTTTCTCCAGTTTCCGTTTTTTACGATATCATAATAATGTGTCAAGCCAAAATTAGTTTTATAAGAAAGATATTCAATCAACATTCAAACTTATTTTAAATTCAAGGCATTTGATACTGAGCAGCGTAAAATCAGTTATGGAACCTAATGTAAATTTTCATTTATTTTTTAAAAGCATGTTGGAAAAATTTACTTATTAATTTCAAAATACATAACAAATATGGACATTTGATATAAGAGATATAAAATTATAAAAATAATTTTGCACGGCATATGTAAACATTATTTAAAATAATTCTATTCTTTGATCCTAGGTAAAAGAACTTTTTCTTTTTGTTTCGCTGTCAATTTTTTAATTCAATTCGGGTTTCGGAACTGAAGTAATCTTCTGGTCAGCGGAAGTAACAAAAAAAATGAAAAAAATGTTAATTATCGAGAGGATTGGCTAAATTTAATAAAGAATAAAATTATAACGAATTATCTTGATGAACAGAGCTCAACTTTATCCATATAAATTTCAGCCCAATCTGGGCAAATTTGACGAAAATATTGACCTTTTTTATCGGTATCTATTAATTTGCCATTGAGACTTAGTATCTTTAAACCATGATTTTTCAAAATAAAATCGTTCAAATTGGTGAGAAATGTAACGCTTGATTAGAATATTTAATTTTTTTATTATATAAGCAATAACGATCTCATTAAAAAGAGAAAATTGTTAAAAAATAACCGCAATTCCGCTCTTAAAAAGCTATTTGACGAAAATTAATATTGTTAAATTTTTTGGTTTTTAAATGATTTTTCTGAGACTAACCTTTTCATTTTGAAAATCGCTATCAAAACGTATGGTTATTAAAATATATCATTAGATAAAGAAATTGCAAATTATAGAAAGTCCAATATTGTTCATTAAAACTCCATATTCACAAGTGACTTTGGGGGACACGACTATGTTAAATTCTATGAATTAAAAAACATGAAAATGAAATAATATTGAAAATTTTGGTTTTCGATGAAAATGATGCTTTTACAAGTTTTTACATCATAAGACATAAAATATGTCTCTATAGTACATTTAATTATTTAAATCAGTCCAGGATTCAACCATAATGACTCATAATTCCAAAGTCCTGTACTGCGTAAATTTGAATGACATTTTTGATCGATTGTAATAATTGAGATCTAAAAAGCTTTGAAATAAAATTCTTTTCCTCTCAAGTAGATCGGATTTTTGATCCAATTATTTATTTAATCTATCATTTTCAAAAACTGGCATTACGCGTAGAAAAAAAACTATTTTTGTAATTTTTTTTGTATTTTAATATACGAAAAAATTTCCTAGATTTTGCTTGAAATTCTGTTACACTCAAGTGAAAGAGAAAAGTTTTTAGCTGAGCATAGTGAAGTCTTTCTATTGTTAAAAAAATGCGAACTTGTAAACAAGATATCTCAAATCGTTCAACCGATTGCGTCCAAATTTATATGGTGCACTTTTAGTAACTCAAAGATGTGCTGTATAAATTTTGGTATTCATACGTCCATTTTTAGTATATTTTTTTTAATATACCAATATTTGTTTATATTTGTACGTAGGTAGAATTAAATTTTTTTTCTTAACTAGTAACCAACATTTTTAAAACCTTAATGATTCCAAATGGTCAAAATTCCATTCAAATTCATGCAGTACGGGGCTTTGGAATCTTATGTCATTATAGATGAATCCTGGACTAACTTAAATAATAAAATGTACAAGCTGGAATATAATTTTATATCAAAAACAAATAATTTCAATATCCACATTTTATTTAACTTGTGCCCCCTTTAGTCCAATTGTACCGAAAGTATATCACAAAAATCTTTATTCCTTACTAAAAGTACTTTTCAATTTTTCTAAAATAAAAAAAACAAATTGGCAAACTTTGCGTTCATATATATTGAAAGCTTTATAAAAACTTCAATCATTACTCGAAAAACTCTTCTATTTTACTAATGAAATGAACAATTCCAATAATAACAAAAAGTGATTATAATTGTTTAATCGAGTCAATAATATGATGCAAAAAATTAAAATTAAAATTTACAGGTTAGTACTATAAAGTATTCGGAAAAATGAGAATGCCTAAAAAATAACAAATATAACCTTTACGCGCTTTCTTTGCAAACAAAGTTGCAAGAAATATGATTAGTATTATAACATAGCAAGGTGCTCCCACCAAAGCACAACAACCCACGCTTGTGTATTAACACTGAGGTGCTCATGTACCCGAAATAGCATTACATCTTTAGAGCAGCCAGAAACAGCAACTCGGGAAAGATGACTCAAGTGTATAGATTTTGGCTGAGCTGTACTATCTCAAGCAAATCTTCAGAATTTATGATTCAGTGAGCTGTAACATATGTTTATTTTAATAATTTGAAAAAAACTTCTTATTTACAAGAAAAAAATCACAAAGTAAAATCGATTCTGTACGTGAATTCATGATGATATTTTTCTGATGGAGAAAATTGTTATCCTTGCTAACTTAATCAAATATTTTTAAACATAATATTACTCCGTTGCCTATAGTTTTTATTTAGTTAAACTGATTGAGAATTTTACATTTAATGGTGCAAGTAAATTAATGTTTATAAAAAAAAAAGAATTTGAACTTGCTTTTTATATTATATAAAGAATATGTTGATGAATTTTTCCTCTTTATCAAGGATTTTTTTACATTAAAAATAAATATATTTTTTATTCTATTCTAAAATTATTCTGTTTATACTGCTAGTACGCCTCAGATAAATTTTTCGTGTTATGGGAATTTTCTGATGGCTGTTAAATTTTTTATAACAAAAAATTATATGTTATTCTCTTGCTCGATAAATAATTAGTACAAAATGCGTTGATGCTCCGCAAAATAGAAGAAAAAGTATCTAGAACAGATATGCATATCCGCTAAGCTCGGCGTACTTGGAGATCGACCATATAGAAAAAAATAGAGTGATTGCAAATATATTAAGAGTCTTCACAAGTTTATTTTTGAAATGATAACAACTAGTATTGTCTGCCAAATCTCAGGAAGGAAGATAGAGAGAAAAAATTTTAATTAAAATTTTTTAAATTTTGTTAAGTGACAAAAATTATGAATACGCTAATATTAAGTAAGTATTAAAATAAAGTTTTAAGCAGTAATAATAAATAAATTAAGCTTGAATACGCTAGTCGATCCTCGAACAGTTTTAGTGTGTATCAATTTATTTTCTAAAACAGCCCCTAATTATGTATAACAGCTAAACTGCACTAATTGCAACTACATTGTAGCTGAATTTAAACGTAGCAGCACCACAACTTTTAAGGTGTGGTTTTTTAAATTTACATACGTATGCATGTGCATGAAACTTCGAGCTTGCTTCCTATACATCTTTCTTCGAGTGTTTAGACGACAGAACGCGCCTAGACGAGTGTAAGGTGAAACCAAGTGTATACGATCTGTATTACGCTAGTAGTTGCTCTCCATGACTCTCATTCCGGCCGAGACAATTTCCGAGTGTTTTGCGTAAGGGGTCAGTGGGCCTTCGTGTACATGGCATAACTAGCACTTCTACTGTTCACGTCTCGCTCCGTTTGGGATGACTTTTATTTCGCTTACTTTCAACATTCATTGCAAGTGCATAACAAGTTATGATACAAGTTTAACTGATTATTTATATAAATTTGATGTTCAACTCAATATCACGAAGGCTTTTTTGAATAACAGAAATTTTAACCTAATAATTACAAAAATCGACATGGATTTTAAGAGCCAATCAATGGAAAAAATGTTCAAGACGAACATTCAAGAAGAAAAGCAATTAATTTTGCTCAAGTAATTTTACAAAAGAAACTAAGGGTTTTGGAGCACTATAACTCGAGTTGTCTACTATAAAAATTGTGAAAAGTACACTTATTACAATAAATCTAAATTGTCAGAAAAAGGCGAGAAAAGTTGATATTTTACACAAAAATTAAGCGAATAAAACTTAATTAATAACTGCATCTCAATAACGAAACATTTTAAGAATTATCAAGAAATTGAAGGAATAATATAAACAGGTTTCTAGTGCTCAAATGGAAACAATAAATTTCATTGAACACTTTTTTGGTACGATATAGACTGTCGAAAAATAAAAAATCCGTTAAACTAAAAGCTTGCAAACAATTTCATTTGATAAACATACTGGAATGAGAAATGGTTATGTAATTTAGATTGGCAAACTCTTTCTGTATGTTGTCTTGAATAAAGTTTAAGCGCACTGACTTAATTTGTAACATCAAATTCTGTTTATAAGTTAAATATTCATATTTTTATTTTAACATTTTCAGATCCGTATGATGTTATCTATAAATAATTTTCTATCATTAAAACAAATTTTTTTTCGTGTAAAAACTTTCGTTTTCACGAATAATATCGAATTGACGAGTGTCGAGTATTTGAATTATATTTTTGTCTTGTGCTCTAATCTAAAGAGGGGAGTGTTGGTATTCGCGCCTCCTTATAGCGTACTAAATTGAATCTAAGATAACATTCTCCCACTACTGGGTAAAACGGCGGAGGTAAAGAACGAACTGCCCCGAGTCTCGTTGCCGACGTCTAGGTACCGGAATCGCTGCGCCATTCGACCGACGTCTTGGTGCGCGTGCGAAGAAAACGAGCGAGCGAGCGAGAATTAAGAAGTAAAAGAGAGCACCGCTAGTGCAGCAGCCAAAAAATATCAAGGATTCGGCTACTGCTCTGTGCTGTTTCTCTCTTGTTGAGGCTGGATTATCAACAGAGATTTGTATAAGCTTGTTACCAGTCTCAGAGCGCACGAGCACCAAAGTGATAGTTATTTAGCGAATTTATCTGTCCAAAAAGCTCTGCTGTTCAATCAGAAGCTCTTCGAAACTAGTGTCAAGTGGCGGACGCTGGAACTATTACAAATACGAATTACTTCGATATCGCCGCAACGAGACAGTTTTCAATCGAAAGCTGAAATCAATACGAATTTTACGACGAAAGCTATTAAAAGCTGAAACGACTTCATTCAAAAATTTGCTGTACTGGAGAGCAAAAGTTTTTAAATAGTGTTTTATAATTTATTTAACTTCTAAAAAAGTGCTTGTGCGTGTTTGGATATCTTGCCCATATCCTGAAGATATCCTACAAAATCGCGCGTGCGCGCGACGAAATAGCAAAACAAGTTTAATAAGTTTAAATCAACTATCGAAGCTGAAAAGAAGAACAGTTTACAAGCTGGAGTTGTTGAAAAATAGCTAACAAAATGAGACGTCAGCAGTCATGGGACATGCAAAAGCAAGAGTACTCGCAAGAGTGCACGGAGACTCAGGTCACCCGACAGCAAATCACTCAACAGAGAGGTCAGTCCTAAATGAAATTTTTTTGTGTAGTACCAATAAATGGGTTAAAAAAAAACTAATCAAAAGAAATAAAACAATTATCTATACATGTCTTGAGGAATTTAAGGCAGCGTAAAATATAGTAGTAACGTGAACAACCGTAGCCATGTTGTCATCGCGTCTGCTATTAATAAATCTTGAACTGGGTTAAAATATTTTTTTCGACTTGTGCTTTAAGGAAATTCTCGGCTAAAATCGGCGAGCAAGCTGCGACGTTAATCGTAGCTTTCAAATTTTCAATGTAATTTGATATCGTGTATGAGTTTATATGTATATTATAAATAATTATTTGGTTACGTGGAACGCCGAGTTATTTTTATAATGTGATGAGTATTTTATTTATAAATCTAAAAATACAGGGCTCCCTTACGTTTGTAAAAAGTCTTTCGAAAAAAGTTAGTAAATTATTAACAAATCTTCATTTCCCAGCTAGTACGTGCATAAAATCAAAAGATTCGTTAATTTTATTAAATTTCACACTTAAAAATAAATGAATGAATAAAACTCTAGGAGTAATAAAAAATACAGTAAGCACTAATACTACTTCGTACTGCTATACTATGCTCTAACGTAATTTACGTTATGAATATTACTATGATCAACCGTGCGTGCGAAGTGCATGTAGTGAGCAAAGAACTGTTAATCGTACATAGCATGCTGGCTCAGAGCCGTTTTTGACCATACTGTCTGTTTATATTCTATAATGAATCAACATCCATCAAATATACCGCATATATGGATATATTATACTTTAGTTCACGCTTCAGTAAGAAACAGATAAAACGAGCATGTTACGTGTGAATAAAAAGAGTAAAACGCGTACATACCTAAATGCATATACTCCTTCAGGTAAACACCAATGAGCCATACCACAAAACAAAATTTTTTAATCGTCAAAAATTATTTGTGAATCATGATAAAACAGAATTGCTTTTACGAAATTTTATATCTAGAAAAAAAAATTTTATTAATTAACCTATTAGGTACATTTTTTTTATTCAAATCTAGGCAATTCTTAAATGAACTTTCATCTTTCATTTATCAATTAAATAATTTAACTTTAGGATACCACAGTATGTAAAAATGGAATGTAATGACTTGCCAAGAGTTATGTATACTGTGATATATAGTATCAAGCTAACGATACTCGCAGAAAATCATTACTTTTTCTATACGATTAATCACCTTATATACATATATGAATAAATGAACAAATACATTTCTACAACGAATGATTCTAAATTACTATTCTATTTTTGAGAGAGCTCTCAGCGGTGTCGTGCTAAATTTAGAGTCTAGCGCGCGTACTAAAATTCTTTGCTTCTGACTTGTCTGAATGGTATACACAGCGTATATATGTTTATTTTTACTAATATTTTTCAACCATAAGAATTTTTGCCAATCATAATAATGCATTGATATAAATAATGTGTTTTCCACATGTTCTATTTTTAATGTTATTGAATGAATTATTAATCAATTTTTGAAACAAATTAAATCCTTTGAAACAACTTTTTATACTTTAATTCCCCTTAATATGTTAAGAAACTTAAATTTATAAGTATTTATAAAAATCGTTGTTCAAAATTTACATTTTAAACACATTAACATAGATCCTAACTTCCATTTTCTAAAAGGCTGCGTCAATGCCTTATTTTATATTTTCGAAGCACCCCTATAATTTTTATACTTTCATTTAAATTTGCAAGTAAATTTTTCCATCTCTAAGTTTTACTACATTGCTGTAAATTTTATAAAAACAAATTTTCAAGAAACTTGTCCAATTCTATAATTGGGAATAAATTGTAATTTGGTAATCATGAAATAGAGTCACTAGTAGGTAGAAAATTCAACTAGTTCTAATGAAGAAAAATTATGAAGTTTAAAATCAGATAGAAAAAACATTATAATTATCATTACTTTTAATATTATTACACAAATAAGAAGTTTTGGTACATAATTATTTTTCCAAAATAATTTATTTTACTTTGCACTAATGTAAATCAATCTATCCTTATTTTAATTTAGAATATTGATCAAGAGTTATTTTTACGTATAATTATTCTTCTTGCAACAGAATAATAAATTACAGTTAGTCTTTTAATCATCTAAAATGTATAAATGGATTTCTAATATACTAACCCATAATGCTATAAAAATCACGTAAATATTAATATTTTATGATGTTTGCATTATTAGTTATTGTTCAGACTAAATTAAAAATAGCAGTCAAACTTTTTTGGATAATGTTTTAAACTAACATGGGAAAATGCCGTAATATTTGGATACTTTATAAGCTTCAAAATTATCAGTACATAAATGAATAAAAAAAAAATTATTCGAAAGGTGTTCGTTAAAATTGCAGCTTATTCTACTCACAATTGAAAATACATCTGAAGACAAACTTGATAAATAATTGTGCGAAAATTTCGTAGGATGGCACTGCACAAGAATACGAGTAAATATTTTTATAATTTTTTAGGACATTTTTTAATTCGAAAATGACGTTCTCGCCTAGCGAATAGTAAAATGAACATTTGAAAAGGCGGTAGCTACGGGGTTTTTAATTTTTAGGTTTAAATAAACTAAAAAAAGTGAGGTGCCATGTAGCTTGGTATATAAGGGCCACCCTGATATTTAATTATATGAAATTCGAATTACTCAAACGTCCATCAAAATTTTGAAATAAAATTATGAAGTATATAATCATTAAAAATATAATTAAGAAAAACCATTAATTTATGGTTTACCTAGTTATACAAGCTTTTTACACTTATAAGTATACACCATCAAGTAGATCTTTAGCGTTTTAATATTTTAATTATAAAATAAAGCATTTAATTATAAGATAAAGCATTCTGAAATTAAAATTTGATAATATTTTTATAAAAGTTATGTACAATATTTTAGTAGACATTAGTTAAATAGATGAATTTTATTGGGACATACTTCATATTCTATTTTAAATATGGCGTCTTGAACTTTTATTGATTTTGCAAAAAGTATAGTAAAAAGGGTAATTTAAGATACAAATAATTTTCAATAAAGTTTATTTAGAAAATGTTGAATACTTATTTACGTAACTGAATCAAATTTGAAAAGACTCATCAATATGATTTACATTCAGCCTTTACTATATTATAATATTGCGATATTTATTTAATTTTTCTTTATCTTTTCAGTTCAAGGGGAAATGATCGTGCAAACCACACCTACAATACCAGCGTAAGTATTATAATGAATATACGAAGTGTTACCGTTTTTACCATTTAAATCTATATTCCAAAAATAGATTGATGTCTTTGTATAATTATATTTTATATCATCCAAAGAAATTTTAGTTTCTCAGGTAGACCAGGGGATCCATCACCACCAGTTTTTGAGCAAATTTTCAGGAATGCTCGATTTGCTCAAGGAGGCAATGCCATTTTTGAAGGTCGTGTGAAAGGAAATCCAAAGCCTGAAGTATCATGGACTCATAAGGGTGCACCATTGTACGAAACACAAAAAGTACATATGTCATATGATGAGAGAACAGGCAATGTAAAACTGCAAATTAATCAGATTGGACCCGGAGATGAAGGGGAATATACATGTCATGCAAAAAATCAATATGGTTGGTCAAACATGCAATACTATATTTTTATAATAATTTTATTTATCTAGAAATCAACTGTGATAATTCTATTTTGTACAACTATTTTTTATGATAACATTGTTACATGAAAAATGAATACTTTGATTTCAATTTATTTCAAGCTACCTAAATGCTAGTTGCTACCTAGAAAGAGTATTAAATTATTATCCAAAAAACCAAATGTACATGATGAGTAATTATATCAATAAGATATTTTTTCAAAATAAAAAGGTTTTCGCTCACAAGATGAAAAATAATTAAGTTCAAACTATTAGTAAAATTCGATTCAAAGTATTTTTTCTCGATCATATGCTATACATTTTTTTGTACACGATAATATTTATATTGAGATAGACATTCAAAATAATAAATTTATTTTTTCTGAATTATTTTAAAACCAGATGTTGTACAAATTTCATCAGGCTTTTTAATTTTCCAAAAGTATTATTACGTATATCTTTGTAGAACTACAATATCTTAATGAAGATTATTGAAATAATTATTCCAATTTAATAATTAATTATTTTACATTTTTTCAAATTGGTGTGAATATAAATTAACGTCTTTTTATATTTAAGATTATATAAAATGCTAAACAATTGAATACTTTTTTAGGAGAAGGAATTTGTTCCGTTTATATTCAACCGGAAGGTTTTAATCAAGTACCTCAACCAAGTTATAAAAAGGAGGTTCACTCATACCAACAATATTCTATTGGTAATGGTAGCGGCTCCCATGCTATTGAAGATTTTAAGGTATAAAAAATATTTTCTTAAAAAATTAGAATTAATAATTTTAATTGAAATTAAACACACATATAATATACTTTTAAATATTTTTTAAACCTGCGCTATTTTCTAGGTTGATACATTTGAATATAGAATTCTACGTGAAGCAGAGTATCGTGAGTCTATTACCCGTAGATTTGTTGGAGAAACAGACACAAAAATTACTACTGTAGTCGATCGTAGTCTTGGACCCGCTTCTCCATCACAAATTATTCAAAAACCTCGAAGTTCAAAGCTTACTGAAGGTTCTGACGCTGTTTTTATGGCAAAAATTTCAGGAAATCCAAAACCCAGAGTAAGTTTTGTATTTGTCAAGGAGTGATAACGGAAATAAAAATTGCAAAAGATTACAAAAGGGTTGCTTAAAATTTCGATTGAAATTTTTTTTAAAGCTACGTCATATCGACTTTTGGAATATTTTAAGTCATCTATAAGATTTAAAATATAATTTTTAAAAAGCTTAAAGAAACATTTCAATTTTAAAAATTGCTAACGAATTATAAATACTTAATTCTAGTATTCTGAGTTGAAAAATAAATTAAGTCTTCAAAATAAATTTAAGAAAAAATTATAAAAAAAATAATTACAACCTTAACTCCCAGAGACTACTAAAAGAGATCAAACTCAAATTACTTGATATTGATTATTCATATAATTTTCAAAGTAGCCACGCGAAAGTCTGAAAGAAAAACAAAACGAAGACATTATCTTAGATTTATAGAAAAATATTTAGTGGGAATCTAAAAAAATGTTTTGAGTCTCTGTATTTTAGCTTCTGTATTTCATTAAAAGATAATTTTCAATTATTTATATCTACTTAATAGAATGTAAAATTTTTTGTGATATGCGTATGTATATTTTTTTTATGATCTTTGTGCCTTGAAACTGTATAAAAATATGTTTTCTATTCCATGGTTCAGGTGCACTCAGAGTGCTATCTTTTTTATCTAAAAAACTAAATTAGTATTTTATAAATGGCAGCTTTTATAGAGTTTTCTTTTCCTAAATACTTAAAAGTATCTCAAAAAAAAAAAAAATTATTTTTATTACTTATTTAAATATGATTTTTTTCAAATGTAACAGTTTTAATAAAAACTTTTAAAACTAAACTCTTAATTTTCCTAGTATTTGAGTTAGCTAAGTATCAGTAAGATTTGTTTTTACTGTAAAGCTTAAGATATTAACTGCAATACAATTTGGGCCATATCACAGTTTTTTTATCTGAAAAATCATAAATTTCATGAATTCTTGTGTTTAAATAATTTTTTTAATTGCACTAGTAGTATTAATTAAATTATTCTATTTGCAGATAACATGGTTTAAAGACGGGCAACGTTTACGAGACTCACAACATATTGAAACCTTTTATTCAAATCAGCAAGCTCATCTAAAGATCCATGGTATATCTCCTAAAGATACTGGACATTATTCTTTACTTACTGAAAATCCTCAAGGATGTTCAATTAGCTCAGCATATCTAGCAGTTGAGGCAAATGATCAGATTGACTCTGTGCCAACCCAGTCTACACAAACAACGACTGAAACTATGAAATGTTTTCACTCTGAAACTCAAGGATCAGATTATTCTAACACTGAAAGCGGTAAAATATTGGCTCCAAATTTTATTCGCACTGCTGGTGATCGAGATGTGACTGAGGGAAAAATGACAAGGTAAATATACAATACAATAAAATTAAAATTTTAATTTTGTAACAAAGAATACAAGTTAAATATAAAAAAAAGAAAATATATAAAAATCATAAAAATAATAATAAATATAATAAATATAAATAAACATAATTATAAAAAATATCATTTAGACGTATTAATTTTTCGATAAAAATAAAAAAATTATTTTTAGATTCGACTGCCGCGTTACCGGTCGGCCGTATCCAGAAGTTACGTGGTACATAAATGGTTATCCTGTAACCAATGATACTACGCATAAAATTCTAGTGAATGAAACAGGCAGTCATTCACTTATGATAACGAGTGTTAACAAATCAGATAATGGCGTCGTTGTGTGTATTGCTAAGAATAAAGCCGGTGAGACATCTTTTCAATGCAATTTGAATGTGATTGAAAAAGAACAACTAGTGGCACCGAAATTTGTTGAGCGATTTACTACAGCTACAGTAAAAGAGGGTGAACCTGTAACTTTTACTGCTCGAGCAGTGGCATCACCTGCACCGAGAATCACTTGGCAGAAAGTTTGTAGAATATTTTTCGATAGTAATATTCATTTTGCGAAATCATATTTTCTTAACAAAAATATTCATACTTTGATAGGATGGAGTATCGATAACATCTGGTCCAAACATTCGTATTTCTACGGATGCTAATGGCTCATCAACTTTAGATATTTTTCAAGCTAAATTCAATGATGCTGCATGGTATCAGTGTTCCGCTCAAAATATGGCTGGAACAACAGCTACTCGTGCTCGTTTATTCATTGAAACTAAAAAACCTCCAGCTCCTGAACCTCCTAAGCGTCTGAATTTACCGAGACCAACAAGAGTCATTGAACCAGAGTAAGTTTTGTGTTGAATGATATTATTGTTCTATTTTAATTAGTATCGAATTAATTGATGCCATTTTTGTTACAGACCTATACCAAGTCCTGAAATTATTAATTTGAAACATGTAGAGCGGCCAAAACCACATTTACCTCCTCATGAAGAAGATCGGGTGTATTCTCCTCCAAGATTTATTGTACCATTAAGAGATTTTCAAATTACAGAAGGTGGCCGGGTTCACTTTGAAGCTAGAATAGAACCTGTTGGTGACCCTACAATGAGAGTAGAATGGTTTTTAAATGGAAAAATTTTATATGCTAGTAAGTAGTCTTTTAAAATTTCATGTTAAAAAACTATATAAATAAATATAATTATAAATACAAATCTTATAAACCCACTCATCATTTTAGGTTCTCGAGTAACTACAGTTTTCAGATTCGGATTTATAGCTCTAGACTTAATCAGTATAATCAAAGAAGACAGCGGGGAGTACACATGTCGTGTAATAAGCTCAACCGGAGCAGCAGAATCTCGAGCTAGTCTGAACGTTATTCGTAAGTAAAAATATAAGTTCGTTCAAACAAAATAACTATAATTTAGACATCTAGTTTTAAACTCATTTTTAAGTAATAACACTTTTTAAAATCATTTTTTAACCAACATTTAGTTTATAACTGATTTAATAATTCTAGTTATTAATCTGTTCGAAAAATTCTTTCAATCTGATATCTTTTTCTTAGCACGAGCTACCATTGAGCAAACGAGCCAACATCCTGAAAGTCTTCGTTACATAGAACAATTAGAAGATTACAGCAAGTACCAAAAACAAGAAATCATTGATGAAACCTCTCTACAGCGGCCAGTTTTCATCCGACCACTCCAAGATCTTGGTGAATTACCAGAAGGAAGAAATGCACATTTTGAAGCGCAACTAACTCCAGTAAGCGATCCAACGATGAAAGTGGAGTGGTACAAAGATGGAAGATCAATTACAGCTAGTGAGTAATTTGGAAATTTTCTGACTAAAAATGGCAATGATTATTTTAAGAATACTATTTTACATACACTGAAATAAATTTAGGGGTAGATGCAGCAAAAAAAAATTTGTTGAATAAGCAAAATAATTTTTAAAAATATAACAGCAAAATATAGCTGGGTCAAAATAATACTTTTTTACAAAACCGTGCGCACGTATATCACCGATCTTGACGCGCTTTTGGTATGTTATAGTACATGGTAAAAAGGTCCCAAAAAAAAATTTTTAGACCCCCTCCCCCCTCCTACCCCCCACTTCCGGTATAAACGTCCATTTTCGATCTATATTTTTTCTGAGGACATGAAGCAAGTAAAAAATCTGAAAAAATTCATAAAAATACTTTTCCACAATCCAAACAACCTTGAATTTTTTCAGATTTTTTGAGTGCTTCAGGCCTTCAGATAAAATCATTGAAAATTTCAAAAATCGAGATACGGCGGTATGAGCCGATGTAGTACTCGGAAATTTTTTCAGTTATTTTTCGCATTAAAAAACATAACCTCAATTTTTTTCAGATTTTTTCAGATTACCTAACGCACCTTTTGAAGCCAAAAACCGATTTTTTTGACGAAAATAATTTTTTTAGGACAGTACGGAGCCTCGAAAAATCTGAAAAAAATTTTTTCTTGTTTTTTTCATCAAAATACGTAATCTCAAATTTTTTCAGATTTTTTAATTGAAGGCGATAGCTTCTAGGGCCGAAAAATGCTATTTTTAACAAAAAATGGTTCCTAGAACCCGATGGTTCCGGTGAAAAAATTTGAAAATATTTTTTTTGAATTCCTTGTCAAATTTTAATAAATTTTGACCGTTTCAAAAGTTCGATTGAAGCTTCCTAGCTCATTTTAGAGCAGGACAAAGATTAGTGCAAAATATCTGAAGACGTTTCTGAAGACATTAAGGAATGATAAAACTCGTTTGATGCTCTAAAATGAGCTAGGAAGCTTCAATCGAACTTTTGAAACGGTCAAAATTTATTAAAATTTGACAAGGAATTCAAAAAAAATATTTTCAAATTTTTTCACCGGAACCATCGGGTTCTAGGAACCATTTTTTGTTAAAAATAGCATTTTTCGGCCCTAGAAGCTATCGCCTTCAATTAAAAAATCTGAAAAAATTTGAGATTACGTATTTTGATGAAAAAAACAAGAAAAAATTTTTTTCAGATTTTTCGAGGCTCCGTACTGTCCTAAAAAAATTATTTTCGTCAAAAAAATCGGTTTTTGGCTTCAAAAGGTGCGTTAGGTAATCTGAAAAAATCTGAAAAAAATTGAGGTTATGTTTTTTAATGCGAAAAATAACTGAAAAAATTTCCGAGTACTACATCGGCTCATACCGCCGTATCTCGATTTTTGAAATTTTCAATGATTTTATCTGAAGGCCTGAAGCACTCAAAAAATCTGAAAAAATTCAAGGTTGTTTGGATTGTGGAAAAGTATTTTTATGAATTTTTTCAGATTTTTTACTTGCTTCATGTCCTCAGAAAAAATATAGATCGAAAATGGACGTTTATACCGGAAGTGGGGGGTAGGAGGGGGGAGGGGGTCTAAAAATTTTTTTTTGAGACCTTTTTACCATGTACTATAACATACCAAAAGCGCGTCAAGATCGGTGATATACGTGCGCACGGTTTTGTAAAAAAGTATTATTTTGACCCAGCTCAATAATTTTGCTCTTACAACAAAATATATTTGCTGATCAAAAAAAAATTTTATTCAGGTTCTAGGATTACAAGCATCTTCAACTTCGGATACGTCTCACTCAATATAATGCACCTACGGAGTGAAGATGCTGGATCTTACACTGTAAGAGCTTTTAACCGCTTAGGAGAGGCAATCAGTTCTGCATCTTTAAGAGTATTTGGTAATATTATAATTCAATAAAAATCATTTAACAAGTGATACAAATTAATTATCATTATAATTTTTATTTTATTAAAAATGTTAGCCCGTACTGATGTTACTGCGGATCTCGGAATTCCCGAGCAACAAAGATACATTGAGGCTGCCGAAGAGTTAGAAGCTTATCAGCAAAACGTTCACAAGAAATATGTCCAAGAGCCATTAGAAAAATTCATTCCACCGGTATTTAAAGGCCCTATCAAAGACCAATTGAATATTAGAGAGGGTGGTTTTGCACATTATGAAGCTCAACTCGAACCAGTTGGAGATTCTTCACTTCAAGTAGAGTGGCTAAAAGATGGTCGTCCGGTCGAAGCTAGTTCACGCATAACGACATTCTTCAATTTTGGATATGTTGCTCTCACAATTAAATATGTTACTATACGCGATGCTGGTATTTATACGTGTCGTGCATATAGTCGTGCAGGAGAAGCACATACTTCAGCTCAAATGAGTGTAATTACTAAAAATGATATTATCTACGATAGCCAACATCCGAGTGGATTACAGCAAATACAAAATTTAGAAGATTCTTCTCGATACGTTCGAAAAATTGAAGAAGAACAGCAGATAAATCAAGCACCGAAATTTTTAGGGCCATTAAAAGGTACCAATAAGATTGTCGAAGGTCAAAGGGCTCATTTTGAAGCTCGTGTTGAGCCTCAGAATGATTTAAATCTTCAAATTGAATGGTACCACAATGGTAAAGCTATTACGGCTGCTAATAGAATTCAAACTTATCACGATTTTGGTTATGTTGCTATTGATATTCTCCAAGTTCGAACAGAAGATGCTGGTACATATACTGTGGTAGCAAAAAATAATTTAGGTGACGCGAAATTATCTTCCATGATGGTGGTTGAAAGTAAGTAACAAATTGAAAAAAAATCAAATTTTAAACGAACTATTCAAAATTTATTAATAATTTTCAATTTTAATTTAGCTCGATCTAGTATTGATACTAGTACAATGCATCATGGAACTTATGAAAAAACTCAGCGTTTAGAAGAATCCAAATTCGAAGAACCAAGATACTTTATTGAAGAAATTTCAAAGTCAAAGCCCATATTTACTCAACTTTTGAGTGATCAGCCACCAGTAAGCGAAGGTAAAAATATTCATTTAGAATGTCGTTTGGAACCAATGGGTGATCCGACCATGCGCGTTGAATGGTTCCAAAATGGTAGACCAATAGCAGTTGGTTCAAGGTTTAGAACTTATTATGATTTTGGATATATAGCCCTTGATATAATCCATGCGAATGCTATTGATTCGGGAGAATACACTGTCCGAGCTACAAATCATTTAGGATCAGCTCATACATCTGCCTGTGTTAGAGTCATCGGTCGGTCAGACATAGAAACTGAAACGCAACATGAACAAGCACTTGAGCAAATACAAATGTTAGAAGATTCATCGCGATACAGAAAAACGCAGCAAGAAGAAATCACAGTTCAGCAAGCACCACAATTTACTCGACCACTTCACAATATCGAAACTGTTGAGTTAACGAACGTACATTTAGAATGTCGAGTACAACCCGTCGGAGATGTTTCGATGAGGGTTGATTGGTTTGTCAACGGAAGACCAGTGAAGACTGGTCATCGTTTCAGACCTTCTTATGAATTTGATTATGTAGCACTTGATATTCTAGGAGTTTATCCTGACGATTCCGGGGTCTATACTTGTCAAGCTCGCAATCAACTTGGAGAAGCCGTTACTTCGTGCTCAGTACGAGTACATGCTAAAAAAGATTTGATTCTTGACACTCAACACCCAGAAGGTCTTGAGAGAATTCAATATTTGGAAGATGCATCTAAATATAAGAGACATGAATTTGTTGATGAAGTTGTTAATATCAAACCAAAATTCGTTACTCATCCAAAAAATCAAGAGAATCTAAGAGAAGGTCAACATGCTCATTTTGAGTGTAAATTAGAGCCAGTCACTGATTCCAATTTGAAAGTAGAATGGTACAAAAATGGACGTCCAGTTACTGTTGGTAAATATAATTTGTTTATCGATTTATCAATTAAATATTATTGTTATTATTATTGTTATTATTATTATTTAAATAACTTTAAAAAATGCATCAAATATTATTCTAGGGCATAGATTCCGACCGATTCATGATTTTGGATACGTAGCACTAGACGTGATTGATCTCATTGCTGAAGATTCCGGCATATATACTTGTAGAGCTGTTAATCTTGTTGGAAGTGACGAAGTGTGTTGTAATCTCAGTTGTAGATCTACAGCACAAATCCTCACTGATACTCAAAATGAAACAGGTCTAGAACAAATACATTATCTTGAAGACAAATCGAAATTCAATCGTCGAGAAGATATTGAAGAAACAACAACTCAAGCTCCAATATTTACGACTTCTTTAAACGATGTTGAGATTAAAGAAGGTCAACGAGCACATTTTGAGTGTAGATTAATTCCAGTATCTGATTCAACGATGTCAGTAGAATGGTTCCATAACAACGCTCCGGTTAAATCAGGTTCACGTTTTATTGAAACCAACAGTTTTGGATTCGTTGCCTTGGACATAATGTATGCGTATCCAGAAGACGCTGGAACATACACTTGCCGGGCTAAAAATGCAATCGGTGAAGCAATTACGTCAGCAAGTGCGCTTGTGCATTGTAAGAGATTCTTTAAATAACTCTAAACTTGAAAATTTATAAGAATGATATTATATAAAAATAAACTTTATTTTCAGCAAAAAAATCAATTTACTTAGAAACTCAAAACGAAGAAGCTTTACAAAAAGTTCGCCAATTAGAAGATCATTCAAGATATCAACGTAAAACTGTACAAGAAGAAATTATAACTCAAGCACCACTTTTTACAATGCCAATAAAAGATTTGCAAGTAGCTGAAAATCAGGCTGCTCATTTTGAAGCTCGAGTAATTCCTGTCGGTGATTCTAAACTTCAAGTTCAATGGTTAAGAAATGGAGTGCCAATTTCAGCATGTAAGTATAAAACTACAAATACACAACTAGACTCTTTATGGAAATTATATTTGCATTAAAATCGTGCAATAAAACGAAGTCTCTTTGATTTTCTGTATAATTACATTACTTTAATGAATGTTATTCTATTATTTTTTTTATTCATTTTTAGCGAATCGTGTTACAACAATGCATGATTTTGGATACGTGGCTCTAAACATGAAGTATGTCAATCCTGAAGATGCTGGCACGTACACTTGTCGAGCGGTAAATGATTTAGGAGAAGCAGTTACTTCAGCCACATTATTTGTACAATGTAAGTTCAATATGAAATAGTACTTGACATAGTAAATAAGTTAGTTAAAGATGAGGGTGCATCAATGAATGGAAACTTTGATCCAAAAGCTTTTGTATTTTTTCAGCTAAAGCTGCACTGCAATTCGAATCTCAGCATGAAGGAGTTATGACTAAACTTCAAGCTCTTGAAAGTTCAAACAAATATCAAAGACGAGAAGAAGAAGAAGTAACAGTTATTGAAAAACCCAAGTTCACTGTCCAATTAAATGGTCCGAAGAATTTGATCGAAGGTCAAAGCGCCCATTACGAGTGTCGAATAGAGCCTTACCCAGATTCTAATTTGAAAGTTGAATGGTTCCATAATGGTAAACCATTATCAACTGGCCATAGATATAGAACTGCATATGATTTTGGTTTTGCGTCGCTTGATATATTGTCCGTTTACGCAGAAGATTCAGGCATCTATACTTGTAAGGCTACCAATAAACTTGGTCAGACACAAAGTATTATTGAACTTAATGTTAAATGTGAGTTTGAAAGGTTATTTTAACATTTTAAAAGTATTTTAATAATATTTTATTACTGAACAATTATTTGAATTTTTTTCAGCGCGAGCATCTATAATTCACGAAACTCAACATGAAGGAGCTTTAAAAAAAATACAATATTTAGAAGATGATTCACGTTATAGGCGAAACGACAAAGAAGATGTAATAATAGCTGAAAAACCCAAATTTGGAAGACCATTGAAAAACATAGAACATCTAACAGAAGGAAAAAGTGCCCATTTAGAAGCAACTTTAACACCAGTGAATGATCCGACTATGACTGTGGAATGGTTTAGAGATGGAAGGCCAATACCTCAAGGACACAAAATAAAAACTATATATGATTTTGGATATGTGGCTCTAGATGTTTTGTATGCTTATCCAGAAGACTCTGGAACTTACATGTGTAAGGCTAGAAATGCTCTGGGAGAAGCCGTTACAACTTGTGTTATAACTGTTGATTGTGTGTATTTCAAAAATCGAATAACAAAATATTTATAAAGTGACCCTTTCCGATTAATTTATCGAGATATTTTCTTTTAGCTAAACAAGGATTGTATCTTGATACACTTGATGCTCAGCGCCTTGAAAAGATTCGTGAATTGGAAACGGTAGAAATCAAGCAAGAGGCAGAGAAAGAAATAGTTTATCAAAAACCAGTTTTCTTGATTCCTTTAAGTAATCTCGATTTAAAAGAAGCCGAGCATGCTCATTTGGAAACTCGACTTGAACCAATCAATGACGCTAATTTGAAAATTGAATGGTATTTAAAAATTTTATTTAATTTGAGGTGATGCCGAGGGTATTTCATTGATTTTTTAAAAGACTACAAGGATGCCTGAAAAGAATCAATAGGCTTAGAAGTAAATTTGAAAAATATGTAAATAAGATAAATTATTAACATCTATTACCTTTTTGACATAATTACGTGAATTCTGGCATTGCCTCACAAACTCCATTTTTTTAAAAGATATATGTTTAAAAAATTATATTTTAGGTTTGTAAACGGAAAACCAGTGAAAACTGGTCATCGTTTCCGAACAACGCATGATTTCGGATATGTGGCTCTCGATATTCTTTATAGCTATGCCGAAGATTCTGGTACTTACATGTGTAAGGCTACAAACTTAGCTGGAGAAGCTGTTAATACTTGCACTATCAAAGTTGGATGTAAGTTAAATTAATTAATTGTCTTTAATAGTCATAGTTCATTTTTGTTTACTATTACTATTTCATATTATATTGCTACTCCAATAATATTTTAAAAGTTAATTTCTTATCTTATATAATATTTCAGCTCATCGAAGTCTCGTTCTTGATACACAACATCCCGATGGACTTGAAAAAATTAGAGAACTAGAAGCTCAAGGTAGACCAGCAAAATTAGAAATTGAAGAACTTCCCGTATTTCCTCCAAGATTCCTTACAGAGCTAAGAGTAAGATTGAATTGACGAATAAATAAATTAATATAAATGAAATCTGAAACGACCAAGAATACATAATTTATTTAAATTTTGTAGGGTACGACTAATGTATTTGAAGGACAAACCGCTCACTTCGAATGCCAGGTTGAACCACTTCATGATGCTAACTTGCGAATTGAATTTTTCCACAACGATAAGCCATTGCCATCAGCATCTAGGTTCCATGTTACATTTGACTTCGGATACGTTGCTCTTGACATCAATCACACAGTACCTGAAGATGCAGGAAAATATTCTGTCCGCGCTATTAACAGTCTTGGGCAATGTATATCTTCTATTGACCTGAAAGTTGAAGCAAAAGACAGTATAATTACTGAATCTCAAAGACCCGAAGGATTAGATAAGATTCGTGAACTTGAATCTCAACAACCATGGAAAAAATCTGATATTCCAGAACAGAAAACTACTCAAAGACCAGTTTTTACTCAACCTTTGCAAAATATTGATAACATTCCGGAAAATCAGACTGCTCACTTTGAGTGTAGATTAATTCCCGTTGGAGATTCGACTATGAAAGTAGAATGGTACAGAAACGAAAAGCCAATTGAAATGAGTATGTATTTTAATTTATTTTACATCCATTAATATAAAACTTTTTGTTCATCAAATCTATGTTTTTAATTTTATATAGGCTCAAGAATATCAAAAGTTCATGATTTTGGATATGTAGCTCTAGATATTTCTCATGTTCGTGAAGAAGATGAAGGAGTTTATATGTGCAAAGCTGTTAATGCTTTGGGAGAGGCTGTCACAACTGCTTCAATGAAAATTCTATGTAAATACTAAAATTAATATTAATTCGGAACTGATTGATAGAAGGGAACTAAATTTTTATTGAATCTTTTTAGCTAAAGCGACCATTCAGCTAGGTACTCAACATCCAGAAGCTCAATTAAAAATTGCCATGTTAGAAGCTGATAAAACTCCGAAACGAGTTGAGGAACCTGAAAAATTATTTGACAAACCTATATTTACGCAACTTCTTACGGGTCCGAGTGAATTAGTAGAAGGGCAACTAGCTCGCTATGAATGCAGAGTGGTTCCAGTTGGTGATGCTAACCTACGTTTCGAATGGTACATCAACGGTCTTGAACTTCAAATTGGTAAGTACATGCCTTTTTTCATTATGAGCTAAATTTATTAAAATAAATTTTGTTAATATCTAAAAACATTTTAGGATCTCGGTATCATGTCAATCATGATTTTGGATATGTTACACTTGATATCATGAAAGTCATTCCAGAAGATTCTGGTGTATACACATGCAAAGCAATCAACAAAGCAGGTGAAGCAGTATCGTCTATTTCACTGAAAGTAAAAGCTCGATCAGCAATAGCAGATGAAGCTCTTCAACCAGAAGCATGGCAAAAAATACAACTGAAAGAAGCCGAAATGAATAAAGTGCCAAACATGTTTATCGATACTACACCTCAACAGGCTCCAGTTTTCACAACACATCTCAAAAACTATGATAATTTAGTTGAAGGTCAACATGTTTATTTAGAAGCCCAAGTCGAACCGCGAGCTGATCCAAATCTTCGTGTCGAATGGTATAAAAATGGTGTTGCTTTACAAACGGGGACACGTCTTCGCAGCACATTCGATTTCGGATTAGTCTCTTTATCCATTAATGGTCTTCGATCGGATGATTCAGCTATATATACGTGTAAAGCGACAAATTTACTAGGGGAAGCTGTATCAACATGTTCTCTTAAAATTGCTGACAGACACTGGCTCTACGGCGATACTTTACATCCTGACGCTCTTCCAAAAATAAGTGCTCTTGAGCAACCAGCTGAAATCTCCTCTGAAAAACCAGAGCCAATCTACGAAGAACCTATATTTATTAGTCATTTAAATAATGTGGAATGTACTGAAGGTGATAATGTTCACTTTGAATGTACAGTTGAACCATCCAAAGATCCAACAATGAAAATTGAATGGTTCCTCAATGGAAAACCTTTGCCACACGGTGCTAGGTTCAAATCAACATACGATTTTGGTTACCTTTCTTTAGATTTAATGAATGCGTACGAAGAAGATTCTGGAATAATCACAGTTAAAGCAACAAATTCAAAAGGTTCATCTCAAACTTCAGGCAGTCTTAAATGCACTAGTAAACAGAGCATTTATTTGCAAACTCAACATCCTCAAGGTGAGGCTGGATTTGAAAAAGTGAAGGAAGTAGACGAAGCTTTTGCATCTAAAGGTACAAAGCAAATTAGTCAAATTGAGAAAGAATATCCTAAACCTGTTTGGACAACTCAACTTCGGGAAGAAACAAAATTAGATGAAACTGAAACACTTCATTTAGAGGGAATCGTTGAACCAAAAGATGATCCTAATTTAAAAATAGAATGGTACTTTAATGGAAAACTTTTACAACATGGTTCACGTTTTAAAACAACCTGTGATTTTGGTTTCGTAACGTTTGATTTAAGCGAAGCTTATGATAGAGATTCAGGAATCTACACTTGCAAAGCATATAATAAGGCAGGAGAAGCTTTCACTTCATCAGCACTTTATTGCACATCGAGAGATAACATTATTGAGTTATCTCAACATCCAAAAGGTAAAGAAGGACTTGAAGCTATACAAGATTTAGAAGAATCATTGAGAAAACAAACCAAAGCTACAGTTGAGAGCGATGACGGCAAAGCTCCGGTTTTCGTATCCAAATCCGAAGATATTTCAAATCTGTCAGAGGGAGAGCTTGCTCATTTTGAAGGAACTCTTATTCCTATTGGAGATCAAACTATGAAAGTTGAATGGTTTTTCAACGGCAAACCCGTTGAAGCAAGCCATCGTATACGTACTGTATACGCTTTCGGAACTGTAGTTCTTGAAGTTTTGGGTACTAAAATTGAAGATTCTGGTATTTATTCTTGTAAAGCAACAAACAAGTGGGGTACCTCCGAAATACATTTGAATCTAGAATGCGTAGATAAATCACAAGGTCAAAAGCCACGGTTTACCACTCAAATTCAGTCTCTACATGGTTTAAAAGATAATCAATCAGCTCACTTTGAATGTACTTTAGTACCAACTGGAGATCCAAGTATGGTAGTTGAGTGGTTCCACAATGGGCAACCATTACGTCATTCTTCTCGTTACAAAATGTTATCAGATTTTGGATTTGTTGTAATGGACATAGCTGGTGTAATGTCACACGATTCTGGTGAGTATGTTTGCAAAGCAAGTAACAAATATGGAGAAGATTATACCAAGGCAACTTTACAATGTTTTGGAAAGAGTGGAGTTTATTCAGATAGCTTGCAACCAGATGCTCTTGCTAAAATAAGAGAACTTGAAACTTACACAGGAGATCAACAAGCTATATCCCCAATTACAATTAGCCAACCTCCAAAGTTCATTTCCCAGATAAATGATATTTCAAAATTAGTTGAAGGACAATCAGCTCATTTTGAGGCAAAATTAACTCCGATTACTGATCCAGATCTAAAAGTTGAATGGTTTTGCAATGGTAAGAAGTTACCGCACGGACATCGGTATCGTACTTTCCATGATTTTGGTATAGTTATTTTGGACATATTATATTGTTACGAAGAAAATTCAGGAGAATATGAATGCGTTGCAACGAATAAACAAGGTCGTGACTCTACAAAAGCAACGCTTAGATGCTTGTCTAAAGCCAATTTGATTCTTGAATCGCAATTACCTAAGAGTATGGAAGGAGGTCTTCAGAAAATTCAAAATCTAGAAGATTCGTTAATCAAAACAAACGATGAGAATGTTATGGAAACTAAAGGAACAGCTCCAGTTTTCACAAGTCCATTGAGTAATTTAGATGGACTGCGAGAAGGAGAGAGTGCACATTTTGAAGCGCGTTTGACTCCAACTAATGATACGAAATTGAAGGTCGAATGGTTCTGGAATGGAAAACCATTGAAAACTGGTACTCGTTTCCGTACTTTCTGTGACTTTGGTTTTGTGGTTCTTGAAATATCCCCTATATACCCAGAAGATTCTGGAGAATACAGTTGTCGAGCAATAAATGATTATGGAGAAGCTGTAACAACTTGCTCAATGAAATGTACAGGAAAACGTAGCATAATATTAGAGTCCCAACTTCCCAAAGGAATGGAAGGTACGATCGATAAAATTGCTGAATTGGAAGGACTTGGAATAGAATCTGTACAAATGATATTTGATGACGATACTGGAAAACCACCAGAATTTATCACAACACCATCTGATTTAAGTCTTTCAGAAAATTCTTTGGCTCACTTTGAATGTAGATTACAACCAGTTAATGATTCTAGCATGAGAGTTGAATGGTTCCACAATGGAAAACCACTTCTAGCAGGTTCTCGAGTTAAAACTATTTATGATTTTGGATTTGTCATTTTGGAAGTTGCTAATTGTTATCAAAGAGATTCGGGTCTTTACACTTGCAAAGCCATTAATAGTCACGGAGAAGCGACTGTATCATGTAAACTTCAGGTTCGCGGAAGACAAGGAATTATATTAGAACCTCAATTACCAAATAATTTTAAAACTGGTACAGAGAGTATTCAAAAACTTGAAGAACTTCTGTATAAAAAAGATGAAATCTTATCAGAAGAAGAAAAGCCAAATCCTCCCAAATTCATTGTAGAGTTAAAAGATATAGAAGTTATGGAAGGTGAATCTAGTCATTTTGATTGTCGTGTTGAACCTGTTGGAGACTCTACAATGCGAATTGATTGGTACCATAATGGTAGACCTTTCGCAACCGGATCAAGAGTTCATCAAATCAATGATTTTGGATTCATTTCCTTAGACTTATCTTATACATACGCGAGAGATAGTGGAGAATATGTTTGCAGAGCTACAAATAGATGGGGCACTGCTACATCAAAAGCCACAATTATTTGTACATGTAAGTATTATAAAATATTCTATACTGCAGTAATTTATTTTGTTTTCTAAAAAAAATCCATAATATTTTTTACAGCTAAAAAGTCTATTGATTTTGATTCACAATTACCATCAGGATTGAGTGGAGAAAAATTAAAAGAATTAGAGAAAGGTCCTACAACGGTGGCTCCACAACCGGAAAAACCTCGTCAACCTCCAAGATTTATTACGCAAATAAAATCTGCAACTGTCGAAGAAAATGAAAACGTTCGTTTTGAATGTCAAGTAGAACCCAGAGATGATTCTAATTTACGTATAGAGTGGTATAGAAATGGAAAACTCATTCCCGCAGGCCATAGATATCGTACAACTTATGATATGGGCTTTGTATCAATGGATATTTTATATGTTTATCCTGAAGATTCTGGAACTTATGTGTGTAAAGCTATAAATGATTTAGGTGAAGATTCAACTCAAGCTTCAGTTTCTTGCAAAAGTGAGTAAAATTTTTATTATCTTAACATTCATAAATGATAGGATGTAATTATTTTTTATTTTTGATTATTATTTTAGCTCTTCCAAGTATCATTCTTCAGAATCAAGTTCCAAAAGGAATGAAAAAGTCGGAAGCATTAATGCAAATGGAAGCGACAATAAAAAAATATACGTCAGAAGTACATCTTACAGAAGAAGACTTATACGATGCTGAGAAAAAGCAACCACCTCGTTTTGTCACACAAATAAAAGACGAGGTAGATCTCGTGGAAATGAATAGTAGCAAATTTGAATGTCAACTAGCCCCTGTTGGAGATCCAAATATGAAAGTTGAATGGTTTTTGAATGGAAAGCCTTTGCCACATAAGAATAGATTCACTCCAATTTATGACTTTGGTTATGTTGCAATGAATTTTGGATGGGTATATCCCGAAGATAGCGGCGAATATTTATGTAGGGCTACAAATCTTTATGGGTCGGATGAAACAAAAGCAATTATCAAAACGATCGGAAAACCGGGAATAATTTATGATTCCCAACTTCCAAAAGGTATGAAGAGTATCGAAAAAATACGTGAAATGGAGGCATCGTGGCAAGTGTAAGCATAATTTGAATTATATAGTATGAAAATCATATAATTGCTTATTACAATAGCTAAATATATGAACATAAAATTTTTGTCTTAGTACTGCCGAAGAAGTAACCGAAACAGAAAAAGTACGAGCAGCTCCTACATTCGTTAGCAAGCCTGAAGCAGTGACAGTGGAAGAAGGAGATTTGTCAAGATTCTGTTGTAGAGTAACTGGTTATCCAAAACCACGAGTTATTTGGAACATTAACGGCCATACAGTAGTAAATGTAAGGATGATTGATTATTTTTCAAATGCTTATTTTATGTTATAGTATAGATGTTTCTAGGCATTAATAAATTGATTGATCAATTTTTATAAATTGAATTTTTTATATTAGGGCTCCCGCTATAAGTTAACATATGATGGCATGTACCACATGGACATACCAAAAACAAGGCAATATGACAATGGCAAAATTGAAGTTATAGCTAGAAATTCTTTGGGAGAAACTCGAACTGAAACTACACTTACAGTAAAACCTCGTAGTGATGACTATCGAGGAGTTCTCAAATCATCACCTAGACGTAAGTAAATTTAATATTAACGTAAAAAATAATCTAAATTGAGCTTATACTCAAATTATACAAGTACTCAAAACTTGTGTAAGATTGAAGTTTACATCGATCGAAAAACAATATATACATCGTAACAAGCGCGGATAGACAAAAAAATCAAATTCATGTGGTTATTCTAAACACAAAAAAACTGTGAATGAACATTTTATACCTTAAATTACACAAATTTCACTGAAAACACTACAAAGTCCTAGAATTCCATAATACCATCCGTTTTCCTTTAAAAATAGCAGCATTGATAATTTGCTCAAGAAAAAGAATTTGGTTTATAATCATAAAATTGTAAATAAGGATGAGCTATATCTTGTCCTAAATAATATTTTATGACAAGTGGATAAACAGATCTTGGTGGAAATTTTCCAGGTATGATTTTTGCAAAAACCATCATTTTTTTGCATCATTGATATGAAAATATCCAATGTGAACGATTTTTTCCTCTTAATTAATTTTATTACAACCTTAAGAAATGTTTTCGTGTTTTCATCTTGTTTGATATTTTTGAAAATTTATTTGGATGAAAACAAAAAAACTGGTACAGTACCAGAAACATGTTGAAATTAAAAAAAAAACGAGTTTAATGATTTTCTAATCCCATAAAATTTTTGTTTGTTACCAATGTACATATTTTACGATGATAAAATATGACTATGAAATAATACAAAGCATCCCCCAATGAAAATATACTTGTAATTAAATAATATTAATTCCTCCGATACATTCCAATTTTTATAATTTAATGAACAAATTTGTAGAATTTTTATATCAATTTAATTGAATAATTTTAGTATTTTCGAAAAATTGAGTGTCATTATTATAATAAATCTGCGTTGTAATTTTTTATTTTGATGTACGACGTAATAATTTATGAATTCAAAAATTATAAAAAATTAATTTCCAAATTAATGTAAAAAATTTACGCCTACGATGAACCTCGCATGAATTGTTCAAAATTTGTTTATGCGTTACCCTTTTACATTATTTAACTATATATTTCTATCAATCATATTAATAATTAATTTTTTTTTATCTCCAGCTTGGTATGATTATGATCTTATTCAGCATCAAAGTGATAAAAAAGAAACTGAATTGGAAAAAGTTTTCGATGAAAGATCTCAGAATACTACTCAAACTACTGCGGTTACCACAGAGCACTTGCGCCAGAAAATGGTGGACAAACCCGTGCCCGAATGGCAAAAAACGGTAAAATCTAAAAAGAATGAAGATTATTACAATAAATTAATGAACCTCGAAGAAGAACAAATACTCAAAGAATCAAGGCTAAGAGAAACGTCTCATCAATTTGCAATACCAGGAGAAAAAATTATAAATAATTCTGTTGCTAAAGGAATGGCTCAAAAGTATCAAGAAACTTTGTAAGTTTAATTCAGTTCTTTGATTTTTCAGCGCTTTTTTATATAAATTAATTTTTCATAAATAATTAAAATTTACAGAGAATCTCAATCTCATGATGCATCGCAATCATCAAAGGTTTTGAATAAGTTTACCACTCAAGTAGATATTGATTCTCAAAAGCACGAAGGACCAAAACATTATCCTGGGCCGTCAGAGTCAGCTGTTCATGGTCGAGAAGTTCATGTAGCAAAACAAAAGCAAACTCAAAAGGAAGTAAGAGATGATATGGAAATTACACGAAAAATTACAGCAACAGAAACTACCGAAGTAGAACATAAGGCTAAAACTCAAGAAAGAGTCGTACATGGTCCCGTCAAGCCCTCCAAACCACCAGTTTTTACTAAAAAAATTCAACCTTGTCGGGCGTTTGAACAGGAGCAAGCTAAATTTGAAGTTGAATTCGATGGCGATCCTATGCCTACCATAAAATGGTATCGTGAAGATTTTCCTATAACAAATTCATCTGACTTACGAATCTCAACATTTGGAACGAAATCTATATTAATAGTTCAGCAAGTGTTCATGGAAGATTCTGGCGTTTTTTCTGTAATTGCTGAAAATAGAGGCGGGAGAGCTAAATGTAGCGCAAATCTTGTTGTAGAAGAAAAACGCAGACCTGGACGTACTGGTGTAGTTCCTCCTAGTTTTATTACTACAATTCAAAATGTGGTTGTTAAGAATGGTCAATTAGCTAGATTTGATGCTAAAGTAACCGGTACTAAACCAATTGATGTTTATTGGTTAAAGGTAAAAAATATAACTTTTCATCATAGTCCATACATATAAACTGTAAAACAAGATATTTAAATAATTTTTCTTTTTAGAATGGGAAAAAAATTAGACCTGATATTCGATACAAGACTTTGGAAGAAGACGATATCTATACTCTCTTAATTTTAGAAAGTGTTCCAGATGATAACGGTAAATATGAATGTGTCGCAATAAACAGCGCAGGAGAAGCTCGTTGCGAAGCTGAATGTACTGTTCAAAAACTCCAAACGCAGCAAAAAACATCAAAAACATTATCAACTGACATAGAACAAATTCCAACCATTCTGCAACCTTTGCAAGACCAAACAATCAAAGAAGGAACTTCGGTTGCATTTTCTTGTCGTGTAGTTGGAAAACCTATTCCAAATATTCAATGGAAAAAAGGTGATAAAGTAAGTAAATAAATATATATTATGCTCAAGCTTAAATTAAAATAAAAAAGCTGTATACTAAAAACTACAGTGAATTAGGGACTTATAAAATTAACCATTTCCAGGTAATCAAACCGTCTAAGTATTTCCAAATGCAGAAAGAAGTTGATCTGTGTACATTAAGAATATCAGAGGCATTTCCGGAGGATGAAGGTATTTACAAATGTATTGCAAAAAATAATGCTGGAGAAGTAACTACTTCCGCTAATCTAAAAGTTCTTGGTAAGTTTTTCCATTGAAACATTGATCTAAATACAAATTAATTTTAACAAAAATTTTTTTTATCGTATAGCTCCTGATTCATCAGACGTATTTCCAAAACTGACACCTTTGAGAGATCAAATTGTTTTAGAAGGTCAGCCTGCCCAATTCAAAACACAAGTTTTACCAGCAAAACTTAAACCTACAATACAATGGTATCGTGAAGGTGTACTTATTCCAGAATCGCCTGATTTTCAAGTAAGTAAAACGAAAACCAGTTAAAAGTAAAATTATTTCATCAATGTATCATTTAAATTTTTCCAATCTACATCGAATAATGAGTGTTATAAAATATAAACAAAATTTTTTCTAAATATAAATTAATATTTAATTTTCTTCTCAATTGATATCTATTTTTGAGTCAACCATTCATTGCTTTGAAATTCAATTTATAGATGATTCATGAAGGCAATAATGCAGTGCTATTAATTGCGACTACATACGAAGAAGATACTGGAACATTTACTTGTCGAGCTACAACTGCAGCTGGCACTGTTGAATCATCAGCTAAACTCATCGTTAAAAGTAAGGACTAAATTAAAAATTGCTATCTGGTAAAATGTTAATCCCTCCTATCAAAAATAGTGACTTTCATTTGATAAAAAAATTGAGACGAATACATTTGTATTGGTACTTAAGAATTCTTTGATGCCGCACTGCCTCTCTTTATGATCTTAATTTTTGATCCGCTTTGTTTAACAATATAATTTGTAGATGTTAATGTATATTCAACGTCTGCAATCGAGTAGTTTTCTACTAACATTTATAAATGTGTTTGAATTTCGATATTATAATGATATTATGACGAAGGTGGTGCTATCAACTAAATGTCGAAAGTAATTTAATTAAAAGTGTAAAACACTAAAAAATAGCAATATTTCCAATACTTACGTTTAAACGGATGTTGATTAAAAATCTAAATTTTGAATATCTCTTAGGAAGTGCTAAGATTTAGTATTTAAGTGATATTATTGTTATTTATTGTGAAAAACGTATGTGAAACATTTTTGTTCATCATTATATATCAGTGTATAATTTAAAATAACTTGAGGACTATGAAAATTTTTAAATATTTAATCGTATTCGTCAATCTAATATTTACTAATAATAAAGACAAATTGTACGACAAAATTTGAATAAAAATTGTGGAAACTATTGGATTTTCCTTTGTCAATGAAAACTTTGTTCATTTGACTAACATTTATCAATTATACTATTTGAATAAAACCTGCTTTTCATGACAATTTCGCCATAATTTTCTTAACCGAGATATTTTCTCTTGTTAAAAATTGTACTTTTCAAGGTATTATTCATACGACTTGGTATACACTTTGAGAAGACTTCCTATCAGAAATGATAATATTATGAACATTTTATAGTACACTAATATAATGATTTCCAAATTTTTTTCATAATCTTCAGTTTCACACCGATACTTTACTTATAGTATATTATTTCTTAATTTAAAAAATTAGATGTTAGAGAAAAATGATTTTTATTATATAATTAAATATGGATACTTGGTACAATTTTGTTTGAAAAGATAGAGATAAAAGTTGTAAAATTAATGTTTAAGTAATATTGCGGTCGAAAAATATCACGAAATTTGTATTACAATTTTCAATTTTATTAAATTTTTTCAAATTAAACATTTATAAACATCAATACGGTTCATGCAAACTACTTGAAAACAAGAAAACCAACCAGAATTCTGTAAAATATATTTTAGCGAAGGTAATTTCGGATTTTCAAAATACTTATCTTAGAAAGTCAAACACGATACAATATACTACTAATTTACCGAGCGATATTAGTATAAACATAATATTACCATTATCAGAACAACAACGTGACACTTGTACTTTACAAAAAAATTTTATTGTTGATTAATGTATTTCGTTACATTGGAAAGCTCTCTAATGTATATTGTTTTAATAAAGTATGTAATCCAAACAAATACCTATCTATTTTTGATTCTAAGTATAAGCATTATCCACTGTGTGAAATAAAAATTCGATGCACATAATATAATACATTTACGCCACTGTAATTAAAAATTAACTGAATTTTGATTGTTTTTGTCTTGTTATAACATGCGCCACCTTCGTCACTTTGGCTTTTAGATGTATTATTTTATAAATTTCTACTAATAAACTCGAATTTTGCTTAAGTCACATTATACCATTTCAAATTTTGTTTACTTTTTTATGTATTGATTTTAATTTTTAAATATTGGGCTAATATTAATAATAAACGTTTTCAAGTTTCGATAAAATTTGTCGTATGAAATCTTCACAAGTGTTCGTGTAAAAAAATTTATAATGCTTATATTTTTTTGATCGATACAAAACTAAAATTTATAACTAAGTGTGCACTTTACCAACAAATAACATTTTAACAATCCCTCATAATCTCTTATTTCAATGAAAGTAAGACTAAGCGGCTACCTTATTTAACAGATCATTTCTTACCAGCATGAATTCACATGATAATCCAATTTTTAATCACTTATTGCACGAGCATATGATCAATACAATTTTAGAATTTTTCTTTTTAGTTAAATTTGTACAATTTTTTCAATAAATTTGGACGAGATAATTCTAATCAAATTTTGTAAAGTATTTGTAGACAAATTTTCATCTCTTACTTTGTACAAATAATTAAGCATAATAAGAATTAAAAGTAATATTCGACTGGCGTCATTCCTTAATCGCTGACGTTCTCTCGTATTTGATTTTTCGCTAATAGTTTAAATAATAAGTACGAACAATTATTAATTTTTTATCGGGAAAAGCATTGAACTATAATAAAATAAACGTTATTTTTAAAAAAATGAAGGATTTTTGACCTGAAATCTAGCTCCATTTTTTAATTGATAATGAAATGAAAAAAACAATACAGCAACCCTGTCTCGATCCCAAGGCGTCGGGGTGATAGGCAAGTGGGCACATACAAAGATTTTCAGAATTATTTAATCGGAAATTGAATTTTTTATTAAAATCTGTAAAATGATTCCTCAAGTAAAAAAAAAAGAAATCACGGGGATGGAAAATTCATTTGTTAATGTTCATTTATGTGTTATGAAAAGATATAAACTATAACGAAATTAATAAAACCATTAAAAAGTAATTTTTTATATTCAAGACACAAAACTATATATCATAAATTTATAGGAATACAATGCTTGAAACAAAGCAAATAAGAACAAAGAACTTTCATGTATCTAAGACTGTTCTTAGTGTGATTTTTTGAAAAAACTAATTTTTGTAATAAGTTTTTAATATAAATTGGAAAAAAGTCCTTCATTTCTTAGATTATGAGATACTTGCCAATTTACTTGATGACTGCAGAAGACGTCAATAAATTATTTCAAGATTTATTTGATATCTTTATTATATGAGTGAATATTTTCGTTTCATTCATGATTAATTCGTCGAGAGATAGTGGATTCAGTGCTTGAGAATCGAAAAACTAAAACCATAGCTCATACGAGCATTATCAGCCGAGGCAAAGCCTTCGAACGTAATCTAGTATTTCCAAACTCATATTTTTGACTCTGTGGCTGAAACAGAATTAATTAATTTCGGCTTTGAAATTCATAAATAGTAATGTATACGCCTACAAAGAGAAAAAACAAAATCACAGAGCTCATGTTTATCGTAGTTTTGCCTCGACAGATAATTACATGTCCTTTGAGGCTTTACAGTTTCTCGCTCCATATGCTCAAAATCTTATATTTTTATCCAAAATTTACTTTTTACATTATTGAACAGTTTTGGATTTTTCTTGTAAATAAATAACCGTGTGAAATATTTTGACTAAACAATTAGTACTTTATGATACAAGTGACATAAGTAACCATTTATGGTACGGCGTGGTTTAAGGCCGGACTGTAGCGAAGGTTTCACATTAAAGTTCACATTTATACCCTTTTTCTCGAGTAACAGTTACACTTTCTGTTACCACGAAGTGACTTTAGCGCACTAGCGTAGAGAGTGCGATGCGAAACACGCGGAGACAAAAAGTACGACTTATGCCGTAGAAAAGCATGATATAAATATAAACTTAAGCCACGCAGTGCTATAAAATATGATAAGGTTACTACACATTTTTTTCGTAATTATAATATAAATTTTAAGTCATTTTGTTACAAACAACATAAAAATATTATGATTTCAGAAAGAAAAGGAGTATACTATGAGAATGTAGTTTCGGAAAAAGAAGAACATAATTCTTTTGCAAAAGATACAAACCTTCGATTTGGATCTATTGTCGATGACGAAACCATAAAAAAGTTAAAGAAAAATGTAGTGGAGCTGGATGAAGAAGGTTTTCCTATTGGCACTCCTTTGCAGCCTGGCGATGAAACATTAGCATGGCGAAAAGGACGTGCTAGTCATAGACCACGACCCTTGGAAAAAACTCCGTGGAGAAAATTAAAAAATGATAAAGAGGATAAAAAGGAAAAACCTTCCCTTGAAAATGAAAAATTAAAATCATGGACAAATGAAGAAGTATTATTGAAAAAAATTCAGAGAGTAGTCAAGGATATTCCGAAAGAAAAACTACAAGAAATAGAATTAAAACCAACTAAAACCGAAAAAAAAGAAATGACCAAGGAAAAAATAGAATACGTGGCTTTGAAGCCTGTCGAAAAACACATATCTAAAGAGCAGATATTTATTGAAAAACTTATGGCTGAAACAGATAATGCAGATGTCGATAAAATTTTGGACGAAACTTTAAATATTTATTCCGATATTAAAATAGATAAACAGTCATGGAAAGATGAACAAATTAATTTAAAACCAACTAAACCGATGAAAAAAAAATTACGTAAAGAAAAATATGAGGCAATCACTCTAAAACATGTAGTGAAAGAGAATAATTTAGTACAAAAGCCGAAAATAGAAAAGGTTGAATTAAAACACATTTCAGAGAATGAACAAAATCTTGCGGAATACGTTGATACAGAAGATAACGCAAGATTGAGCTCGAAGCAGAAAGTGAAGACTACAGAACAACGCAAAGAGTACCCAAGCGAAAAAACTCTTAAAAAAACAGAAAAAATTCAAAAAAGAAAGGAAGAAGACGTCGTAGATTTTGTACAACAACAAGAAGAATACCCATTTGTTACAGAAAACGTTGAGATCAGGACGACGATCGAAAAGATACCAATTGAGACCCCCACCGAAACTACTCACGCCCCATGGGTACGCAGTAAAAAAAAGCAAGTCCCAATGAAACCACAGCTGCAGGAAAAAACTGAAGTTACGTTACCAATGGAAAAAAAATCGGACGAGAAACCAGTTGAAAAAAATCAAGCCCCATGGATAAGTGGTAAGAAAAAATCAGTTCCAATTAAATCAAAGTTTGAAGAAAAGTTTACGGAAACAATTGATAAAACGACAGCAACTTTGAAAGTTCAAGAAAAAGTGTCTCAAGTAGAATTACCAACTGAAGAAAAGCCAGATGAGAAACCGGTTGAAACTATTCAGGCTCCATGGATTC
This sequence comes from Trichogramma pretiosum, assembly GCF_000599845.2. Classification (NCBI taxonomy): domain Eukaryota; kingdom Metazoa; phylum Arthropoda; class Insecta; order Hymenoptera; family Trichogrammatidae; genus Trichogramma; species Trichogramma pretiosum. Next base: position 378,742 of record NW_019641641.1, on the reverse strand, counting down.
GTGGTAAGAAAAAACCGGCCACAATTGAACCAAAGTTTAAAGAAAAGTTTACGGAAACAACTGATAAAACGACAGCTACTTTAAAAGTTCAAGAAGAAGTGTCTCAAGTAGAATTACCAGCCGAAGAAAAGCCGGACGAGAAAACGGCTGAAACTACTCAAGCTCCATGGGCTCGTGGTAAGAAGAAACCAGTCGCAATTAAACCACAGTTGGAAGAAAAACCTACGGAAAAGATCGAAAAAACTACAGCATCTTTGACGGTTACCGAAGAAGTGTCTCAAATAGAGTTATCGACTGAACAAAGGCTGGATGAGAAACCGGTTGAAACTACTCAAGCTCCGTGGGTTCGTGGTAAGAAAAAACCCATTCGAACTGAACAAAAAATTGAAGAAAAGTTTACGGAAACAACTGATAAAAGAAAAGCAACTTTGAAAGTTGAAGAAGATGTGTCTCAAGTAAAACTACTAACCGAAGAAAAGCCGAACGAAAAACCGGTTGAAACTACTCAAGTTCCATGGGTTCGTGGTAAAAAGAAACCAGTCGCAATTCAACCACAGTTGGAAGAAAAACCTACGGAAAAGATCGAAAAAACTACAGCATCTTTGACTGTTACAGAAGAAGTATCTCAAGCTGAATTAGCAACTGAAGAAAAGCCGGACGAAAAACCGGTTGAAACTACTCAAGTTCCATGGGTTCGTGGTAAAAAGAAACCAGTCGCAATTAAACCACAGTTGGATGAAAAACCTACAGAAAAGATCGAAAAAACTACAGCATCTTTGACGGTTACAGAAGAAGTATCTCAAGTAGAATTACCAGCTGAAGAAAAGCCGGACGAAAAACCGGTTGAAACTACTCAAGTTCCATGGGTTCGTGGTAAGAAAAAACCCATTCGAACTGAACAAAAATTTGAAGAAAAGGTTATGGAAACAACTGATAAAAGAACAGCAACTTTGAAAGTTGAAGAAGATGTGTCTCAAGTAAAACTACTAACCGAAGAAAAGCCAGACCAGAAACCGGTTGAAACTACTCAAGCTCCATGGGTTCGTGGTAAGAAGAAACCAGTCGCAATTAAACCACAGTTGGAAGAAATACCTACGGAAAAGATCGAAAAAACTACAACATCTTTGACGATTACAGAAGAAGTATCTCAAATAGAATTACCAACCGAAGAAAAGCCGGACGAGAAACCGGTTGAAACTACTCAAGCTCCATGGGTTCGTGGTAAAAAGAAACCAGTCGCAATAAAACTACAGTTGGAAGAAAGACCTTCGGAAAAGATCGAAAAAACTACAGCATCTTTGACGGTTACAGAAGAAGTATCTCAAGTAGAATTACCAGCTGAAGAAAAGCCGGACGAAAAACCGGTTGAAACTACTCAAGTTCCATGGGTTCGTGGTAAAAAGAAACCAGTCGCAATGAAACCACAGTTGGATGAAAAACCTACGGAAAAGATCGAAAAAACTACAGCATCTTTGACGGTTACAGAAGAAGTATCTCAAGTAGAATTACCAGCTGAAGAAAAGCCGGACGAAAAACCGGTTGAAACTACTCAAGTTCCATGGGTTCGTGGTAAAAAGAAACCAGTCGCAATTAAACCACAGTTGGAAGAAAAACCTACGGAAAAGATCGAAAAAACTACAGCATCTTTGACTGTTACAGAAGAAGTATCTCAAGCTGAATTAGCAACTGAAGAAAAGCCGGACGAAAAACCGGTTGAAAATACTCAAGTTCCATGGGTTCGTGGTAAAAAGAAACCAGTCGCAATTAAACCACAGTTGGATGAAAAACCTACAGAAAAGATCGAAAAAACTACAGCATCTTTGACGGTTACAGAAGAAGTATCTCAAGTAGAATTACCAGCTGAAGAAAAGCCGGACGAGAAACCGGTTGAAACTACTCAAGCTCCATGGGTTCGTGGTAAGAAGAAACCAGTTGCAATTAAACCACAGTTGGAAGAAAAACCTACGGAAAAGATCGAAAAAACTACAGCATCTTTGACGGTTACAGAAGAAGTATCTCAAGCTCAGTTAGCAACTGAAGAAAATATGGACGAAAAACCGGTTGAAACTACTCAAGCTCCATGGGTTCGTGGTAAGAAGAAACCAGTAGCAATTAAAACACAGCTGGAAGAAAAACCTACGGAAAAGATCGAAAAAACTACAGCATCTTTGACGATTACAGAAGAAGTATCTCAAATAGAATTACCAACCGAAGAAAAGCCGGACGAGAAACCGGTTGAAACTACTCAAGCTCCATGGGTTCGTGGTAAGAAGAAACCAGTCGCAATAAAACCACAGTTGGAAGAAAAACCTACGGAAAAGATCGAAAAATCTACAGCATCTTTGACGATTACAGAAGAAGTATCTCAAACTGAGTTACCAACCGAAGAAAAGCTTGACGAGATACCGGTTGAAACTACTAAAGCTCCATGGGTTCGTGGTAAGAAAAAGCCAGTTGAAAAAAAACCTAAGCTCGTTGAAAAACCTACGGAAAAAATCGAAAAAACTACAGCAACTTTGATGGTTGAAGAAGAAGTGTTGCAAGTTGAGTTACCAGTTGAAGAAAAATTCACAGAATCAACTGAAAAGGTTACAGTCTCTTTGGTTACGAAAGAAGAAGTTTCATTACCTGTCGTGTCAGTCACTAATGCCTTAATGGAAATTCCGATGGAAACAAGTGGTATGAATTTATATATGTTATTGATTTATTGCCGTCCAATCCTTTTTTTCCTCTCATCGTCATGTTAGTAGATGATTTATTTTAACGTATATTTGGTCTGCGTATAATTTCTTAATGCTGAAATTCAAGCTTTACATCTAACTATGGCGAATTCTAAAGATGACTAACTTTTTTCAGTTATTTATACGGGATTACATCTGTTGCTATTAGTTCATAAATGTATTTAATGGATAAAATATTCTTAGGAGTATATGTTACCTTTTCATCTTACTCTGTCAGCTATAGCTGCTAAAATCTTTGGCCAAATTTAGGTTTAGAAGAACTTACTCTAGTAATTGCTGGCGAATGAATAAGCGTTCTTATTCAACAATTTTTTAGTTGAACATATACAAAAGGAGTCGATTGTGGCAAGGAGAAGTCAGTCACCTGAGCAATTCACCACGGTATATAAATTAGGATGTCCCTTATTTCCCAAAGTTTAAAATATCAATTTAGTAATCCAGATATCGAAAGGCGCTTATAAAATATAATATTTCACTAGCCCGACTTTTAATATTCAAAGTAGAAAAAAAACGAATATATATTATAAACTGTAAAAATTCGCAATGGGTCGACTTTTCGCCTCAGCGTCGTTGAAGGAAACCAATCAAAATTAGTCTTAAGCCGTCAATAGATTAATATGTCAATATTTAATTTACACACTAAACAATATCAAGCTACTGAACGAGCAATCACAACACTTATAAACTGCTCACGCTAAAAATCTCACCACTCTTTCAGGACCCAGGGTACACCGGAAATTTTTTTTCGAGTCGAATTTCTTTCCATTTTAAAATTTTCATATACTTATTTGAAAGCTGAAATTTAGACCTTTTGTGCGATGTAAAGAAAAAAATTTTCAGCTTACTAAAAGTCCTAATACAGAGGTTCAAATTTAAAAAAAAAAATAAAAATATGCAAATTGCGACAAAATTATGAAAACCCCAAAAAATCTCACGGAGCATGCTTAAAAATAAAATCAAAAACTTTAGATCCGACGTATGTTTCGATGAGGAATCGAATGGTGTCCTTGAATTTAGCCTTGAACATAATCTCAAAGCTACAGTGAACCAAATATCGATTTTTACGAAGTAATCCCCATTTTTTTATGGCAGATTTGAAAAAATCGGAAAATTTTAAATTTGTATAAACCTTTTTGCTTTTTTTCTTGGTAATTTTGAGGGCGCTATACTAAATAAGAAATTAAACTCTTATTTGGGCATAATTTTAAGTTAAATGAGGGGTTTTATTTCTAACTCTAGCGTCCTCAAAATTGTAAAACAAACATCGCATTACAGACATGGGTTTTCGGTGTCCCATTGGGCTCTAAACCAATAAAAACTTATTTATTTATGAGTATCTTTCGATATCTGGGTTATCAAATAAGTACCCTTAAAAAAATTACACGGAAAGGATCTGCGAAATTTTTTAAGGGTATTTTTGACTTTGAGAAATTAGGTACGCCCTAATTTACAATTAATACTTACCATCCCTTAATAACCTTGCAGAGAATAAATTTATTAGTGTACCTCACGAAGCTAGCTTTTGTTTTATGATCTCTTAAACTCTACAGTTATTTTTGAATCATAATTTTATGTCTCATAGTTGTTTGTGTTCTTAAAATCAGAGATGTGTATTGATTGCATGGACCTTATAATATTCAGCAGTTTCTCCTGTCAAAAAAAATTATTGTGTCACAGTTTTCAGACGGTAATACAATATATATACCATGAGGTGCTTTTACTATATTATAGTACACAAAAAATTCTCAAGCGCTATTTTCAATAGTTTAAAAAGTTTCGAATTTTTCAAATTTATCATATGCTCTATAACTTCAGAAAAAATTATTGCAAATTCCAAAAAAGTTTTGACGTTAATTAAATTCGATAACTAACCTGGAAACTTTTTCTTGTTTTTCTGTTTGAAAGTGCATAACCGCAAATATTTTTCTAATTTTTTTAATTCTGATAAGTATAGTAACGAAGATTGTAGAGTAAAAATCCCCTTTTCTCAACAAATTTTTTTTTTCAAGACAACCTAGCCTGTTAAAAATAAGTCTCGGACATTTAATTTAGGTAAAAATTAGGTTGTTACCCAGATAAATTTTTAGAAAAATTTCAGGTATCAAACTGTAAACCGATGGTGGACCAAAAATTTGCATTTTTATGAATAAAAATAACTTGTCATTTCATAACCAATTTTACCTCACTATTTGAGGGAAAAATCCCCATCTTTCTACACGTCAAAAATATTATTCAGATTTTTTTGTGTGTTTACCATAAGTTGAAATAATAATTTTTCCAATAAAAGCGAAGTTTTATGGACAAATTAACAAAATTATTGTATAGATTTTAATTTTGTAATTCGTCGGACCATTATGCGATTTTGAACATTTTTGCTTTGCTATACTGATCATGTTGCATGAACCAAACATATCAATGTTTTACATAAAGAGTAGCACTTTCATGTTACAAAGAAAATAGAAATAGCTACTCTTGATTAACAATGACTGAATAGAGTTCCAGTAGAAGTGTGTGCAGCAATCAATTTAGTTGAATTTGTTTTACCTTCATATACTTACTTTACCTCTCACAAGATTTTCAGTTTACCCATGATTTATTGTGAAATTGTTAAAGTACATTTTCGATTTTTTTTTAAATTTTTTATGATTTCACAAAAATCTCTTATTGTCATATACTGCCTTCTAGTTAGCCAATAGAACTATAATATATGTTATCATTTAGTTCACTATTTAACACAAAAAATTGTTAAAATAATATTATACTTTTATTCAAAATTATTCTGAATTATACGATGTAAAGACAATTTAAATATCTTTACTTACTAGAATACGAAAATATCGTCTTAATTAGAAATTTATCAGAAACTTATGATTTTATAGCAGATGAAGATCATTTCGATATCTCACTTGATCGTGTGACAGCTACATCTCAACTTAAGTATTGTGCACCAACAATTACCGAACCATTCGCAGCGATTACTGCAGTACCTAAACAACCTCTAAAGTTGACAGTAAAGTTTGAAAGTGTATCAAATACGGATGTAAAATGGTTTCGAAATAATATAGAGATTTTATCTACTGAAATGCGCAAAATTAGTACATTCAACAATATTACTGAGCTCATAATACAGAGTGTATCTAAAAAAGATGCTGGAAAATATGAAGTACGATTGCAAAATTCTACTGGAGAAGCTCGCTGTTCAGGAACAGTATCCGTACAAGACACTCAATCTGATGACAGTAGGCCACCACGATTCATCACACCTATTCGATCTCAGATAATACCCATTGGGGAAGTCGTTATATTGGAAGCAATAGTTACATCTCACCCACCAGCATCATTTCAATGGTTTTTCGAAAATCATTTAATTGAGGTTGGGATGATTTTTATTCAAAATTTTTGCACTACGTGACAGTTGAATACGAAAAAATTGTAAAATTGCTTTTTCCATCTACTTCTATATGAATAGAAAAGTACTTTTACACCATACAACCGAAATTCACGCGCATTGCACGTTTTTCTGCAGTACAAGTGCCACTTTCTGGCGCTGCAGTATGTCTTACATTCACTGCAGTCGCTCGCTAATCTCACTTTGTAGTACCAGAAAGTGAGACTTATATCTTGGAAAAAGAGGCATTATCACATTATTATAAAATACCGTACATTGTACGAGTCATGGGAAGCACTTTTTAGCAAGGTCCTTAAAAACTTTACTGTGCTCTAACTCAAAACTACGGCATGCTTTAGAGTGCTACCTTTGACTCTAGTATTGCAAATTACTAAAAACATTCTTAGAGAGTATGAAAAAATTCTCGATTTTAAGAACCTTAAGTTACATCTTTATAGATACAGACGATTGATCTTTATACATATTATTCAAGTACAAGTTTATTAATCATAGTCAATGACGTGAATTTTTTTTTTTTAATTTAGTAAAAAGAAAATACAATTGCAATTATATTTTCAGAATCTAAGACTACTAAATAAATATAAAGTTGATTTCACTTTTAAGCTCTATTCATAATTAGTGGACTGTGACTATGTAATGGGACTTTACAGCACTCTAACCTAAAAATCGCAGTTTGCCGCTAGTTTTGAGCTCTTGTGCTATAAAGTGCTATTGATATCAAATTCGAAATCGTAACTGGAAACTTTACCTTAGAAACAAATTATAACAAATTTTTCAAGACTGACCATAAAAAAATTAATAAATATTCATAAAATAAAAACGTAAATATAAAATTAGTCATGGCAAAAAAAATAATTTTCAAAAACATTGAGAAACATTTTTACAAAATATTTTTTGAATAGCTACTCGAATATTTAAAGAATAAAAAAACAAAAGTATCAGGGCAGCTTTTCAAAACTATTTAAGTAAACATATTTAAAAATGTTCATTTGCGCCAAGCTTACAGTATTCTTTTTGAGCCACTACAGATGTAACGTTGCGAAGGTTTCTCATATTTAAAGAATTTTCTCATGTAAAACCGGCTATAAGAGTATATGTAGCTTAGTTTTTCATTTTCAAGTTGTATTATTGTCGATTTGATACAACTTTCAAATACATTCACACAATTAGAATACAAAAATTAAAATTATAAATTTGTACTGGTATTTAGGCTTCCGACGATATTCATTTGGCTGCTGTAGATAATAAGTCAGTACTTATTGTAAAGGAAGCCAGACTGGAATATTCAGGCATTTATACTTGTCGGGCTGAAAATGTAGCAGGATCTGTAACTAATTCTGCAACTGTCACCATTGAAGAGGTCTCTACAGAAGAACAAGTTGAAGGATCACATCCAATTTTTACAAAAAAACTTTTACCAGTTCGTGTCATGGATGGCGAAACAGTAAATTTAAGTTGTATTGTTGAAGCATATCCAATCCCCAGAGTAGATTGGTTCCATGACGGAAAACCAATAAAACGGCCAAAGCAAATGATTATCATGCAAAATTTGCAAGGCTTATGTAATTTATCAATAAATGAAGTATTTCCCGAAGACGCTGGAGAATATAGTTGCAAAGCAGTCAATTATTTCGGTGAAGCAATTTGTAGCGCATCATTGATTGTAGAAGGTACCACATGTATTTGTATAAATCATATAAACAAACGCAAATACATCATTCATAAATTTTTTAATTTTCCGAGCAAAAGTGAACACTTAGAATACTAGTAGGACCCTACATAATTATAGAATGATCGAAATCTTGCTAAAAATGGATACTTTCTAAAAAAAACTTAGTTATTTTTTCGAAGAAAAGATTCAGATTTATTTTTATCTCGTATAATTCAGAAAAATTTTTTATGCAATAGTATGACGAAAAATGTCTTTTTTCGCACATTTTTTAGTGCGCAAAATGCGTTTTTGGACACATGTGTGCGGTAAAACGCCTGATTTAAATGAACGTATTTTTCGACTACCATTGCATAAAATTTTGTATGCAACACGTGCCCAGCTTTTTGCGCACAGTGTGCGGAAAAAGCACCCACTCGTGCCGGCATAGCCGACACTCGTGTCTTTTTCCGCACACTCGTGCCCAAAAACGCCTTTTGGTCTCTTGTTACATAAATAACTATTATGCAATAGTATGACGAAAATAACCATTAATCGATAAAAAAATTCAATTACACTACTCTTACGGAAATCTATTTCATGCACAAAGCTTATATTTGCTCGAAAAAATGTTTTGGTACTCAGTAAATAATAAGAGAAACCTTATTTTTTTGTCCAGTTGATATTTTATTCGTATAATTTCTAAAACAAAACGAGAAACATTAAATCTCGATCTGAAGAAGAATAATGCATCGAATATTATAATCGAATTGTATTATAATCGAAACATTCATTTCAAAACTTCAGGGGACACGCTTATGTTGAATCTTTTTAAATTAAATAATATAAAAATAAAATGTTAAAATTGAATCTTTTAGTTTTTATATAAAATTATGTTTTTCAAGTCTTTTTACGTCAGAGAACATTTCTCTAGTACCTTTTATTATTTTAATTAGTTCAGGATGCATCCATAATGACTTATGATCCTAAAGCCCTGTGCCGCATGAATTTGAATAAAATCTTTGACTAATCTTGATCCTAGAGGTCTTGAAATTTTTGTCAAAACATTCTCCTCCACTTAAGTGTAACAGAATTTCAAGAAAAATCTAAGAAATTATTTTCCATACTAAAATAAAAAAAAACTGCTGCGAATTTATTGGCAAGGAGCTTCCTGCAAAGATAAATTGGAAACCAACTCTAAAACTAATTCTACATAATGCTCTACACACGTCACACACACACACACACACACACACACACACACACACACACACACACACACACACACACGCGCACAGACATCCGTTAGGAATTCAATCTAATTTACAAATATGTAAACCAAATGGTCCTACGAGGTCTGGTTCAAAAACTCATATTCAAACCCGTCACATAGCTTCCTCTATGGAGGATGCAAAAATTCAAAAATAGCTTTTTTTATGCGTTTTTACGACTGGTAATTTGAATAAATAATTTAATCGAAAATCTGTTTCACTTATGTGGAGAAGAATGTTATGACAAAAATTTCAAGACCTCTAGGATCAATATCAGTCAAAGATTCCATTCAGATTAATGCGGCAGAAGGCTTTGGAATCATAAGTCATTATGGATGCATCCCGGACTAATTTAAATAATAAAAGGTACTAGAGACATGTTTTCTGACGCTAAATGACTTGAAAAAAACATAATTTTATATAAAAACTAAAAATTTAATTTCAACATTTTATTTTCATGTTTTTCAATACATTTGATTATACACGATTCAACTCAGGTTTGTCCCCTGAAATAAGAATTTCTAATGTACAGAATTTGTTGCTTTAAATCATAATAAATACTTCATCTAATTGTATAATGCATAATTTAATATGACATTTCATTCGGTACGTGATGTCCAATTATTACGAAAACCAATGATGTATGCGTTATTCAAGTTATTTTCATATTCTAGAATGGGTGCCGATTTACCGCACTCTTAATATAATACTTAAGAATATTAATTATTATTTTTTTTAATAAATTCTTTGGGATCAGGGAATCTAAATTAAAAATAAGGGTAAAATATTATACTTAAGTACGAAGCATTTTACTTTTTAAGTATTTTTAAATCCCAATTTCACTTTACAAGATAATTTTATTATACTTCACATAATATATTTCACTAATCTTTAAATGTATGTTTTGTCTAGCATATGAATACGTTCCAGATTCAGAAATAGAAATTTCTGAAATTGCTACTTCACTAACAGAACAAAGTGAATCTGACGAAGATAAAGTATCAATAAAGGTAATGTTTATAAATTTTTTATGTAAATAACAAAATTCATTTTGATTTTAAAGTAAAAATACCAATTAGATCTTTATTAAGGGGTTACTAGCCTTGTGCTGACGGAAATTATTATTATAATTACTTTTTTTTTTGAAAAATTATACTTCAAACACCAAAAATTCAATGAATTTAAAATTTTTACACCATGAAGTTTATCGATTAAAGAAGCCATAAAAATTTTCAGATAAAATTATTAAAAGTTGTCGATTTTCCATCAGTTTCCTGACAAAATCATCAGAAACTAAAAATTCGACATATTTCTCAAAGTTTACACTCTTGACTAGCAATTAAAAGAAAGAAAAGTAAAAAAAATAAAATTTCATAATTCGGCATTACAATCCTTACTCACATATAGAGCAAAAAATACACAATAAAAAACATTTAAACACAGGGTGACCGAGGAAATCTACTGGAAAATCGACAATTTTCAATATTTTTATCTGAAATTTTTTACATCTTCTTTAACAGATAAATTTGTGTAAAAATAAGTGTTAAGAAACTATATAGGCTTGATGTGCATCTGTGAAAGACTAATATTAGCGGGAAAATTGCGTATTTTATTTCATAAAAAAAGTACTTATAAAGTTTTAAACATATTATCATTCATTTACTTGTATCGGATTGTATATTAGTCTTCAAAAAAAAAATTTAAATTAAATATTGTTTGCATAATTTGATAAATAATTGATTATACTTTTCAGGATGTATCAGAAACTGAAGTACAAGAATTTGCACCAGAAATAGTTAAAAAACTTCCAGAATACATACCATCCATTGATGGCTCTCTTACAAGGTAAAATTGATTTATTTGAATATAGTATTTTTTCCAATGAATGCAGTTTTATTCAAAAACACTATCTACACCAATTGATATTGCTATTTTTTCACATGAAAGCTTGAAATTAGCTGTAAAGTTGCGGATTTTAACTTGCGTGTTTTGGGAAAAATTAAATTACCAAATTGTTGAAAAACATTTCTTATCTTTTTCATCATTGAGAATCGATACTCTTGTACACTAACCTCGCGGTACCAGAAATTGCGACTTAGGACGCGAAAAAGGGGGCATAAATGTGGACTTAGCACACTGTTATAAAATTGAGTATGATACTCGTGCCATAGGGGACACTTTCTGACTCGGCTATTAGGACCCTCACTGCGCTCGAGCTCTAAACTACGCCGTGCCAGAAAATGTTACTTATAACATTAGTACCTTAATAGTACATTGTGAAACAGTGGCTTCTGCCGTGCTAGCAGTATAGCAATGTGCTAAGTTCACATTTATGCCCCGCAGTGCAATAAAGTACTATTACAAAATATGAAGTAATTAACCTCTAGAGGGCCGGTATTTCAGAGAGTATATCATTCATAGAAAACTGACATATAAGATATCATTGATAAATCACAGGCTAAGTGTCGATCAGAGGGGGTGCCAATGTTATTAGCTTTCCAGCCCTCTAATGGTTAATACAAACGTAAGAAACTTATAAAAACCCGTGTTATGTACATAATGAATTGAAAAGACTAGAGGAGCTGGAAAACCCGGCATTAAAAACAATATTTCAGTTTTATTTGATTTCTTTTACTTTATAATCAATTGAAAATTTTAGGTTGGAAGTACAAGTTCGAGGCCACCCAAAACCAAAAGGAAAATGGTATAAACAAGGTTTGGAAATACACTCATCTACAGAATTTCAAATAGAAGAGCTTGATGAGGGAACTTCTGTTTTGACGATTTCTGAAACTTATCCTGATGATACTGGGGAAATTGTTTTTGAAGCGCATAATTCTTTGGGAGTTTCTACAACGAGAACTTATTTATCAGTAGAAGGTATATTCGATCTCAAAAACTCTACATAATTTTTACATATCTTATAGAACGCAAGATAGTAACAGATCACAATGTGCTGCATTAACGTGAAAGAGATATTAACATTTAATTTAAATCACGTAAAAATTAGTTGTTCTAATTCTCAACTTGAGCCATTGTTGAAAATTTAAAGTAACTAGCGAATTTAGTCTAAATGTGAAGGTGGAAAGATGAAAGGGGAAGTGTAAGGGACGAAATATATTTAACTTATTTTATAAATTTACCCTGCTAGTTCGAACTCTTTTAATTCGAAAAAATTTTTCAAGTCTCAATTCTCTATTCACGGGAAATTCATGTCACATGTGATTTCAATGCTGTTATTTGGTCTGTAATTTTAAAGCAAACAGTTCGGCATATAATACTATATTAGTAGTGTTCTATGTAATATTTTAACTTGAAAGTAAAAATAAATTCGAGTAATGAAAAAAAGGAAGTAGGATAGGGAAATAAGAGAAAGTTTCAAAAGTAAAAAAAGAGTCTCATTTTCAAGAGTTATAAAATTCAGGAACAGTAAGCTCGGCATCTAGTTCTCGGTTTATGTTCATTTTGAGAAATTTGTGGAGATGAAACTGATAAAATTTTATCCGTCATGTAAAAAATGTTAAAAACTGAAAAAAAAATTTCTTGTTTTTTTTCCATTTTACATTTAAAACAATACCTTCAGGCTTTGCAGACCTGTTATAATCCATGAAATATTTGAGTAACCATATATTCTATCTTTTAAAACTTTATTCATTATATTAAAAGGCTCAGAAATAATTTTTGGACCGAAAAATTAATCCCTTTTATTTTGACTCTATAACGTTACGGGTATGACTTTTCTTAATATACAAGTAAACTATTCAGAAAATATTAAATAATAAAATACGGAACAACCTCATATTCATGTTCATAATTATTGTCAATATTATTTTAAAGCCCCAAGCATGATATATGAGAAAAACAGCACATATGATCTGCAATTATCTACCGATCTAAAAACTTTATTAAAAGATAATATAACTTATATTCAAAGAAAAATTATCAATTCATTAATGTTTAAATGATCTTATGCTTTTTGCAGCTCGATAATTCTATCATTCCAATATTCCTAATCCTTTCTACATACATTTGAAATATTTACACATCACAAATAACTTTAACATAATATATAGTACGATTCACACTTAATATTGCAAGAAAACTTGAGAAAAAATTGTGCAATAAATAAATATTATATGATTCTTAGGTATAATAGGTACAAAAGAATATAGAAAACCTGAATGGGTGTCTCAAATGGAAGAAATGCAAGAAGCATTACGAGGTAATTTTTAAATTTTTTTTTATTGCATTCCTAATTTCTTAAATTAATCTTGAAATTTTTTCTTGAAAACTTTTTTATTGTTTCGGTTTTTTAATTGAGAAAATTATATTGTAGCTACTCAATCAATCCCTCGGTTTATACAAGAATTTACAGACACGTATACCCAAGAAGGTGAAACGGTTGAATTTCAGTGTTCATATTCCGGTAACCCTGTTCCAGGTGACATGTTCTTCTTTTTTCAAAATAAAATAAGTTTTGGGATAATTTTATGTATTTCAAACAAACACTAATATTTTTTATAAATATTTTAGATATTACTTGGTTGAAAAACGATAAGATTATATTGAGTTCTGACAGACTGAAAATTTTGATTAACGAAGAAGATAAAAAAACGTCATTGAAAATTATATCAGTTGAGCAAGATGACGCAGGAGAATATATTTGCAAAGCTATTAGTGATATTGGTTTGGCCATTACGAAAGCAAAGCTTCGAGTATCAGGTAAACTTTTAACAACAAATTTTTAAACTATAAATTACAAATACTTCATCGAAAAATGAATTTAAGATGCTGCAATAAAGCCGCAACAACAGTCTCAATCCTCGCTAGAAATTCAAGAAGAAGTTAAACGAAAAAAAGAAAAATTAATTAAAAAGAAAAAGAAAACGGAAAAACAAAAGAGTACTAGTATTGATAAGGATTTGGACAATAAAATAAATCATATAATGAGTGCAGAAAAAGAAAATATAGCTCGTGAAGTAGAAGATGTAATGGAGCTATTTAATGTTCCTGAATTTGTTTCCGGTATTGAACCTTTACGAGAACTAGCAACTATAGGTTACTTATTGAAGAAAGGGGTTACTACTATTGAAATAAACGAGAGTCTTTACAAAACTAATAAGTTCCCCGCTCTTCAAACACCTGATGCTCAAAATGCTCTGGTACAACTCGTTGAAAGAAAGGGGTATGGTCCCTTGATTACGCAGATTTTTTCAGAAGAAACTACAACTGACGAGCATATTGTCGCTGCAACAGTAGGATTTAGAGCTTTTATAAAGCTTGTCGAACTACAACATGCTACGGTAGAAGAAGTAATCACTCAATTCTTACCGCAAGATTTCAAACCAAGATCTTGGGAATTATCAGAAGCTACTGAAGTAAGTTTTTCTACTATTATGAAAAATTCAATTTAATTCAGCAGGATCTGTTCTGAACGTTTTTTTTCTTTCCTTAAACTTGTAAGTTTTTAGCACTGGGTGGTAGGGGTGTGCGAGTACTCGATTTTTAGAGTTTTGCTCGATTCTACTCGACTTGTCGAGTTCGAGTCGAGTGAACTTAACATAGCGCCAAATAATCGGGTACATACTCGTGCCACAAAGTGTTACTTATAGCATGGTGTAATTTTATAACAGTGTGCTAGAGTCACATTTATGCCCCCTTTTTGGAGCCATAACTCGCAATAAGTCGCACTTTCTGGTACGTTCGTGGAGCGAAATTAGCATGCTCGTGGTTAGTGTAAAGCGTACAATAAATTTAAATTTATGCCACGCAGTGCTATTATAGCACTTTATACAACGGGTGTGGATATGCTTTTTCTACAAAACGAGGGGTATAAACTGTACCGAGTCAAAACGTATTAGTTATGGCCCTTTTATTATAAAAAAAATTACTTGCAATCCCGCTATTTTTCACAAAAGATTATTCACAACTTCAAATCGTCCTCTTTTCCAACGATGTTGATGCTAGAGATATTGAGGAAAAATTTAATTTTACGTAAAAAAAAATCTCTAGATTATTATTTGAGAAATTTTAAAGGGGTACAATAAAGTATCTGGAAAAGTACAAACATATGGACGGTTGAATGTTTAAGGGTTATATGAGCCGGTTGAGCTACGGAAATTAAGCCTCAAATATTCCATGTTACTAATCTTTAAGTCTCTAAGTGCTAATCTATAGTAAGTGTCGTTTAATTCAGTAACGAATATTAACCAACACTGACTGTACATTATTCATATCTTCATTTTGTGTGTAACATGAAAAGAAAAAATTATTATTCTTAAAAATAAACTAAAAAAAAATTATTATTAATAAAATTATTTTTAATTCGTCAGCATACTGAAATAACAACTCTGACCGAAACATTCGAAATCACCGAACAAATAGAAGTTCACACACTGGGTACGTATCAATAATTTTTAATTTTTCAAACTACTACTAATTTTACTACTATTTAATTTTACAATAATAGTTATTTATGTAACAAGTGCCCAAAAGGCGTTTTTGGGCACGAGTGTGCGGAAAAAGACACGAGTGCCGGCTATGCCGGCACGAGTGGGTGTTTTTTCCGCACACTGTGCGCAAAAAGCTGGGCACGTGTTGCATACAAAATTTTATGCAATAGTAGGCGAAAAATACGTTCATTTAAATGAGGCGTTTTACCGCACACCCGTGTCCAAAATGGGGCATTTTACCGCACATAAGTGTCCAAAAACGCTTTTTGCGCACTAAAAAATGTGCGAAAAAAGACATTTTTCGTCATACTATTGAATAAAATTGTTTTATTTATCAAGTATTATGATAATGATTGAGATCATCATGAATTCTTTTTTAAAAATAACATACTTATCATAACATTTTTGATCAAATTTAAGAAAACTTAAGTTAATATAACGTTAAGGTAGTAGGTGCGCTAAAATCGCCACAACTCTACGTGACTATACAAAATCGCAATACAGCCATATAGAAAATGTGTTTACACATGGGTCATATCACAAAAGAGTTGATAGTTAAAAAAATGAAATTGAAACAAAGATGTACTCTTGAAGAGTTCATTGAAAAATGAAAATCCTGAAAATTTCAGTCCTCTAGGTCCATCCCTCTTGGATTTTCAGGGTCTCAAAGTTGGAATTTGATTTTTCAAATTTTATTTTGATTTCCTGGCGTGAATATGAAAAAATTTATGAAACATGATTTTCAATGTAAAATTTAATGAGGAATTCAAAATTTTTATGAAAAATCATATTTATAACCTCAAAATCCCTAAATTACCAAAAAGCAGTCTCAAGGACAAAAGTAAACATGTTCGTCTCCAGTGATCACGCCAATATTGCAGTATGTTCATCGATACATCAAAATACAACTTCTGATAAATTTTGGTCATCGGTTGAAAATCAGAGTTAATTCTTCAGCTGTCAAAAGACCTAAAAACATGTAAAATTCATAAACAACTATATTTTCAGATCTTTCGACAGCTGAAGAATTAACTCTGATTTTCAACCGATGACCAAAATTTATCAGAAGTTGTATTTTGATGTATCGATGAATATACTGCAATATTGGCGTGATCACTGGAGACGAACATGTTTACTTTTGTCCTTGAGACTGCTTTTTGGTAATTTAGGGATTTTGAGGTTATAAATATGATTTTTCATAAAAATTTTGAATTCCTCATTAAATTTTACATTGAAAATCATGTTTCATAAATTTTTTCATATTCACGCCAGGAAATCAAAATAAAATTTGAAAAATCAAATTCCAACTTTGAGACCCTGAAAATCCAAGAGGGATGGACCTAGAGGACTGAAATTTTCAGGATTTTCATTTTTCAATGAACTCTTCAAGAGTACATCTTTGTTTCAATTTCATTTTTTTAACTATCAACTCTTTTGTGATATGAGCCATATACATTCACATATAATAACATCCTCATGCGGTTATTGACAACCATCGTTGATATTTGTACAGATAGATTCCACTCTACCCTCACTTGCATGGAATTTCATATGACCTGTAATGAGGTCAAATTCAAATGAATTATATAAAAAATAAATGAGCGAAAAATAAAAGGCTAAGGACACTTAATTTTGAATATGTTGTGTATTAATATTTTTCTCATCAAATACTATTTTTTTTTACACTTTGTAAAAATGATTATTGATATCTAGAGCAATTTATGAATTATCTACGCACTGGTTCATAAAACTCCATGTTAATTTTTAATTGTTGTTCATCTAAATCTCGTTAACGGAATGATCCGGTAAAAACCTCTTGCAATTTCAAAATTTTTGTGAGAAAACGACTTTAGGCACCTACTATCTCAAAAGCATTTCATAAAAAAAAATGAAAAATTTATCTTTGCAGAACGTGAGAGTGAAGCCACATCAAGACAATCGCAAGATGTTCGAGAAATGAAAGGTTCGATTTTATTGCGATAATTTATATTTATTAATCTTTTAAAAATTAAATGGTAACATCGAGTGCTTTGAACAGAAAATTTTTTTAAAAATTATAAAATTATAAAACATTGAAAAATAATATTTATAATTAATCAAAATTTTTAGATCATTTCTAAAGTTCTAATTAAACTAATAATGATAAAATATTTTTTTAGGCACTTATTGCATAAATAACTATTATTACTGATAAATAACTAGTGCTTATGCCAGTGCTTCTCACCCTCTGCAGCAAAAATCTTTTATCTCGATGAAATAAACGTAGAAGATTATCTCTATCACTGTTATCTTACTACTGTTACTAGCAGTATTGGAGATACTTTTCGAAACACCATCATTTTTATATATTATCGCTATGCAAGGTGAAAAATGCAATAAAAAAGTTTTATTTGATTAAAATCATTAAGAAATTTAAATGTTATTATTCTTGTAATATACAGTAGAGCCTCCTTATTTAAGAGGCTTCCATTTTTCAGGAAGCGTTGCGCTAATGAAAAAAGGAAAGATTTATTCTGTATTGATGAAAAATATCACAATCAATTTGCTGAAAAACCACTAAATTGAATGTTTTTTTCTCAATTGAAAAAAGATCTAAAGAAAAGTGTAGTGCTTGTTCGGTAAATAGTGTGGCTCAGGCATTACTTTGATAGATTTAATTAATTAACATTTCATCCTGCACGATTCATTTTTTGGTTTTTAATAATAATTGTTAATTATATTCCGCGTCGTATATTTACTTTTTAATATTCATCAGCTCACCTAGATCACATGCATAGTACATAATATGTAAAAATTGAGATATATTTATATATGTTTTTAAAAAATCACTATTATTACTAATTTTTTAATTTAAAAATAGATTTAAAAACTGTATAAAATAATGTAAAAAAATGATATAATAACTAAAAATTTCATTCCTATGGTTTCAGATGCTTGAAGCTTTGTCACTTTGTGCAGTGCATTTTTGCTTACACCGCTATGCTTTCTATGCTTCATTTCTATTTTTAATATAAATTTTATGATTTGGGATTATTTTTAAGACACACTATATAAGTGTAAATAAAACTATTTTTTTCAACCTTTAACGAATATTTCCTTTTCTTTGATTTCTCTTTGAAATTTTTAATGGTTTAAATTTATTATAAATTATAATTATCTAATCATTTGAATCATTATCTTTTTTACTTATATAACCTGAGTATCCACTCATTTCTATTCTTTTAATAAGTTGATTTAAATAAAATTAAACGAAATTAGAATCAAAGATAATTATCCTATGATTTTTATAAATAGTTTATTTTAAAAAATAATAGATGTCTTTGTTGTTACGCCAAAAAACAAATAAAAAATTCAGCAAACTTATACTACAAAATTATTCTCAACACATGAAATTATTTTTTACAAACTTTTCACAGAATACGAGGACACTCCGCAAGTACACACTACAAAGCGTAAACCAAAAATTATAAATGTAGAAGAACAAATTCAGTTTGATAAAACACATCCAAACAGGGATGAGGGGGTAACTATAACTGAAATAGAAGATGCTGTATCATTGAGCGAATCACATGTTCAAGCAGTGGACCAACCGAAAATCACTAAACCCGCAGAAAAACAATTAAACAAAAAACACGTCAAGTTCGAGGAAATCGAACTTATTGAGCAAGATGAAAATATTGAAACAATCAAGTTCTTTAAACCTAAATACTCTAAAACTCAAAATAATCTTTCTGAACAAGCAGATGAATTAGTGACAGAAGATTTAACAAAAGCTTCTATATTGACCAATATTCCCAATTTGCAGAATGAAATTGTTCCATTAAGTATGACTGCTAATCAAGCCGTAGAATTACCAATCAGTGTCAAAGCTGGAATATCAGTTGATACATCCTCAGCATTAGTTAAAGAAGTTCCAACTGTTCAAGAACACGAAAAGAAAATAGAATTTAAAAATATTCCAAGTTCAAAACAAGCTTCTATTTCTTTCACTCCAAATCAAGTTTATGCAACTAGTGAGATGTTTTCTCAAAATGAAACTAAAACACTAGAAGAACAAAAAATCCAAAATGACAAAGCATTAGTCGGCTTTGAAACTAGCGAAGGATTGATAATAAATGAATACAGTGTCACTGAAGCTAATCCCGATGAACTTAATTCATACATGCAACGAAATATTGAGAGAGCAAAAATTACCATGAATGTACAAGAAGCAAAAGTTATGAGTGAAATTCATGTTGTTGAAAAAGAAACATCATCCGATGAAAAAATAATCCCACTGTACGCTAATAAAAGTATCATCCCTCAAAATTCTGTTTCTGTAACGGAAATTCAAGACATGAATAAAGAATCAACGCTAGAGGAAACAAAATCACTATCAGAACAACCCAAAATTGAATATGTCACTGCTCAAGCACTTTTTGTTCGGGAATATTTCGATACAAATCAAGTTAGTGATTATAATTCATCCTTAGTGAAACCATTAGAAACTGCAACATCTGAAATTGTAGAACAACAGATGAGATTCACTCAAATAACATTAACCGCTGAAAAAGAAAATTATTACCAACCTCAAGAATTTTACAAAACTCAAAATCCTAAAATTGGAATTTCAAATGCTGGTCAAATTGTTACAATAGAAGAACAAAGTATCCAGGAAAAAGAAGATCAATTTTTGATTCAAAACGTGGAAATCTTCAAGGTGGAACCAAACTTCAACTTAAATGAAAGTCTTAACATAACGAGCGTATTAGAAGAACAACAAGAAAATTATTTCTTGCCAAAATCATTAGACTCTGCTGTTGCAGAAATTAATTTAATTGAAAATGAATCAATTTCTACAATTGAGACAAATTTAGGTGAAAGTGAAAATCAATATGATGAAATTCCAGCTTCTGTGAAAACTGCGAATGAAACTATTCTACCATTCAAAGTTGGAGTCATGTCAAAAATTGACATTCAAGATTCGTTAGGCAATTATGAAGAAAAATTGACCCCTACTGCAGCGATCGCAGAATCTTGTGTTCGACTAAATGATCATTTAAGTATTTCAGAGATTTTAACTGCAGATCAACCTTCTAAGTATGAAAAATCGTTAAAATATATTACAGATCAAGGTACTGTATCTATAGAAACAACCGAAGCTAATATAACCGAACAGATAGTAATTAATGAAAAAGAGGAATCCTTACCTCTCGTTTCAAAACCAGAAAAAGAGTTTGGCAGAATTTTAGTGGATTGTTCCAAAAGCCTAGATGTATCACAAACAATAGTAGGAGAAAAAGAAGATTCATTCAAAGCATCAGAAATACCCAAAAAGAAAAAATGTAAAGAACTTTTTTATTCTCAGCCGCATAAATATTTTGAGACGAATGAAACCCAACTAGTAGAAAATATTGAAGAAATAAAGGAAAATGAATTTGAAAGCAGTCAAAGAAACGCAAAAACAAACATTTCAAAAAATCGCATGAATGAAACAGTTATAGCAGAAACTATACCTATGGATAATGTTTATTCAGATGTTTCAGAATACACTGTAAAATCAGAAATCGCTAATATTTGTATTAATGAAAATGACAGCGTAACTATGACCGAAATTATATTGACTGAAACAGAATCTGAAAACGCAAGAATAGATACATTAGAAAATGCAAATGCAATGATAAATTATTCAACACATCCTGTCGCTTCTCAGAATATAACTAGATCAGAATCACCAACGCAATTTTTACTACAAGAGAGTATGGTTCAAGAAAAAATGATCATTCCTTCCCCCATCCCCTTTGAAAGAGTATCCATTTTTGAACAACAATATGCTGAAAAAGAAGATAATGATGTTGATTTCATACGTCCAGATGAAAAATTAGCCAGTATTAATTTTTCAGAGATAACAACTAATACTACTGCTTTTGAAATCGTAACTGGAGATAGAGAAAAACCGTGCATAGATTCGGTCGGTAAAACAAAAGAAGAAATTGCAGACATTAATGTAATAGCTTATAGAACATCTGTGAACACTGTAACTGTTCCTCAACAAAATACATCAGATATGGTAGTTGTAAAACCAAGTATTGATGTAGCTTCATCGCATCATAATACTTTTAAAACTCTTATTGTTACCGAAACAAATGCAGCTGAATCGGAAAAAATGAAGGAATTAGATCATATACCGAAAATCCAGAAGGCTGAATTGAAGCTAGCATTGACTGAAAAAGTACCTGTAAATCAACTGAACACAATTTTGAATAAGGTAAATAGTATATTTAATAATTAACATGTTTTTTTCTCACTACCACAGCCAAAATCACATAGCTACGTTATCAATTAAAAGCAAAAAGTTTTTTTGTAACTTCATATACGATTATTCATTTAATATTTTTTATTTTCTATCGATGTATTATTGCTATAATCATGAGTATGTTACAAATCGGAAAATTGAAAAAAAGTAAATTTCGTGAAATTTTAACATTCGATTCTCGAACACGATGCAAACAGGTCATGTTAATATTGCTTGTACCTATTTTTATCAAGTAGGCTAACAATTAAATTATCATTTGATTCTATGAACCAAACCGTAACTTGGTCGAAAAATTCAGGCCGATTGGCTATGGACCCTTTCGGGTACATAGGTGTTCATAGAAAATCTCTAAATTTGAAAAATGCTCATTTTTTTAGAAGTTTTTACAAAATTCTAAATACCCACGAGGTCCCATCGAGAATAGTGCTGATTTTATCAGTTGAAGTAGAGTTTGTGCCACGCAATCCGATGGTACTTTACTTTTAGCGTGCTTGCATGATAATGAAAGTTACAAACAATATAAAAATCACCTGTTCGCATCGGGCACCCTTCTTCATTATTATGTAAATAAGTATTTGACTATAGATTTTCGCCTCGGTAGGGTAAAGTGAACACCCTCTATATTTTGTAAACGATGCGAAAAATTTTGGAGTAAAAAAATGAAATATTTATTTACAAGTGCATGCTGCAAAATTCTCTCAAAAAATGAAGATTGTGATGCATCGTGATAATGATATTACATGGGGGTTGGCCTGTTATAGTTTGTTTACAAAATATAGCAGGTTTCCATTTTGCAGATGTCTCCCATATACCGCACGAGACCGGTTTTGTTCATTATGCCTAGCCAATTGTTTCCTTCATATTTTTGTAAGAAAAAAAGACGGAAAGAAATTTTGCCGAGCAAAATAATCAAAATTCGTTTTTTTGAGTGAAATATACTGTTCATCAATATATTTAAAAAAATTTTTTTTTGCAATAAATAGATATCATTTTTTAATAATCTTCTAGATTCAAAGATTTTTGGTTAACATAATTATTCTACTTTTCAATAATTCAAATGACTACCAACAAAATTTAATTTTTTTTCAAGGTTTTTTAAATATTGAATTTAGAATTTGTATAATAAATTAAAAATTCTTTTTTACAGGAAACTAACTACGAATCAGATCACTTAGCAGAAGAAAATATTGCAGTATCTCATATTGAAGAAGCGCATAAAGTGCCTTTCTCAGAAGAAGTAATAACGATGTCAGCTGCCGATATTTTAAAAGAAAAACCAGTAGTGACAGAAATAGTTGATGCGACCCAAAAAAGTCTCGATGCTGTTCAAACAAGTATTATACTGGCTTCTGAATCAGAAACACCACTCACGATCGATGTAAAACCGACTGAAAAAACCAGTAAGGTTGCTTTTGAAGAAAATAAATGTATCGAAATTTTGTTAACAACGGCTGAAGATAAAGAAATAATCTTAGAAGTACCAAATAATTGTTTAGTTAGTCAAGCTGCAATTGCATATGATCTATCACAAATCGCTTCCACTTTTGAAGTAACAAGTACTGATAATACCACGAATTTAGTGGAAGAAGATACAAAATCACTCTTGAAAACTTCCGATATTTTATTACTACCTCATAAAAGCACAGAAATATCTGAAACTCATGTACAAGAATCTGAATCTTCATTGGATATTTTCGAAGTACTAAATAAAAATGCAAATATATGTTTTGATTCAAAAAATACTGTTTCAATTGAAGTAATAAATACACAAGAGCAGGAAACTGAATTAGAAGTATCAGAAAATATAAATATGGCGTATGCTTTACCTAATATAGATGGGCACGTTATAGCGGAACAAAGTGAAATAACACCAGAAACCAGTTCCGAATCATTTACTGAAAGCTCAGTTCAAAAAAGCAAAGCTAGAATAGAGCATGTACCATTAATAGCTTTAATAACTTCAGAAATTCCGTTATCTGATTCTGAATGTTCTTTAATTGATGTTAGTACTTCAATTCCGATCATTTCAAATATTTGCTTTGAAGAGCAAAATAGTCTGAAGGTTACTGAAATGATTCCCTCCGACGTAGAATTAAATGAAGTAAAAACTAGCGAAAGATCACTAAAAACAGCAAAAACCAACTACGAAGGTCATAAAGTAGCTGAGTCAACAGAAGTTAATGTAGACATTTTTCCTGGCATCATTCCACAAAAACTTCCGGATTTTGTATCTGCTAAAGAACAACGTAAATTATTTGATAGCATCATTCAAGAAGAGAATGTAATTATAGATAGTACGAAAATGTATGAGAGTACATTTAAAAAGCCATGTGATAAGGTAAACGTGAATGTTAATTCTTGTATGGGCGTTTCTCAAGTTACAGAAACATTAGTCGTCGATAAAGAAAATATTATGAATGAATCTATACAATCAAACGAAGAAATGGCACAAGTAAATTATGATAGTCATAAAGTCGCCGAAAATTTTGAGATAAATTTAAGCAACCGAGTATCTCTTTTACAAGAAAGTAAACAAGTTCCAATTTTTGCAAAGACAAAATCAACTACATTTGATAGCTTAATTACTGAAGAATTTCAAACTTCCGAAACTGAGGGTCTTCTCCAAGTTCCTCAATTTCCAATTTTACTTACTGCTGATAATTCCATTGTACCGTCGATGAGTATTGTCGTTACTTCAGTCGTAGCAGATAATAAAGAAGTTCCTCTCAATCAGAATGAAACTTTTGAAACAAATTACGTTAAAGAAAAGTTGATAAGTGAACATCTAATACCTGAAGTAACAGAGCAATTTATAAATCACGTAGTAGCTGATTTAGAAGAAGATCAAACGAATTTGAAACAAGTTGCAATTTCACAATTTTTATCAGAAAATAATACTTTACAAACAACTTTAATAGACTCACAGATCGATGTTCCAGAAAATGTCAAAGAAAACTCAACTGAAATTCAAATAGCACAATTAAAACAAGAAACTTTGGTTCCATTAATTGTATCACAAAGTATTGTAAGTGATCAAGAAATTGAATTAAAAGATTCAACCTTACCTCTAGAACAGCATTCAAATATACAAATAAAAAAATCACAAGGCATAGAAGTGTCAGAAGTCATGATTCAAGATAAAGAAGATACTTTTTATACAAAAGAAATACCTAAAAATATTATTAATGCTGAAATAAGTGAGTTACATGCTGTAACTGTTTCTGAATTGTCATGTCAAGAAAATGAATGTATTCTAAAGACAGAAGAAAAACCATTTGAACAAACGATCAGTGAAAGTTTAATATTACCTCATAAAAGTGCCATAGAAACTGTTGAAGTTTTATCTTCACTTCAAGCTTCCGAATTTGTCAAAGAATTGATTCCTACAATGAGTGCCTATCCGTTTTCAGAACAACAATCAGCTGTCATAACATCAGAAATATTAGTAGATGAAAAAGAAGCCGATATTAAACAAGACCAACAAACAAATAAGAAAAAGGCCAAATTTGATATTATACCTCAAAGGGTTCCTGAAATATCCGAAGTCGAAACCATTAATACATTAAGTGATATAATAAATGAAAAACCTTTGATGCAAAAAAGTAAAACAATAGTACAAGAAATGTTATCGCTTAATGTTTGTCAAGACACACCATCAGAAAAAGAATCAGATTTGAAAATATCTGAGCTGCCTTGTAAACAAGAAGTTCAAATAAGCTTTGACGGTAAAAAGATAGCAGAATCATCTGAAATTTTATCAATGTATAGTGCACCTGATATTTCCGTAAAACAGATATCAGAAAATTATACCATTGAAGAAAGTCAAGATTTGATTACACCTTTGATTGTATCAGAAGTTACCTTTAATGAAATTGAACAAAGTTTATCGAGTGATATTAAACTCAAAGAAGAGTCTGCCGAAGTTAACATATGTAGTCAAAACGTTCCTATTAGAACAGAAACATTAACAAATTCTAATATTGACTCTACATTTGAGTATGAAAGTCCAAAACTGAAAACTGGAAATACTTTGATAAATGCTTTACCTTCTGCATCAACAACGCACGTGATTCCATCTGAAGTACCGGGCACATTATCAATTTCGATAGTACCAAACGTTGTAACAGGCACTCGAAATATCGAACAAACTCAAGCAATTATAATTTCTGAAAATTCTACCATGAATGATGCAGAAGAGTTGCAAGAGAATTATGTCCCTACAAAAACACAAGTAAAAGAAGAATATCAATTAGATATATCTGTAACAGTTTCTGAATCATTAATTAATGAGTCCGAAAATATTTTGCCAGATTTAATCATACCATTTTCATCTATCTCTAGTCCCTCTTTTTGTGAAAAAGATACAGCTTCAACATCAGAAGTATACTCATTTGAAGGAATAAGTGAGATTAAAGAATCACAAGTGCAATGTGAAGAAAGAAGTCGAACGAATATTGAAGGTTTAGTAACTGCTGTGACTTCGAAACCATTTTTACAAGAGTCTGAATCAACTACGAAACTAGAACCAATTTACCTCGAACAAAATGCAAAAGAAAATATTGATTCATTAAAAGAAGTAGAAATATTGGAAAATATACCCATTATTGATACAAAATCATTTAATGTCCCAAAAATTAATGAAAGTCGTGGTACGGTACATTTAGATTCTCTTAATATAAGCACATCATCTCAAATTACATGTAATGAGTCTGAAAGTCTACTAGCAGAACATGAAGTTCCGTTAAAATCGAAAGCGCTTTGTCAAATTCTAAAAGAAAATGCTACCAAAGTTGTAGAAATTCAACCTTTAGATAATCCTTCAATTTTTGATAGTGATAGCGCACCAACATACCAAGAAGCCACAACTCAATTACAAGAATCGGAATCACTCGAAGTTACTCATGCTGCAAGTATTGAAAATGAGAAGGAACTTTTAGTAAATGAAATGCCAACGAATGTAACTGCAATCGAATCAATGGAAAAATGTATTACAATACAAACTTCAGAAACTACACCTTTTAATTTTACAGACTCTTTGACTGATTATCAAATTCCTACTTTGAAACAAAGTTTTGAAAATATAGATGCGCAAACTCCATTAATTGTTTCCGAAATTCAAGCTGAAGAAGATATTTTGCATAAGGCTGATGAAAATGAATTCTCCGATTATGTATGTGATCAAGTAGAAATAGTAACTAACAATGTTGCTACATCTGCCGAAACAATCTTATTATCTTCTACTGAAGAATTTACCCCTACGTTTGAATTATCTGAAAAATATGGAAAAATTCCTTTCGAAGAGAGTCACTCATTGGACATAATTCTCGTAACACCAGCAGAATCAGAAAATCAATTTACACCAAAAATTGAAAACTTAGTTCAGTTATCAGAGGGTAAAATTATTTGCCAAGAAACCAATCAAACATCTGAAACAACTGCGCTGTCGAGTATTTCTAATCTTAACGTTTCATACAATCCAATTGAACAAATCAGTGAAAAACATTTCAAAGCGCAAGAACAACTCATGGTTTCGGTAGTAAATGTAAATGAGAAAGAAAATTATATATTTAATGTTGATATGCCCGAAGAAAAATCTGCTGATTTAAATTTAATTTGTAATGAAGCAACTGCGATTATTGAAGTTACAACCAGTTCAAATGTTTCTGAATTGGAAACACGTATTTTACCTGAAAATCAAAATACTAAAACTACTATACCATTAAAATCATCTATAACAATCTCAGAAATAATGTCAAGCGAGAAAGAAGTCCCTCTTTCAAACTATGAAGAAATAGAAAGTAAATTTGCTGAAAAAAATGTTGAATGTCAAGAAGCAACTCAAATTTCTTACGTTGATCACGAGTATGGCATCGGAATAATCGATGAAGATATGATTTCCAAGGAAAAATCAACAATTAAACATATAGATAGTCTTCAACCTTTAATACAGTCAGAGATCATCGTTAATGAAGAAGGTATACCTATAGAAGATATTTTAGCACCATCGGAAAAAAATGCTCTTTCAACTTTCAAAGAAACTAAAGTTGCCGAAAAAACCGAGATAATACCAATAACCACTGCAGAAACTTTCAAACGCGAAAATCAATTTTCTTTTGAAAACGTATCGATACATTTTGACGAACTAAATTCAGTAATAATAGAACAATGTAATGACACTGAAAAAGAAAAAGAATTACTTAATACTGAAATACCTTCAGAAAAAAATGCTCGAGAAATGTTCGTTACAAAAGAAGAAATTGAAATTACTGAGGCTACACCTACAGATGAAACAATTGAGTTATCAATACCTTTGGCACCACAAAAATCTGTAGGTAAAGAAAATGTTCAAGCATTTGAATCACTTAACGTGAGTGAGATGTTTTCAAGAGAACAAGAATCTGATATTATAGAAGAAAATATTTTCGATAATATGCAAGTACCATCTTTAAATATATGTCTTATGTCTTCTGCAGAAGTGACTGAAACATTAGTCTCGGAAAAAACCGAAAACATAATGGATGAAGGAAATAAAAGTCATATCCCTGGGGTTGTCAGGGAAATAGTTGATGAACAAGAAGCAACACAAGTTTTAGATGCGACACCAGGAATGACAATTAGTGCACTCGAAATTCAACAAAAACCTCTTCATCAGTCAGGAGAGTTAATGATTGAAAAATTAAACTTTTTAAACGTTTCAGAAACGGTAGCCGATGAAAACGAAGGACTAACAAACGATTATAAAATTCCAACGCACTATGATGCAATTTCCAATGTTGTTAGTCTTGAGGTTGCTGAAAAATCGGAAATAGTTCCTGAAAATAATACGAGTCAATTGGAGAAAACTAAAGAAACAGAAAAGATAAAAGTAAAAACTGAATTTGATGCAAACATGACATCGATGCTCACGACAGAAGTAATGATCCATGAAAATGAAAGTATTTTAGAAGTTTCACAAATACCATCTAAGTGTGAAGCTACTTCTCAATATTTGAAAAATGATGCTGCTCAAAGTTCAGAAATAGTTCACATGATGAATGTTAGTGATATAAATAAATTTACCTTGCCTCAAATGGAAAAAGGAGAATTAACAATACAAGAGTCTACATCGATAACTACCACAGAAATAAAATCGAGCGAATCAGAAATTAGTAGCCAGACATATGATACCGATGAACCTTTTACTGCACATATTTCTTTGGTGAAATCAAAGGCATTAAAAACTGAAGAAATTGTACTGGCAGATAACTTACAAGATTCACCAGAAGTTCCAACTCAAATTGAGCAAAAAATTCTTTTTGAGGTCATTGAGAATTCTTCATTAATTGTATCAGAACCATTATTAAACACGACAAAAATACACATTGAATTACCTGAACATGAAAAGGCTGTAATAACGGTTCCAGAAACACAAGAAGCAGAATCAATTGAAAATATTACTCTGAACCATCAAATGAATTTAAGTGAAGAGCTAAACATCAAATCTCATATAACACGTGATGATGAATTGAAAGCCATTTTGACATCTTCCGTACAACCTGAAGAACAAACAAGTAATTTACCGACCATAAAGCAACCTGAAATGAATGAAAGTAAACAAATTTATGAAAATCAATATCCGATCTCAATATCAGAAATTATTTGCGATGAAAATATAAAAATAAATGATAAAGATAATAAAGTTATACATCAAAACGCATGCCTTATATTAGAGGGACAATCAATTTCTCAAAAAGAAGAGATCGAAATTAACTCGATGCCAATGGAATTTGAAACACCTGACATAACCAGGCCACTAACAGTAGAAAGTTCAAAAGTAGAATATGAAGGTTTTGAGAATCACGAAGCAATTATTTTGGAAAAAGAAAAAAACCAAGAATATGAATTTAATATTCAAGAAGTAACAGCTGATATAGGTATAGAAATGCTAAGAAATCTTATAACATGTCACACAACTCCTTGTGAACAAAACTCAGAAAATACTTTAACAATCGTTCCCAAAAAAGCAAAAGCTATTGAGACCATCAATCAACAGCAAGTACCAACTCAAGAAGAAATCGTTTCTGATTATTCATATGAAGTGTTAACGCAAGATAAACTCGATTCTAAAGTAGCACAATTGAATTATAATACAAAACACAGCCTAACAATACAAGAACTAAACCTTGACGACCATGTAACACAACCATTAGAACGTACAAAACCAAAATCTACAACAGCAAATATTTCAGTTGAAGCTGAACACTTACAGACTGCCGGTGAGTATTCGAAATTTTCATTAAAAAATTCTATAATTTTTATGCATTTCACAAGTACTCTAATATGACATAAGGTCTTCCACGCGGAAAAAATGTAAACAAAGCGACGAAGGACCCGCTCGTGTGTATAAAGTATACGGCAATAATGACAATGATAGGGTAACATAGGCAAAGAGACTACTTCTCTATTTTTAAGTTTTCCCGCGAATCAGATTTAATGTCACCCAAAATGTTGACCGGTTGAGTTGACAGAGAATCGGCCATATATATGTGTGTGAGTTATTTCGTGTCAAGCGTGATATGACAAAAAAAACTTTAAAACTGAGTATATACTCTTAAAGAGTAAATTGAAAGAGTACAATTAAAAATGAGAGTCCTGAAAATGTCAGCCTTCTAGATCAGTCCCTCATGGATCATAGGGGCTCAAGGTCTTTTAATCTTTTCGGGAATTTTTAATGGGTGCAATTATGATTTTTTTAGCAAAATCAGGGATTATAGTACAAGTCTAAGACGAGTGCTGTAACAAGTTTTGTTAAAAAACCATATTTGTAACAGTTGATAATTCTATTTTTTCCTGCAAAAGCTCAGAATTGTCGGTAGAGTTGAAAAAGTAAGATTGTTTATATACTTCAAATTGGCCATTATTGAAAAATGCTAAATCGATAACGACAATATAACTTTTGAGCAAGTGATGTAATAAGGAAATTAATCGGCACCATTCGACAGTCTTCTATTTTGTTTTCAAGAAATCTAAACATGAAAAATACACAAACTTTGCGATTTTCATCTCGAGATTGAAGCACTTGATCGCAAAAATGCAAAGAACAAAATATCTCGAAATTACTCAAAGAATACAATAAAATATATTTTCAGAATTTTTTGTGTACAATTTTAAATTTTTGAATGTGATGTTTCTGGCTACCACTCGGTCATATGGACTTTTGAAATGGTCAAAGCTTTAGAGTTTTTCATTTTTAGGTTCAAAGAAACATATAAAAAGCTTGAAAGCAGCTTGGTAAGTAAGTGCTACCCTAATGTTCAGTTGTATAAGAGGAATAGATCTAGAAGGCTTACGTTGTCGGGATTTTCCGAATTCGTTGTACTCTATAAGAGAAGATACTTAGTTGTAATGTCATTTTTTGAGCGCTAAACGTGGAATACTCCATATGCATAGGCTACATCGTGTACATTCCATCCCATCCCTAAACACATTAAAAACGGATAATCTACTTTCAAATAATATATTTATTCTACATAACTCATGGATCCACATAGGCTCGAGAGTGAATATTCATTTCTAAAATTTTAATTTGATGAAATTTTACGTTAAAAACCAACAAAATCTTAAAATTTGAAAAAATAATATAAAATCTATAATTATACTCTGTCGTTTCATTTGAATAAGCCATGAAACTATGAGTCTCTGTAGATCTATGAGAAGTGAACCTCATGGACATAGTGATTCAATTTTTCCTTCTTTCAAATCTTATTAAAGCTTGAAGGGGGCCTAAATGTGTAGTAAAAGTAGATTTCATTCAGAACTTGAACCTTCGTCTATAATCAAAGGTCCATCAAACAAAATAAGACCACACAGAACTGAAATAAGTCACACGATGATTAGGAACCCTCCGACATGCAGCTTAAGTGTATCAAATGCTTTGTGTAGAACATTTATAGTACTGTAACAATGTATTCAAATATTATTGTGTATCTAACTTATTAAATTACTCTCCAATAAGGTACAGAAAAAGACTGTTGTACCTGATCTTTAATAAAACATTTTTCGTTTTATAGGATGACACTATTAATGAAAACATTTAAAAAAAATTAAGCCTCCTTAAGCCCATAAGAGGACAAAGATAGAAAATAGAATTTCACTATCGATTTTTGAATTTTCAACTATATTATAATACATACCATTCCTTTATGAAATAGAAGGTCAATATATGACAAATTCAAGAAGGTCGGGTTCAGAAGGTTCTAAGTAGGCAAAGATTATGAAATTCTCTGAAAAACTCACAGAACTACCGGACAAAAAATAATGAGAATGCAATATCCGGAAATTTTTCTGACTAAAATATCCTATGGTAAACTTGAATTAGATCTTGAACATAACAACCATAAGCATTTTTGTCTAAAAGTAATTTTTGCTTGAGAAAATGAGATAGCGTTTCGAATTGAAATTAAAATGAACATATAAATCAAAATAGGTGGAATATTTTTTTCTTAATGCTCAAACTACACCTGATTGACTAGTGAAACTCCTGCCCAAGCTCTAAAATCCTTATTAGTTTAATTTATTCATAATACTAAAAAGTGTGATAAGATTCACTGGGCACGCAATTATGACGAAATTCTGACGCGATTCTTTATCAATACTGATCTATAGAGTCTGAAATCTACGGAAAAAAACACCCCCACTTAATATCCAATGAAACGAGGCATAATTTGAAAATAAAAATTATTTGATCCTCTTTCAGAAGATAAAATAAAGAATTTAATAATGTTAATCAAATATTGACTATCTATGAGTTAATCGTATTTTGACTTGTACTTTAACTTGTAAACGAACTTTCAAAATTCTGCTCCGCTAAGTGGAACAGAATACTTTCATAATGATTTTAAGATACAGAAAATAGAAATTCATTAGTCAAGAATCAAAAAAACACTTTCGGTATTTGTTCAAGATCTAATACAAGGTCATTCATATCTTGTCAAAAAATACACCGTATGTAATTTTATGAGCGCATTTACAATTGCTAAGATAACAGGAATTCATCGTTCATAGCTATTACTAAACAAAAAGTTTATAAAAATAAAACAAATATAATTCTGATAATAAATAATAGATCAATCAAAACGCGTGAATGAAGTAGAAATTGCAATACGAATAAAACATGAGAATAAAAAGAGACTCATAAAGAGCTTGAAAACTGATACGAACACTCATTGAAAAATATATTTATTGAAGCTTGATACTGAGCATAACATGATAATTCAAACCTATTATGTACAATTTCAGACACATCATACGCATCAAAACAAGCACAAGAATACACAAAACCGAACAAACCTTTGAGAAATGAAACACACAACGATAAACAAAAGCAAAACAATACCACGAATACGATATCAGAGGAATACACAACAAGATTTATTAAACTAGATGATAATAACACGAAAAGTATAAAAATAAAAAAGACCATTGTTAATGATGCAAATAATATCGAAAATACAATTATCATTGAAGAAGAAATGGATCTTTCTGAACATGAAACAAACCTTGACGAAAATGAACAACTCATAACAGAAGAACAGCTACAATTGCCTGTAAGATCACAAACCAAAAATAAAATTGAACCAACAGTCAGCCTAGTACCACAGGTGATAAACATAATACAAGAAAATGTACTCGAAGATGTTGGAATATTCGAAAACAGAACGAATGATAATCCAATAATATATAATCAGCAAGATGAACATGGAAATGAGAAAGTAACGATCACGGAGAAGATTTACATAGTGTTAGAAAGCCAAAATGAAGAGAAAAAAGTTAATAATAGGGTAGACAATATATCGAACATCGAAGAGAAACAAAAAAATGATATTCCTGAAAAAACTGATATCATACCTAGCATTGAGTGCTCAAAACCGACCGAAACGAAAGAGGTCAAAGTTGACACAGTGATGAATATTCAACAAACACCAGATGCTATTGTAAAAAAAAAGGTTACAAAACAAAAGGGCAAAAAGCAACAGGTCGTTGAGACTGTAACAGTCGAAGAAGAAGGAAAGGCGCCAATCACTACCGTGCACGAAGCTCCAGAGTCTGTTAACGACGTTGATGAAGCCACCGGTATTATTCCTAGCATCGAGTACGCAAGACCGACTGAAACAGAAGGGGCCAAAGTTGATACCATTGTGACTATTGAGCAAACACCTGACGGTAAAGAAAAGAAAGTAACAAAGAAAAAGGTTACGAAACAAAAGGGCAAAAAACAACAGGTCGTTGAGACTGTAACAGTCGAAGAAGAAGGAAAGGCGCCACTC
Source organism: Trichogramma pretiosum (assembly GCF_000599845.2). Classification (NCBI taxonomy): domain Eukaryota; kingdom Metazoa; phylum Arthropoda; class Insecta; order Hymenoptera; family Trichogrammatidae; genus Trichogramma; species Trichogramma pretiosum. The sequence goes on along the minus strand of NW_019641641.1, from coordinate 344,621 downwards.
ACTACCGTGCACGAAGCTCCAGAGTCTGTTATCGACGTTGATGAAGTCACTGGAATCTTACCTAGCATCGAGTACGCAAAACCGACTGAAACAGAAGAGGTCAAAGTTGATACAATCGTTACTATTGAACAAACACCTGAAGGTAAAGAAAAGAAAGTTCCAAAGAAAAAGGTTACGAAACAAAAGGGCAAAAAACAACAGGTCGTTGAGACTGTAACAGTCGAAGAAGAAGGTAAAGCGCCAATCACTACCGTGCATGAAGCTCCAGAGTCTGTTATCGACGTTGATAAAGCAACCAGTATAATACCTAGAATCGAGTACGCTAGACCGACTGAAACAGAAGAGGTCAAAGTTGATACCATCGTTACTATTGAACAAACACCTGAAGGTAAAGAAAAGAAAGTTACAAAGAAAAAGGTTACAAAACAAACGGGCAAAAAACAACAGGTCGTTGAGACTGTAACAGTCGAAGAAGAAGGAAAGGCGCCAATCACTACCGTGCACGAAGCTCCAGAGTCTGTTATCGACGTTGATGAAGCCACCGGTATTATTCCTAGCATCGAGTACGAAAGACCGACTGAAACAGAAGAGGTCAAAGTTGATACCATTGTGACTATTGAGCAAACACCTGAAGGTAAAGAAAAGAAAGTTACAAAGAAAAAGGTTACGAAACAAAAGGGCCAAAAACAACAGGTCGTTGAGACTGTAACAGTCGAAGAAGAAGGAAAGGCGCCAATCACTACCGTGCACGAAGCTCCAGAGTCTGTTATCGACGTTGATGAAGCCACCGGTATTATTCCTAGCATCGAGTACGCAAGACCGACTGAAACAGAAGAAGTCAAAGTTGATACCATCGTTACTATTGAACAAACACCTGAAGGTAAAGAAAAGAAAGTTACAAAGAAAAAGGTTACAAAACAAAAGGGCAAAAAACAACAGGTCGTTGAGACTGTAACAGTCGAAGAAGAAGGAAAGGCGCCAATCACTACTATTCACGAAGCTCCAGAGTCTGTTATCGACGTTCATGAAGTCACTGGAATCTTACCCAGCATCGAGTACGCAAAACCGACTGAAACAGAAGAGGTCAAAGTTGATACCATTGTGACTATTGAGCAAACACCTGAAGGTAAAGAAAAGAAAGTTACAAAGAAAAAGGTTACGAAACAAAAGGGCAAAAAGCAACAGGTCGTTGAGACTGTAACAATCGAAAAAGAAGGAAAGGCGCCAATCACTACCGTGCACGAAGCTCCAGAGTCTATTATCGACGTTGATGAAGCCACCGGTATTATTTCTAGCATCGAGTACGCAAGACCGACTGAAACAGAAGAGGTCAAAGTTGATACCATTGTGACTATTGAGCAAACACCTGAAGGTAAAGAAAAGAAAGTTACAAAGAAAAAGGTTACGAAACAAAAGGGCAAAAAACAACAGGTCGTTGAGACTGTAACAGTCGAAGAAGAAGGAAAGGCGCCAATCACTACCGTGCACGAAGCTCCAGAGTCTGTTATCGACGTTAATGAAGTCATTGGAATCTTACCTAGCATCGAGTACGCAAGACCGACTGAAACAGAAGAGTTCAAAGTTGATACCATTGTGACTATCGAGCAAACACCTGAAGGTAAAGAAAAGAAAGTTACAAAGAAAAAGGTTACGAAACAAAAGGGCAAAAAACAACAGGTCGTTGAGACTGTAACAGTCGAAGAAGAAGGTAAAGCACCAATCACTGCCGTGCATGAAGCTCCAGAGTCTGGTATTGACGTTGATGAAGCCACCGGTATTATTCCTAGCTTCGAGTACGCAAAACCGACCGAAACAGAAGAGGTCAAATTTGACACAGTCGTTACTATTGAACAAACACCCGAGATCAAAGAAAAGAAAGTAACGAAGAAAAAGGTTACTAAACAAAAGGGCAAAAAACAGGAAGTCGTTGAGACTGTGATAGCAGAAGATGGTAATACCAATGAAAACATTCAACAAGCCAATGACTCAGACAATGCACTACACGTTGCATTTATTGAAGACACTAACATGAAAACCTTACCAATTGATATCATGCAACATTCTAAAACACCAATCACATATATGACACCATCAAGCGAAACAGTGTCTAGCGGTGAGTCTAGAATGATTTTGTTTGATCCACTCTTCTAATCAAATGATTGAAGTTTAATTTTGGCATTTACTTAATCTTTTTCTTTTTTTTCAGATTCACGAAAAGATTTACAAGAAAAGGTAATATTTGCATGTTTATTATTTTCTTATCATCCTAACAATTTTTTTGTCAGGTTTATTTGGTTTAGTCGCATAGTACTATGTACTTATCATATCTTGTCGAAATAGGGTCCGCTTTTTTGTATATATTGCGGCTTTAATTGCTAGTATCGTTTATAGCTTTGCTAATTTTGTTGCTTTCTTATCATGATAAATGATTATTTAGGGTTTTGAATTTTCTTTACTTAAAAAGTTATGGTCTTTTAAATATTGTTATTGTTATGGTATTATTTTCATCTATTTTTCTAGTTTATTCATTATTGATAACAAATCATTCTTCCAATTTTTTCATGTGAATAAATTATATTCTGTCTTTTCTCCTTTGAAATAATAGCATTTTATTCTGATCAATTATTCATCTTTATTCATTTTTAATTATATTTTATTGAATCAAATATTATGGTTTTTCACTGTAAATTTTTACAAGAAGACTTCATAATTATTAGAGTGGTTCCCTTTGCCGAAATTTTCCAAATCGGAAAGTGTATTTGAGCTATCAATTAATTCCGTCCGTAAAGTAGCCGTCCTTGGAATCACTGACGAATTATGGGAATCGTTTAGTTCAGCCTTTACGTTGATTTTATTAAAAAAATTTGACTTTTTCAATTTTCTACGTAAAAGTTCAGATGATTCTTGAAACGAGTAGAAAGTTTGTTCATTGGAGCAAGAACACTGGCTACGCTTGTGCACTTAGCTTACTTTGCGCTACCAGTAATCGTGACTTATGCATTTTTCAAATTTATACCCCATTTCCTTAGTCACAAACTAAACTTTATTATACCGAGTTTATCGATCGTAGGAAATGCAATGCAAAGCCACAGTGTTATAAAAACATTCCTTCTCTGCGCGAAATGTTCAAAAATATCGTATGACGCTTGTACTAGGCAGATGACTTACATATAAATTTTTGTTACCTATTATACTATTTTCTAAAAATTGGCTTGTACAATAAAGTTCACCTGAATAAAAGTTTAGAATGAGTCACGTAATACGAATTTGAAGTGTTGAATAAAGAGTATAAATAACCAGTTTTGTTGGCGTATTAACTTTATAAATAGAAAATAACCCATATAAAATAATTATAAAAATGAGTCCAAAATAAAGTAATGAAGTGTTGCTAAGACCAGCTATTGAAAAATTGAAAAAATACTTGCAGTTTTAGTTAAACGAAAATTCCAAAATTCTGTGCTGATTTGGTTGTGAAAGTATTAACATAATTATAAATTAAAATTTTTTTTATTCTATCAAAGCATCATTTTTGTATTATAATTTCTTTTTATCTGATCCATAACTTAGAAATTATTTTCATTTCATCTGCTCTCATCTCATTTTTTTTCAATTGATTATCAATTTTTTTAAAGGTGTTATTAAACTATGGGTTTACTTTGGTTAACTTATGAATAATGTTGTAAAAAAATTTTTATTTTTAGGATGAAATTCTCGAAGAAGGATCAGAAAAACTCAAATATCAACCACAGAGAGCTGAAAATAAGAATCAAGATAAGAAGCCCAAGAAAAAGAAAGTTGTTTTTAACATTCCGGAAGAAGATGATATCAATCGCTCAAAAATGATTCGAGAAAATGAAGAATCTAAAATATCTGAAGTTGTAAAACCCATCGAAGAACAGCCGCAAAAGAAATCAGAGGAAACTAAAATAAATTTGAAAGAAGATAAGCCATCACTTCTGCCAATAAAAATAAAACATAATAAAATACAATCATCGAAATTAGTATATTCTAAACCAGAAGCTGAAGTTCAGTTTGCTCAAATTAAATTAAAAAAGACTGTTGTGCCGCAACGGAAACAATCTATTAAGCCAACAATCCCAAAAATAAGACTTAAAAGCCATATATCCTTTATAAATGATTGGCCTCCAACTTTGAAAGTTCCTGAAATAAAGAAGATAGAAAGAAATGAAATTCAAAAAGGAATTTTATCGAGAAATACCAAAGAAGCAGAAAGGTACTTAAAAAATTATACAATGAAGGAAATACCAGAGCTTGGATTAACCAATTTAGAAAAACTTGACCTAGAATTTTCAGAAATGAAGAAAGTTCCTCTCGAACAGTTTCATGAAATGAAAAGTGAGAAACAAACACAAGAGTCTGAAAAGTCTAGTACTTCCCTCAATAAAATTAAATTAAAGCAAATGAAAGTCGATAAAGAAAACAGAGAAAAAACGGAACTTAAACCAATGCCAATTCAACGTAAGAAAATTCAACCGAAAAAATTAGAATATTTAGAACCAGAAGATGAAATACAATTTGCCAAAATAAAACTAAAGAAGACGGAAGCACCAGAGCGAAAAAGGGAGTCGAAACAGAAAATACCAAAAGTCCAACTTAAAAGTTGCATCAAGTTTATATCTGACTGGCCTTCTGCTTTAAAAATACCTGAAATTAAAACGTTAAAAAAATTAAAAATACAAAAAGGTATATTATCGAGAAATAGGCATGAAGCAGAAAAATTGATAATTCAGTACCAACAGGACGATATAAAAGAGCCAGTTATAGATGACACGGTAAAAACAAAATTGATTGATGAAAAAATTGAAGTGATGAAAAAGCAGCCAAGCACAGAAGAGACGTCGGCTGAAATCGTTCTTCCACAGCCTCAGGAAGAAACACCTACAGAGAAACCGGAGGAAATATCGTCCACAGAGATTTCGATCAAAAAGAAACCAAAAAAGAAACCTACAACCGAGGAACAAGCAGAAGAGGCTATTACTTTGAAACCAATCACGACCGAAGAAGAAATAAAAACAGAAGAAATCGTTGAAGAAATCAAAGTGATCAAAAAGCCCAAAAAGAAACCAAGCACAGAGGAAACGTCTGCTGGAATCGTACTTCCACAGCCTCAAGAAGAAACACCCACAGAAAAATCAGAGGAAACATCGTCTACAGAGATTTCGATCAAAAAGAAACCAAAAAAGAAACCTACAACCGAGGAACAAGCAGAAGAGGCTATTACTTTGAAACCAATCACGAACGAAGAAGAAATAAAAACAGAAGAAATCGTTGAAGAAATCAAAGTGATCAAAAAGCCCAAGAAGAAACCAAGCACAGAGGAGACGTCTGCGGAAATCGTACTTCCACAGCCTCACGAAGAAACACCTACAGAGAAACCGGAGGAAATATCGTCCACAGAGATTTCGATCAACAAGAAACCAAAAAAGAAACCTACAACCGAGGAACAAGCAGAAGAGGCTATTACTTTGAAACCAATCACGACCGAAGAAGAAATAAAAACAGAAGAAATCGTTGAAGAAATCAAAGTGATCAAAAAGCCCAAAAAGAAACCAAGCACAGAGGAAACGTCTGCTGGAATCGTACTTCCACAGCCTCAAGAAGAAACACCCACAGAAGTACCGGAGGAAACATCGTCTACAGAGATTTCGATCAAAAAGAAACCAAAAAAGAAACCTACAACCGAGGAACAAGCAGAAGAGGCTATTACTTTGAAACCAATCACGACCGAAGAAGAAATAAAAACAGAAGAAATCGTTGAAGAAATCAAAGTGATCAAAAAGCCCAAGAAGAAACCAAGCACAGAGGAGACGTCTGCGGAAATCGTACTTCCACAGCCTCACGAAGAAACATCTACAGAGAAACCGGAGGAAATATCGTCCACAGAGATTTCGATCAAAAAGAAACCAAAAAAGAAACCTACAACCGAGGAACAAGGAGAAGAGGCTATTACTTTGAAACCAATCACGACCGAAGAAGAAATAAAAACAGAAGAAATCGTTGAAGAAATCAAAGTGATCAAAAAGCCCAAAAAGAAACCAAGCACAGAGGAAACGTCTGCTGGAATCGTACTTCCGCAGCCTCAAGAAGAAACACCCACAGAAAAACCGGAGGAAACATCGTCTACAGAGATTTCGATCAAAAAGAAACCAAAAAAGAAACCTACAATCGACGGACAAGCGGAAGAGGCTATTACTTTGAAACCAATCACTACCGAAGAAGAAATAAAAACAGAAGAAATCGTTGAAGAAATCAAAGTGATGAAAAAGCCCAAAAAGAAACCAAGCACAGAGGAGACGTCTGCTGAAATCGTACTTCCACAGCCTCAAGAAGAAACACCCACAGAAAAACCAGAGGAAACATCGTCTACAGAGATTTCGATCAACAAGAAACCAAAAAAGAAACCTACAACCGAGGAACAAGCAGAAGAGGCTATTACTTTGAAACCAATCACGACCGAAGAAGAAATAAAAACAGAAGAAATCGTTGAAGAAATCAAAGTGATCAAAAAGCCCAAGAAGAAACCAAGCACAGAGGAGACGTCTGCGGAAATCGTTCTTCCACAGCCTCAAGAAGAAACATCTACAGAAAAACCGGAGGAAACATCGTCTACAGAGATTTCGATCAAAAAGAAACCAAAAAAGAAACCTACAACCGAGGAACAAGCAGAAGAGGCTATTACTTTGAAACCAATCACGACCGAAGAAAAAATAAAAACAGAAGAAATCGTTGAAGAAATCAAAGTGATCAAAAAGCCCAAGAAGAAACCAAGCACAGAGGAGACGTCTGCGGAAATCGTACTTCCACAGCCTCATGAAGAAACACCCACAGAAAAATCAGAGGAAACATCGTCTACAGAGATTTCGATCAAAAAGAAACCAAAAAAGAAACCTACAACCGAGGAACAAGCAGAAGAGGCTATTACTTTGAAACCAATCACGACCGAAGAAGAAATAAAAACAGAAGAAATCGTTGAAGAAATCAAAGTGATCAAAAAGCCCAAAAAGAAGCCAAGCACAGAGGAGACGTCTGCTGAAATCGTCCTTCCACAGCATCAAGAAGAAACACCCGCAGAAATACCGGAGGAAATATCGACCACAGAGATTTCGATCAAAAAGAAACCAAAAAAGAAACCTACAACCGAGGAACAAGCAGAAGAGGCTATTACTTTGAAACCAATCACGACCGAAGAAGAAATAAAAACAGAAGAAATCATTGAAGAAATCAAAGTGATCAAAAAGCCCAAGAAGAAACCAAGCACAGAGGAGACGTCTGCTGAAATCGTACTTCCCCAGCCTCAAGAAGAAACATTGACAGAAAAACCGGAGGAAATATCGTCCACGGAGATTTCAATCAAAAAGAAACCGAAAAAGAAACCTACAACCGAGGAACAAGCAGAAGAGGCTATTACTTTGAAACCAATCACGACCGAAGAAGAAATAAAAACAGAAGAAATCGTTGAAGAAATCAAAGTGATCAAAAAGCCCAAAAAGAAGCCAAGCACAGAGGAGGCGTCTGCTGAAATCGTACTTCCACAGCCTCAAAAAGAAACACCCACAGAAATACCGGAGGAAATATCGACCACAGAGATTTCGATCAAAAAGAAACTGAAAAAGAAACCTACAACTAACGAACAGGCCGACGAGTTGTCAATCAAAAAACCATTACCAATGGAAGATGAGGTCAAAGTAGAAGAAGTCATCGAAGAAGTTTCCATTGTTGCAAAGCCGAAAAAGAAAACTAGTGTTGATGAAATTCATTCCGATGTCATTCTATTAAAACCTAAAGAAGAAACACCCGTCATTACTTCTGAGGAATCTTCATCAGCTGACGTAACACTCAAGAAACAGCCGAAGAAGAAACCGTCAACTGACGAACAGGCTGATGAGTTGTCAATCAAAAAACCATTACCAGTGGAAGATGAGGTCAAAGTAGAAGAAGTCATTGAAGAAGTTTCCATCGTTAAAAAGCCGAAAAAGAAACCTAGTGTAGAAGAATCGCATTCCGACGTAACTCTAACACAGCCTAAAGAAGAAAAACCCATCATTACTTCGGAGGAATCTTCATCAGCTGACGTTACACTCAAGAAAAAGTCGAAGAAGAAACTGACAACTGACGAACAGGCCGACGAGTTGTCAATCAAAAAACCATTACCAGTGGAAGATGAGGTCAAAGTAGAAGAAGTCATTGCAGAAGTTTCCATCGTTAAAAAGCCGAAAAAGAAACCTAGTGTAGAAGAATCGCATTCCGACGTAACTCTAACACAGCCTAAAGAAGAAAAACCCATCATTACTTCGGAGGAATCTTCATCAGCTGACGTAACACTCAAGAAACAGCCGAAGAAGAAACCGTCAACTGACGAACAGGCTGATGAGTTGTCAATCAAAAAACCATTACCAGTGGAAGATGAGATCAAACTAGAACAAGTCATTGAAGAAGTTTCCATCGTTAAAAAGCCGAAAAAGAAACCTAGTGTTGACGCAACTCATTCCGACGTAACTCTAACACAGCCTAAAGAAGAAAAACCCATCATTACTTCGGAGGAATCTTCATCAGCTGACGTTCCACTCAAGAAAAAGTCGAAGAAGAAACCGACAACTGACGAACAGGCCGACGAGTTGTCAATCAAAAAACCATTACCAGTCGAAGATGAGGTCAAAGTAGAAGAAGTCATTGAAGAAGTTTCCATCGTTAAAAAGCCGAAAAAGAAACCTAGTGTAGAAGAATCGCATTCTGATGTAACTCTAACACAGCCTAAAGAAGAAAAACCCATCATTACTTCGGAGGAATCTTCATCAGCTGACGTTACACTCAAGAAAAAGTCGAAGAAGAAACCGTCAACTGACGAACAGGCTGATGAGTTATCAATTAAAAAGTTTTTACCTACTGAAGTCAAGGTTAAGGTTGATGAATTCGAAGACGATTTAATCATTCAAAAACCTACAAAGGAATCAACATCGGACGAAACTGCTTCTGAAAGAATAGCTCCAGAACTACTTGGACAGGAGTTGTCAGGTGAAGTTGAATATCTTTTGAAAAGGAGACCTCCCGCAGTGTCTCCGAAGCCTATTGAAGATATTTATGAGGACGTTACAATTAAGAAGCTTAGGCCACGTCCTAAAATCAGCCCTAATTTAAATGAAATAACTGATGTCCAGTCAGTTACTTTTCGGCCTCGGATAACAAAAAGTCAAGAATGTGTTGAACAAGAATTTAAAATTTCACTGAATTCTTATGAAGAAGAAAATTTATCTCTAACTGGAAAAGTGAAACTTAAACCTCAAAAGAAAAAACTCACTTTTTCGGAAGAATCTAGCGAAGAAACAATTAATATTCTAGATGTGAACAGAGATTCGGAATCCGATGCTGAAGTTGATGAATACATTATTAATGAATTAGAAACAGATTTTATGAGTTTGCCTTTAAAAAGAAAAGTAGGCGTTCAACATATTCCTGACGATGCGGAAAACACAAATAACGATGTGCTTGTATCTATGAAAGCTCCCAAAAAATACTCTGTTGGGGAAACAGATGAAAGTGTGGCCTTGCACCTCAAATCTCAAAGAACCTCTACATTTGAAGAAGGTTTGAATGAATACTTTATAATTAAATTCTCTAAAAACAACATCGTTTGCTTTATTTATTTTTTTTTTCGTCCTCCAGTAAGGCGTTTTCCAATTGTCAAGAAATGGTCACTTTACTGATTTGTCTCGTGTCATAACAAATGCGGGTTAAATAAATGAGAGACCTTGTTTGTTATACCACCAAGCAAAACAGTAAAGAGACCATTTTGTGACAATTGGTAAACGCCCTATAAGAGCTTTATGATGGACTACAAAAGTTGACTTTGAATCAAATCTCACGGGACAATTTGGTTCACAATCTGGTTTTCGGGTGTGTTCGTGAGCTTACGTTCCTTGATATTGGAACCGCATTATTTTAAAAACGGAGGCACGTTTCAAGACGTGGTTGGGATAATTTTATAGGATTGTACTTTTTCGTTACTCAGCTCTTTTTTGACTGAATGTGTTCCTTTTTTGTGGGGTATAAATTTCAATACGTTTTAAATAAGAAATTCTTAAATTTTCAAAAGTAAAATTGTCTTTTAGAGTTGTAAAAAGTTTTATGTTTATTTTTTTGAATAAATCATACTTTTACGCACAATTCAACAAAAAATTTAAAAACCTATTAATTCATAATCCTTAACTAGAAACGTATTTAAATATATACACTACGAAAAATAGACGACATCTAGTAAAAAACAGACCCTGTCAGTACACAAAAAGTAAATTTTCTAAACAAAGAGAAAGTTTTCTAAAAGAAAAAAAAATTAGTAATTTTTTAAACAATCGATGAATTTTCAAATAAATTTTTGACTTATCTCGCAACACAGAAATCCTGGAAAAAGAGCATAACCACATCTCGATACGAGCCTTTATTTTTAAACTATGCTGATTTCATACCAACGAACGTAAGCGCACTTATACATACAGATACATGTTAGGAATTCAATGCAGTTTACGAAAATAATTGAACCAAAGTGCTCTACAAAATTTGATTCAAAAACTCGTTTTGGAGCCTATAATGAAGCGTTCTCTGGGCGGAAGCGATATAACGAGCCTTCTTTTTTAAATTCTAGTTTTAGCATTTGCTTTAATCTCTATTGCCACCTGAAAAATTTACCTACTACTTAAATCTATAAATATATACATCTAAAAAAAAAAAACAATCTTTTAATCTTTTTTAGAAGCAGCTCGTCTAAATCTTGAAAAGCCGGAGGTATCGATTGATGAAGGTATTTTTATAAGCACTCATTTATTAAATGTAGTTTTCATTACGTTTTTAAACTAAATTAAATGTAATTTTTTATTTTCAGACACTGAAAATTACTACACCATTGAAGACGGCGATGTGATGATCTCAATCTGTTCATATACTGCTGAAACTTCTGAAGCCATTAATTTAGTCGAAGGCGAAAAAATTTATGTTTTAGGTAATTTCTTACAAATGTATAATTTTTTTATATCAAATTTGATTGCATTAAGCTAAGTAAATTCATTTGCAGATCATTCAAACTCTGATTGGTGGTTTATTAAAAGAATAAATACAGAAGAAAAAGGTTGGGTGCCTGCTCAATACTTACTTCCATTAACGCATTATTCTCGTTACTTAGAAAAAAAGTTAAACGATAAAATAAATAAATTACCAATCTTTGAACGTAAGTATTATTATTCATTTAATTGTTAACATTTACACAATCATATTTATTGTATATTTAATTATGGTATAATATTCACAGAATCTTTAGAATCTTCGAATATAAAATCGACTGTTCCAAAATTCATAAAAGAATTAGAACCAATATGCACTTCTGATGGATACACAGTGCAATTTGAGTGTCAAGTAGAAGGATTCCCTAGACCTAATATAACATGGTTTAGACAAGCATCTATTATAAAATCATCTTCCGACTTTCAAATGTTTTATGATGATGATAACGTTGCAACGCTTATAATTAAAGAAGTATTTCCAGAAGATGCTGGAACTTTCACTTGTGTTGCAAAAAATTCAGTAGGGTTTGCATCTAGCACTACTGATTTAACCGTGACAGTTATGGAATCGGACAATGTACATGACATAGCTACGCTTTCAAAGAAAAGCTCTTCAAGGTGAATCTACGTACCATGTTTACATTTTACAAGTGCGTGCATTTGCCAATAAGATCATTTGATTTATTTAAAAAAATTTTTTACAGAGAGTCTTCATTAACTGACATACTAGAAGGAATACCTCCAACATTCTCTCGTCAAGCCAAAGCCGTATGCGTTAAAGAAGGAGATGATCTCGTGTTAGAGTTTCATTTAGTTGCAGTTCCAGAGCCTGACATGACTTGGTTTTTGAACAAAAATATCCTGACAACTTCAGAAAATATAAAAATTTCAATTGAAAGTGATATCCACATGTACTACAGTTCTCTAAAAATTAAAAAAATATTGAAGAGTCAAGAAGGACAATACACACTTTTAGCCAAAAATAGAGAAGGAGAATCAATGATTCATATCCCAGTTAAGGTATGAGCAATGTATTATTAAGTTTTCAAATAACTTAAGTTGTCTTAAAAAAGTAACTCCACCCAAGTGTCAGAAATAACTTCTACCCAACTTACACATACTAGTCTTTTTTGGTAAGTTAAGTAAGCTACCAAATTTTGAATCAAAATTCCCTTTAAAAATTATCATTTTCCCCTGATATAATTTGGAAATAATTTATTAGAATTATGAAGAATCAATTTTATTAACTACATATTTTTTGGGATGTTTCGCCAGGTGATGCGCTGGCATTTTCAGACAATTAACACGATTCTTAAGGGCTCAAAGGGGGCTTAAATAATTATATATTTCTATTTATAGTATTAATCTGAAAAAGTGAAAAAAAATTTTTTCAGAAAACAGACATAAGAGCCTTTTTCAATACTCCATTTAAAAGTACTTTGTCCAGTTAAATACTTACAAACACTTAAATTAACTTGTATCAGCCTATGACTCTTCAGCGAAGAGCATTGAGGATATCTAAGCTGTTTGTCGTAAGATTCTAAGTGATGGCTTGACACGACTAAGTTCTATGTCATTTCATTTTCTTCGATGGATCATTATCCATCAACGCAACCTCAAGCTAAGCATAAGATCAACTATGACTGCTTCCACAAACAATTTAATAAAATATTTTATTAAAATTTATCAAAAATAATCATTAATGAATAAATCCTCAATGCTCTTCGCTGAAGGGTCATAGGCTGATACAAGTTAATTTAAGTGTTTGTAAGTATTTAACTGGACAAAGTACTTTTAAATGGAGTATTGAAAAAGGCTCTTATGTCTGTTTTCTGAAAAAAATTTTTTTTTCACTTTTTCAGCTTAATACTATTAATAGAAATATATAATTATGTAAGCCCGCTTTGAACCCTTGATAAATCGAGTCAATCAACCAACACAAATTTTGGTCACGATATTCATGTACCATTTTGCGATCCAAATTTTCTGATAATATGTTTATAAGGAGCTTAAAAGTTTAATTTTTTTTTTGTATATATTACGTGGCAAATCTTGTAGAGTCACCTATCCAGTGAATGGAAAGTTTCAAAAAAGTTTGCTTAAATTTAGCTCAAATCAACGTTTTTAATAAATTAAAGGAAATTATTCAGATGGATTATAAAAGTAAATGTCTTTCTCTATACTGAATATCATTTTTGCAGAATTTTTACTTTCAACTTTCATTAATAAAATAACATATAAGGGAAACGATGCACCAGTGAATAAAAAATTTTTACCAGTAAATGAAACCATTATAATTAATGATAATATATTCAAAAAGTTTTTAAAAACTATTGAAATATTTAGTATTAATGCTCAATTATATTATAAAATTTCACTACTGATGAATTAGTTCAGTATAATTAAATTATATTAATTTATAAATAAAGTTTCAATCACTGGTGCGTTTTCAATCACTAGGGAGGTGACTCTATATAGAGCAATCGGTAAAAGTTGTGTTTCGATCATTTGTTTCATTATAATATTTTAATACCCAATCAAAGGCATGTTTATGCACATTTAGACGAATTTTTATGTAGTTGTACCTCCAACCCTTAATTATGAAATAGCAATTTAAACACTTCATTTCAGAGAAGTATTTGAGACGATAAGTGAGCAGGCGGGTATCATGACAATAATATATATGGGTCAAAATAATACTTTTTTAAATTTTCGTCCGCATGTGTGTCACCGATCTTGACGCGGTTTTCGTATGTTATAGTACGTGATAAAAAAGTGCCAAAACCAAAATTTTCGTATACGAAAAAAGCTCACGGAAACAGCTGTGTCTCAGTGCAAAATCAAAATTTTAGAATTTTGAAAAATGCAATGGAAAGAGGAGAAAAAATCCTTTTCAAAAATTAAATAAAAAAATTTTTGAATTTAAGGTGTATATAAGCTCTTAATTTCCAAAAATCAGCCTCAGAGCCAAAAATAAACATGTTCGTATCCAGCGATATGGCCAATATTGTAATATTTTCTTCTTCAAATCCAAATACAACTTCTGATAAATTTTGGTCATCAGCAGACAACAGACTTCATTATTAAGCATCATATGTGTCAAAAAAACATGGTTTTTCTCTAATTTTCCTTTATTCTTGACTCATATCATGTTCAATAATGAAGTTTGTTTGTCTGCCGATGACCAAAATTTATCAGAAGTTGTATTTGGATTTAAAGAAGAAAATATTACAATATCGGCCATATCGCGCCATATCGAACATGTTTATTTTTGGCTCTGAGGCTGATTTTTGGAAATTGAGGTATTTGGAGTTTATGAATATGATTTTTGACATCAAGTTTGAATTCCTCGTCAAATTTTACATAAAAATCATGTTTCAATAATTTTTTCATATTCACCCTTGGGAAGTGAAATAAAATATGAAAAATTAATTCAAAAAGAGGGGGGGACAGTTGACGCGATATAGCCCATGTATATTAGATAGGATAGTTCTTGCGCGGTTTGTTTCTTTCACTGGCAGTACCTTTTTAAATCTATAGCATTTTTTACTTCGTTTTCACAATTTATAACAAAAATTGTTTTCTATCATTTCTTTGTTTATTTCACATTTTTAATAATTATATTTTGTGCAGGTACAAACCGAAGATAAAGAACCGCCAGAAATATTAGAACATTTAAAATCTTATGTTATAAGAGAGGGTGAAACTGTGATACTATCTACTCATATAGTAGGTAATCCATTACCAGAAATATCTTGGTTTAAAAATGGACAGCTTTTATCGAGTACTTTGACGAAAAGAGATGGATGTGTCAATTCATTAACTCTTATCCAATCGCAATTATCAGATACAGGAGAATATTCTGTAGTGGCTACGAATAAATTAGGGAAAGCAGAAACTAAAGCAACTCTGACAATTAAAGGTTTGTACTTATTAAATTATTAATATGATAAACAATCAATCACTTTTAGAAAAATCATAAAACTTGTTCCATGATTTTACAAGTCCCAAGACTCGTACTATAATATTTTGTAATGTCACAATACAATAATATATCAAACTTATAGTTTTCGTTCAACTTTTTCTTTTTGTTGTACAGAATTCACATCTACGGACCAAGTTTCAAGGGAACCAAAAGGTTGGACCGATAAAAGTTCTTGGCTTCGGAATCACCATAAAGACGCTGATATTCATTTTTATGCTAGATCCCGACTCTTACGAAAAGATGAATATTTTTTCCAAATTTGGCACACTTTGTAACATCTTTGTCAGTAACCAATAAGCATTTTATTAATCAATAACAAACTCGCTTTTTTATGATATATTACAAATAAAAATATCCTTGATATCGAATAAAATGTTGTAAATTATCATTCAATTTCTAAACATATTTTGTAGATTACTTCATGAGCTTGTAACCTAAATATTTTATAATCTATGGAAATCTTTGATGTTTATATAAGGTCTCATGAGAAGTTTGTAAGACTACTTAAGTCATCATTTTACTATGATACAACATTGATTTGAAAGTCACTAATTAGTAACTAGTCACTTTATAGAACAAGTCAGTCTCACTTGAAAACATTTGTTTATATGTATGAAATATGCAACATATTTATTTTCTTTAAAGTATATTTAATGTTTAAATAAATTTAACTATAGAAAAATTTATAAACGAGAAATATTTTTAAAAATTTCTTAGAATTGTATGAAATGTGATAGTGCGTCTACAAACTATTACGACGTGTATGTCTTCTACAGATTATACAAGATTATATTATAAAATGGAGAAATGTTATTTTATGTACCCTTTTTTCCTGTGTTGGAAAAAAATATTCCTGCAAACTAATGAACGTTTCACCGATAATTATAAGATATCAAAATTCGATGTATATGTACTACATTCATGTAGGAATATTTTATTGTTAGTATGCGAGAATGCCTGTGAGTGTTGGTTTAATGAGACGTAAATATAGGTGCTTCTGTTGTAAGAAAAACCAACATTTAGAGGCATTCGCAATAGTTAAAAAAAATATTTTATTGAAATGTATCAACTTGAACTGTAAATAAAAATTTATTCTTGAATTTACAACTTTTTACATATTCCAAATATTTGTATAGATTAAGAATGATAATTTGAAGTAATTATCAACAAGTAAATTAAATATAAATTTTCTTAATGAATCAAGTAGTTAAGAATGCTAAGATAGTAACTGAAGAATCAATTGTTTGAAAAGGATTTTCTTCCCTTTTTCCATTTTACTTTTTAAAACTCTACAAAGTTAATTTTCACCGAGATGCAGAACTTTCCGTGATTCTTTTCCGTAAACTTTGGGTGTTAAATTTTTTCTTTTACATTTTTTGATGTGTCATGTTATTGTTTACCTATTGTAAATTTTAAGGCACAACAATAATATACCCTTCTTTGGAACATCAATGGTCTCAATCACATCCGCAGACGAGACAATCCGACTTATAGGTTGCTTTCGATGAGTATATTAAGATGGACATTAGGAAAAATAACGTAAAATGAAAAATAAATTATGCTCGAGGGTTTGTGCAAGGTGAGTTACGGGTCTGATCGTCTCGCCGCTGGTTGTGATTGTGACCAATGATGTTCCGAATAAGTGTCTATCATCTGGACGCTGTAGTGCAATAGGGTATCTGCATGAAAAAAAAATTATTGAAATAATTACGTTATAGTAAAATATACGTATCAAGGAATGTGGGAGTAAAAAAATAAACAATTTTGAACAGTCAGGTAATTTTTAATACGAGAATAAAAATCAAAAAATTTGAAAATTATTTTGAACTCTACAAACGATTTTGATTGGTCCGCATAACTGTGACGTCATACTTATAACGTAAGTCGGCTGCTGCATGTAATTTGTATACCTATGGGTAAGGCTCAGAATTTTTTAAATAAACCTGCGCTCGTATGTCACCGATCTTGACGCGCTTTTGGTATGTTATAGTACATGGTAAAAAAGACCCAAAACCAAAATTTTAGACCCCCCTCCCCCCTCCTACCCCCCACTTCCGGTATAAACGTCCATTTTCTATCTACATTTTTTCTGAAGGCCTGAAGCAATTAAAAAATCTGAAAAAATTCACAAAAATACTTTTCAACAATCCAAGCAACCTTGAATTTTTTCAGATTTTTTGAGTGCTTCAGGCCTTCAGAAAAAATTATTGAAAATTTTGAAAATTCGTATACGGCGCTACGATGCAATATAAAGCCTGATCTTTTTTTCCACTTATTTTTGACATCAAAATACATAACCTCAAATTTGTTCAGATTTTTTCAGACAGAACTCTGGTGGTTATAGCCGAAAAACGCCTTTTTTTACGAAAATAATTTTTTTAGGGCGATATGAAGCTTTAAAAAATCTGGAAAAATTTTTTTCTTGTTTTTCAGGTCAAAATACATAACCTTGAATTTTTTCAAATTTTTTAATTGAAGGCGATAGCATCTATGGCTAAAAAACGCTTTTTTTATGAAAAACGGTTCCTGGAACCCAGAGGTTCCGGTAAAAAAATTTGAAAAAATTTTTTCGAATTCCTTGTCAAATTTTAATAAATGTTGACCGTCGCAAAATTTCGATTGGAGCTTCCTAGCTCATTCTAGAGCATAACAAAGATTCGAGCGAAATTCTGAAGAAATTTGAAAAATAATGTAACTGTGATGAATGTCTTCAGAATTTCGCTCGAATCTTTGTTATGTTCTAGAATGAGCTAGGATCCGAAGCTCCAATCAAAATTTTGCGACGGTCAAAATTTAATAAAATTTGACAAGGAATTCGAAAAAATTTTTTTCAAATTTTTTACCAGAACCTCTGGGTTCCAGGAACCGTTTTTCATAAAAAAAGCGTTTTTCAACCATAGATTCTATCGCCTTCAATTAAAAAATCTGAAAAAATTCAAGTTTATGTATTTTGACTTGAAAAACAAGAAAAAAATTTTTCCAGATTTTTTAAGGCTTCGTATCGCCTTAAAAAAATTATTTTCGTAAAAAAAGGCGTTTTTCGGCTATAACCGCCAGAGTTCTGTCTGAAAAAATCTGAACAAATTTGAGGTTATGTATTTTGATGTCAAAAATAAGTGGAAAAAAAGATCGGGCTTTGTATTGCATCGTAGCGCCGTATATGAATTTTCAAAATTTTCAATGATTTTTTCTGAAGGCCTGAAGCACTCGAAAAATCTGAAAAAATTCAAGGTTGTTTGGATTGTGGAAAATATTTTTGTGAATTTTTTCAGATTTTTTAATTGCTTCAGGCCTTCAGAAAAAATATAGATAGAAAATAGACGTTCATAGGGGTGGAGGGGGGTAGGAGGGGGAGGAGGTCTAAAATTTTGGTTTTGGGACCTTTTTACCATGTACTATAACATACCAAAAGCGCGTCAAGATCGGTGACATACGAGCGCCGGTTTATTTAAAAATTTCTGAGCCTTACCCATATATGTTGATTTCAAAAATATCATAATTTTTTTTATGCAAATACCCTATTGGTACACTCGGAAAGTTACGCCCTGTAAACAAAAACATGAATCGACAGAAAACGCTAAAAAGTATTAGCAAAATAATCTCAGAAAGTGCTATATCATAGTACAAAATCAACTTTTCAAAGTTTTAAAAAATGCTATCAAACAAGGAGGAAGAGGCGCCGTCAGGGCTACAGTCGCATCTACGGAAACTGTAAAGCCAAGGGACACACGTGACCCGAACAAACGCATAGATCGAATACTTCAAGGGTTACAAAGTTGCCTAATCTGGTTTTTAACTAATTTCAAAATTTACCTAATCTGCATATTCAACATGAAGTGCTGAATATTTGTAGTACAACTATTTTTCCACATATTCCTGCTGTTCCTCATAATTCTAGTGGAGTGTCGTAATCTATTCCTCGAGCAGTAAATACAAATAAAGACACATTGTTAAAAACATTCTTCGAGACGCTCCAAAAGTTGAACATGGCCCTTTGTCCTATTTACATGGCAATAAACATGGATTTAATTAAACATAAGCGTTATCCGCAAAATTCTGAAGATCATGTCACTTCATCCCTATATTTAAAGCTTAAAAATAGGGTAAGCTGGTAAATTTTCTAATGCACGTATCAAGATGAAAATGCGACATGCGGAGATTTGCTGTCTTTAAAATTCATAGTTTTTGCTGTTTTACACAAAATACTTAATAGTTTTTCAAACATTTCTTGCTTTTCCTACATACTCTATTGAAATCCCCTATCCTATATATTCCATAGCAAATGCAAAATTGATTCACCAATTAAAGCTCCTTAAAAATTTCATGCAAAAATTTTATACGTGAATTTCATCTCCCAAAAACCACAAATAACCGAGCGAGCGTTAGGAATTATTATTTGAAACAAATGAATCGAAGTTTATTTTCAAGTTTAAATTATTCTTAAGATTTTTTAATCATTCTAATTTTTCAACATTTGGTGTTAATTTGAAGCGACAAAAAAATGTTTAATTCGAAAAATGTTGGATGAACATAAAATTTTATCACAATAATTTTGAAGGTACAGAAAATTAAAAAAGACAACAACCAAATTGAAAATTTGATAGAAAAATACCGTTTGAAAACCTCTATGTAACAAAATATTATTTCTTGCCCCTGTACGGCGAAGCTCAAGTCATTTGCTACGAGTTAGCTGTTATAAAGAGTTTTAGCTGTATCTTCTTAATTACCTATTTTCATACAGATGTACTTTTTACATTACGAATTTACATTACGATTGAATTTTATCTTTTAGATAATTTATGATGGTAATTTTTTGAATTTTAATTTCTTTCGAGCTGGTCATTTTCCTTTCCATTTTTTTCTAATATTTCCATAAAATATTTATCAGTAATTATAATTTTACTGTATATTTCAATAAATTGCTTAATAAAACGGAAATTAATCGGATATTACCAAGTGTCAGTGTCGAATACCAATTGTGCTTAAGGAGGTGGTATAAGGGTCTGTTCGATGTTTTTCAAGCATTAATTTAATAACTTTTTTTGAGCACATATTGAAATGAATTTATCTATAAATTATGTCAATAATAAATAGTTATTTAAAGAATAATCAGTTAAATTTTCCTTCCTTATATCAGCTCAAAATAACGAAAAATAAGCTGACCCCAGTAGATTTTCTCACACAACTGAAAAAAAAATCGATTGCGGTGGACACTGTAACTGACAATCTACTCATTTCAAATTTTTCCAACTATTTAAGTACATAAACTATGAGGTAATGACATCGAGATCCAGAGTTATCAATGATTTTTGATTTTTTGGCTTTATTTTGAAGCCTAAAAAACGTCTTTTTTGAAAAAATGAAAGTATAAAGTCATCTTATATCATGGTAAAAAAAATTTTAAAATGCAATAAATTATCTCGACGTCATTTACTCATTTATTATCTACTTAAATAGCTTGTAATAAAATGAAGTGGTGTTCGGTCGAGTCGATTTTGAGCAGCAATCTTCACTGAATTTTTTTTCATTGCGTGTGAAAATTTGCTTTAGCTAGCTAGCTTATTTCTCGTTATTTTGGGATGAAAATGTAACTGAATATTCCTCAAATAACTATTAATTATAAGTACGATTTATAGATCAATTCGATTTACTATTTGTTTAATATGAAAAATAATTATAAATTCCACTTCCATATTAATTTAATAATTACAACAAAATAAAATTATTTAAATACTAATGAGAAGAGCACAATAAAAAAAATCCGATTATACGTAATAATAGGATTCTGTCGGACAAGTACTTGGTATGGACATTTTCAGCCCACCCATGCTGTTAGGTTCATCACAGGCACCGCTTTAGATCTTACTACTACGTTTACTACGTACACAAGTTTGTAATATCTCAAAGCATCATCATAATGACAGTAATTATGATTCATTTTTTAACAAATTTATAAAAATTATAATTGAATACTTTAAAAAATTATTTCAAATATAAAAATATATGGTCAAATTGATTAAAAATTAATATTATCGATAAAAGCATATGATAAACATTTATAATTTTGCAAGAATATAAATTCACATTTTAAGTCAACGCATTAAGGCCTATCTCGTGCATATTATAAAAAAATATTTTTAAAAAAACATCAAACTCTTGCAAAAAAATGCGTTTTTGCATAGAAAGCAATGATAAAAATTGTTCAAATATTTCCCTAGTACAAATTTAACTTTTCAGAGCATCAATGAAACGTTTTCTTGACCATTTATTGACCAATACGGTAAGTTGGCCAATAAATAGTCGAAAAACGCCAAAAAAATGTTCGATTTCTACCAGGGTTGATTTTGAACGTTTCGATCCTTTCGATTTTAGACTACAAAGCGTAAGTTAAGTTTTTGTACTTTTTTCATTCCAATAAGATTAATAACAATAGAAAAATTTTGTTCACATCGTAAAAATCTTAATAAAAACTGTGTGAGCATTTAATTAAATATTTTTTCCACAAAGCTGACAGATGTCCTTAAAGTAATAAACTGATTGAACGTTAGAATGTCACAACTTAGAAAGTATCACAATTAAAAAAGACCATAATTTTGTATTCAATCAAAATTAACTTTTTTTTTATAATTCAACATAAATTTATTTCTTGGAGCTCTTTTCATATTCAACGAATTGGAAAGAAAATGTATAAAGATAAAAGTCAAGTTCACCTGAACTAATGATAATTGATAATTGATATAATGAAACACAGCAATGAAAAGAAATGATGAATTTTGATTAAATACTTGAGACTTCTTCATAGGATTTCACAGATAACGCGTGAACTATCTTATTTTGGTACAAAGCTAAATAAGTTCTATACATCAAGAACTCGAGGGCCAATGAAGAATAAAGCTCCTCCCTCGTCCCGCCCACTCAACTTTGAAATGCCAATACGGTTTTGTCGATCTTCCCGAGCGGTTTAGCTATCGCTCGCAAAGCGTAGCAAAATTGATGATTGTGCCATATAGTCTGAAGAGCGGATGATAGGAAGATAGTTTGCTTTCAGTTATCGTAAAAAATTAAATGGTTAGCTTATACAATTTGATGAGTGTTTGTTATTATCAGCTCCTTTCATAACTCATTAATTTAATGTAAAAGTATCACTAAACTTTTTTTTTTTTACTAGTGCATCCTACAGTGCATTTTTGGAATAGTGAATTTGGTGTTGGTGATATTATTTCCAGACAGTGAATTCAATACCTTGCTTAGTTTTCATCAAAGATGACAAATGAAACGGCGATTACATCGACGCAACACATTATACCATCCGAACAACTGTATAATCATCAAACACAGCAAAATACTTACTCAACGACGCAAGCCACATCTTCACATGGCGGCGGTATCGTGCGGCCAGCATCGAGCAATGTCTCCGGCATTGTATCAAATCTATCTTCAGGACAAGGCCTTGAACCTTTACTATCATTGTCGAGCCACGAACTTACCCGAAAATCAAGTACTCGTCGACAAGAAAAACCACCATACTCGTACATCGCCCTTATTGTTATGGCTATCCAATCGAGTCCGGGCAAAAGATTGACACTCTCAGAAATTTACGCTTACTTGCAACAACATTTTCCCTTTTTTCGAGGTAGTTATCAAGGATGGAAAAATTCAGTACGTCATAATTTAAGTCTTAACGAATGTTTTATCAAACTACCGAAGGGTCTTGGTCGACCGGGTAAGGGTCATTATTGGACTATTGATCCATCCAGTGAATTCATGTTCGAAGAAGGTAGTTTTCGAAGAAGGCCACGAGGATTTAGACGCAAATGCCAAAATTTAAAACCTCAATATGCGCCGTATTATTCGACATCTATCAATGCTGCTGGGGTGCAAACACCAGCATATGAAAATCTAACAACAAATCTTGAATATTCTAATGGTTATCAAAATCAGTATCAAAATTATCCCGACTACAGTGCAGTATATGGTAACTCGGCAGGTATAAATTCAGCCGGAGATTGGATGCATTCAGAACACGCTTATAAAGCAGCTCCTGTAGGCGAGCTCACATACAAGACAACCGAAGTTACATATAAAGCTGGAAATCCATCTATTTATCGAGGCAACGAAATTGCAACTTTCAAAAGTGAACCAAGCTATTCAAGAAGTATGCCGCAGGAAACTTTATCACTTATTAGAAATGACTGTTTTCAAAAAGATCACCACCTGCAACACTTGCAGCAACAAGATATAGGGTTTAAGATTGATCTTCAATCAGAAGCTAATACAGTTTATAGTAAATGCCATGGCGTTGTACCAACAAATAATACATGTATGAATAATAATCAAGCTCAAGATTACTATGCAGCTTATGGTGCTTTAACTGGACACGCTCAATCAATTAACGTTAATGCAACCATACAAGCTATTCAAACGATTGGATCAGAAACATCAACGAATCCATTAATAAACGTTCGTTCTTCACCTGACAACTGTCACACATCAAGTATTAAAACTAGTAGGTTGTTTTTTGTTACAATCAATTATGAATACACGTTTACTCAAATTTTTTTTATCTACTAATACTAATTGAACTTATTCTTAAAACATATCAATGGTTTTAAAACTAAATTTATACCTAGATATAAAACTTTTACATACCTATCTTACACGAGTTAGTCTGAGTATATATTTTCATTAATATTTATACATAAATGATAATGTAACCACGTACGGTTACGTATACATTTTCTAAAAATCTCACACTGAATTTTTTTCATTTCAAATTTTTAGCACGCTAACAAACTCGAATATCCTAATTTAGAAACTGTTAACGCTTGAAAAAATAGTACATTCAAAATTTACTTGAAAATAAAATTGTACGCTTCGATCATTTTAAAATCATATGCCATTTTAACACTTGTCTCCGAAAATTTTCGAAAGAGTTGAAATGCGGTGAAACATCTGTGTATCATCCAATGTAATGTAGTTGAGTTTTACTTCCTTATTTTGACTGTCTCGGGTGACATGTGAAATAGATAATTTAAAAATACACACATGTATAATAAGCTAAAATCACATTATATATTTACACTGGGTTGTCGACTAATTATTGTATGTAATACTAATTGATTAATTCAAAAAATAAATATATTACACTTAAATGGTGATTTGTACACATATATTTGAACTTTGAATAAATAATTTTTATTCATATAAAATTATTAATAATTTATACGTACCTATTCAATATTTATTTTTGATTTTTTAGCACTAACTTTCGAGAAATATTTTCTGGACAAAATAACACGCGTGCGAAAAATGTCAAAATATGTTGTATCTAAAAATCAGCACTAGCATTAAAAAAATTACTAACGCGCTTATATTCTCAAGTTATATAAACATCACAAATTCGATGAAGAATGAATCATCTCAAAATCGACCACCCACAGAAAATATGATTATCGAAATTTAATAATCGGTTTTTAATGTTTAATTTTTCCCACATTTTATAATGATAAATAATGAACAAAAATATTGCAAAATTGTTTAGAATAATTTTCTCATTCGTGTCTATCGTTTTAATATTTTAATGAGGGCGTAAAAGAAATTAAATAAAAACGTCCTTTACTTATAAAGAATCCACGTATATTTATTAGAAATTCAGTCGTCATTATTTATGTTTCAATGATTTTCACATTATCATTCATTGATATTTAAGTCTAGATAATTAAGCATTAGTTGTGATGTAAAAAACTGATGTTTCAATTATAATTATACCATTAAACCATCTGACAAATTCAATTTTTTTATGATTTAAAAATAACACATTCTTAGCACATTTTATATTCTATTCGAATTTACATTGAACGAAAAAATTGTAATATAATTCGCATTCAATTTATCATCGGTAATGATTGCAGCAAACATTTATTTTTTATTTTGATACTAAATTTATTATTCATGTGATTAATATATAGTACATTTCAGCCTATTAAACTGCATTTGCATTTTAACTTTTCAGACTTACGGCAACAGAACACTAGCGGCGGTCGCTCAATTGATCAAGATCCGTCGGCATCAATGGATCGAAAAACATTTTTGAGTACAACAACGTCTGCTACTGTAACTTCAAGTTCTACAATTTTGAATACGCTGAGTCTGGGAAATGAGGGATCTCTCGATAGTAATATAGTGAATTCCAGCAACAGCACTGAAATTGCTGTATCAACATCAGCAAATCAATCCATTTATTACGATCAAATCAAATATAGTATATAAAAACAGA
Organism: Trichogramma pretiosum; assembly: GCF_000599845.2. NCBI lineage: Eukaryota > Metazoa > Arthropoda > Insecta > Hymenoptera > Trichogrammatidae > Trichogramma > Trichogramma pretiosum. Next base: position 319,291 of record NW_019641641.1, on the reverse strand, counting down.
TTTGAATGAGTTAAATGAAAATAACACGTTTTATCTGGTATTTGTTATCGATTTACAATATATTATTATTAAGCATACAGTAACAGAGTGTAAGTGTAAAATTAAATCTTTCTGCTGTACAGGTATTTTAAAAGAAACGAATTCTCGTGGCGTTTATCATGTAAATCATTATATTTAGATCATAAGTACGAAATTAGTATTTTCAAAAAATCTTTAAGTTAATAAATTTCTTTAATCTTTAATTTTCAGAATAAGAACAAAAATATTTTTAGGATTTTTATAACAATAGAGATTTACACTTTCTGCGCTAACGACTACAAAAAATTATAGTGTCATAAAAAAAATTTAATAATTTAATAAAAAGCCAATAACAATTTTATAAATATTTTATTAAAGTAATTGTAGTTATAATTAGAACTAAACTAAAATTAAATATTTTTCATTGTCATCATCATTGTAATATTTTCTATTCATTTGTATATAACATGGAAAAAATGTTGATCAATCATTTCATGTCGAATATCTTATAAATTTGCAGTCTTAGAAAAAAATAAATGATACAATGGGAAATTATTTATTCATTTTTAATTAGTTTACATATTCATAGTCTATGGATAAGAATTCAACTTGCTTAAATAGTTTTATGATTGAAATCATAAATAGAAGAAATTTTGACCCAGAAATCAAAAGATTTAAAAGAAAGTGTTAGTCGAGTTACTTAATGTTTGTGTTGAGATTCTACTGACCAGTTCGGTGTATCTATTGATTAGATTTTATTATTGAAGGAAATGTCATATTTTTAGATAAATATTTCATTGCCTTATGAAGCATAGTAGAACTTGTTTAGTTCATTTTACATTCGAAACATTTTTCCAAGTAACAATAAAATAAAATTATCAAATAATATTATTCACATTGTATCAAAAATTAACTGTTTCGGTAAGAACATAATCTTATTTTACTTACTTTTTTTTAAAAAACAAATTTTTGAACCAAACAAATTATACAGATAAATTATTTTTAAAAAAATGTATTGTTAAAGAAATTATCCCCAAATAAAAATTTATTTAAAAGTAATAGTTTTAATGTCGAAAGCTGATGTATGAGAATAAATATCAAACTCGAAAAATTCGTTCGTTCCGAATCTCCGCCACATGTAAAACACACGGTGCACAAGAGTTTTGAAATTCGAAGATGAATGCCTTTAACTGTTTGTTTGACTTAACTTCTTTTATGGACCCCCAAAGGGTTTCAGAATATAGGTGGTCCTGGAATATCTTCGAAATGCGATTGCAGTCTGCTACTTCTTTGCTTGTTATGTTTTTCTTTCATGAATTAAAAAATGTAAGGCATAAGGCACAATGTAGATTTTTAATAAAGAGCGATTAATAATTTCTAATTATTTTAAAAAACTAATAGCATTAATGATTGATGTATTGATATATTTCTCGTAACTATGATTTCTGGGCACTTAGATTGAAAATCCAATTATTATACACAAAAAAATGAAAATTTATTGAAAAATAAATTTTACATTCGATTTACAACGTAATAATATAGTTGAGTAATTTCTGAATATTATGGTATATTTTTAAACTAAAAGAAACTGAAATTACTATTAACTCTTTAACCGCTCATGACGAAAAAAAGTCGCCACGACTGTTAATTCGCACATTTTGTTGCCGATTTTTATGTCATAAAAAGTCAAAGGGTTAAAAGAATATACAAAAGCAATTTCAGAACGTGTCGAAGCATATATTGATGAGAATTTTGACTGTAAGTGAATCATATATCAATTTACACTTTTTTTCTCTATGTTTTTTCTCTTCATCGCTTTCCTATGCGATGATAAACAGTCTGTCTCGTAGCTGTCTGGTCGTAGCAATCATCGACTGAATGCCTGTGAAAAATGTTCCACGTCTAAAGCAAACAAAAAAGACTAATATAGCAAATATAAAATACTTTTTCTACATAGTTAATAATGTGACTATTTTGAATATATGCTATAATACATGTTTAGTTGCAGTAAAAATATTAATTCTTTAAACCGAGCAAAATTAATTTTAAATTAAGTAACTGTGTTTAAATTCCCATTGCAGAATTTTTTATTGAATATTTAACAATCAATAAATTTGTTTATAAAATGTTGAGTGAGTCAACGATTAGATTATTTGTTTCTAAATATTAAACCAAAATTATTCAGTTACGTCCTTAATTCGAATAAAATTCATCCTTGGCGATAACCTTTATCAATCAAATATAAATTATCAAAATCTTGAAATAAAAGCCATTCTTTACAATTATCATGATATTTTCTAATTGTAAAATTCAAACACATAAACTCAAGTTTCTTAAAATTCGCGAGCTATTTAATTTAAAGCGATTCTTCAAGGTGATGACGTAACAAGTACAGACAGTATCATAAAACAGAAACCATGCCTCGAATACTTTCCATACGGTGAAAGAATATTATTCTTTCATTAAATCACAGCTGTTATTTCTTTTTTATTTCGGTAATTCGCGTTCTATTTAATTGAAGAAATTTAGAATAGGAATACTGATGAGAACAAAATACATAAATTTATGCAAATATGGCACATTATATTATATGTACAATATATATCCAATTTTAAAATTTTATTGGTGCATCGTGATGAATTTTGATTATTTTTTATTTATACTTACTGGAAAATACTTCTATATAACATTATTTTAGCAACCTCAACAAACTGTATAAGTGATAAAATCTATTTTGCAATCACTATTTTATAATTATCTGACCTGAATACTTTAGTTATTAAAATTTCTTGAAATCAATTAATCAGTGGTCCATAATGAAAAATGAATTTGATAAAGTTTTAATAATTTTTACATCAAAATCATTGAAAGACAATTTTTTAATGAAAAGAAAAGGAATAATCATTATTATGAGACGATATCTTAGACTTGTTAAAAATTGAAATCTACTTTAACTGAGGCCAAATGTATGATAAATGCTGACCCATACTTATACACACCTACATTACCAACAGTAGGCAGCTGCTGTATATGAAACTACCATGGAGTACCAAATTATATTGTAAGATGTCTCTTTCAGTAAACTTTTTTAAAATGTCTACTGTTCAAATCCCGGCGGTGGGCTGGTTTTTTCCCGGGGATTTTTTCTGCGGGGTTTGCACCGTTGGGTGTAATCCGTGGAAATTTTCCTTGGAAAAAAGCCGGTGCACTTCAACTGCGGTCTCTGGTGTTGGGGGTCACACCATTATCAAAGCGTAACCTCAGTGGTATGGGAGGCGCAACCATATCGACTATAGGTACACGCTAATACACTAACACACACTTACATATACACGCAAGACCCACCGTTAGGTAGAACGGTGAGGTTGGCCAATTAGCCTAGTAGCAGAAAGGGCCGTAATCAACTATAAAAAAAAAAAAAAATGTCTACTGAAAATTTTTGAAAACATCTGTTTTCATTTACTTTTCTTGTTCGAGTGACTTTTCACGCCGATTTTGTGCAGAAATAGCAAAATAATTTCAAAAATATCAATTTAAGGAGATACCAAAGCCAATATATGGATACAAATTTTCAATCAGTTTTCGAAGTTTCTACAGAATGTATTTCGAAGTTAATAGTTAAATTTCTTTTATACAAATAAAATGATGAAGAAATATCAAATGAAATGTATTATATACGTATAAATGATAAGCATGTTTTAAAAATTTCTTATCGTTTCGGCATCTATTTTAAATTAAATTCAATCTTTCAATTCAATTTCAATCATATAATCAACTTTCTCTTATTATTATTTGTACTGACTAGTATACTCACTCGATTATCAAATTCAATATTTATAAAATTTAAACTCACACGACCTCTGATTTCTGTTCATATCTCATTCATTGACCATCATTGACCACCAGAATCCACCCTACTTATAATCTCGCTTCGCTCTTCCATCACAGGCTTTCATCGATCGCTCATCTGCAAGACTACCGCAGAGGTCTATCGTTGGTCATGCAATACGCACTGGCACTCACCAGTCGTTCTTCGTCTATACCGCTACGGGCCTACTAAATAAGTTTTTCACAACCCGATTACTATTTTGCCCATCACGCATCTCTCACATCAAAAATGTTATCTTCAGCAAATGGCTGAAGGATGAGAGGAGAGTAGCAGATCACTAGGACTTTGCGCCTTGGCATGAATTATGCCTTTCTTGCTAAATACCATATAGCTACCAATTAACGTCTTGTTCACTATCTCTGCTCTACATGCCACTTACCTGTTTTATCTATATATTTTTTGTAAATACTTTACTCTTGTGTATTTATATGTAACGCTTATACTTTTAGGTGTAAGCCTATGTGCCATGCGGGAAACCATGGCTTAATAAATATTCTAATCCAATCCAAACTAATCTTTTCAACTATTAAATAATTAATTTCGTACATGTCTAATAATTAATAAATAATTTATTTCACTTTATCCAAAACTAATTTATAAAGTATAAAATTTCCTACATCGATTTTTTTAAACTAAACCTATGGAAAAATTTATTAAAATTATACGTTTTTTCCTCCACGAAGAAGGTTGTTCCATGAATCAACCACATAAAAACTCAAACGTTTTTACAAATTTTCTCATCAGCATCTTTAATTTTAATACAGATTTATTACAAAAATGTTTTCAAAACTATTAAATGAATTTTTCGAAATTATCGTTGGCAATGTAACGTTGTGACCTTGATCTTGCAAGTGAATAGGTAATTATATGATAAAATATTTAAATGGTGTTGAATTGTACAAAGATGGGTATAGGGGGCGTGGCGAGTAGCAAGCTAAATCGTTTAATATAATGTTAAAATCTTACACATGTATGACACATTAAAATAACGTTGCATACGCGGTAGAGAAAAACCCGTATATTTAAATTTATTTTTATATTTATGATACTTACATTTATTTTTATTTTACTTATAATTGTTTTCTGATCAAGTTATCAAAATATAATAATTTTATATTCCCAACTTAAATATTATTGACAACTTTTTACTAACTGTTACAACGTTGACAAAACTTCACATTAAAATCATGTAAAAAACATTATTTTAAAATCGATGGTTTTAATTTTTAATCAATTAGTATCATCCACGATCCACTTTGAGCTTGCGTATCATAAAGTAACATAATTAATGTTGAAATAATGCGCCCCTCAAACGTAACATTTCTCATGATAAGTTTGAAAAAATTCGTATTCATGTGCATATGTGTTTAAAAGTATGCAAAGTTAAAGTGCCGGGTTTGAAAGGCGGATGCTGCTGAAATCGCGCGTGTCTATGCGGGATGCAACCGATAAAACGCCTAAAAGAGATCAAAGAACGGCGACAACGGATATGATACTTCTACTGAATTTGTACTTTACGCTCAATCTTACCCAAAAAAAAGTTACAGCATCAAAGACTCGAAGATTGATAAATTTTTAAAGCTATTTAGTACTCGGTAATTGGTTGATTTAATTGAAGGATGATTTACGTATTTTTCCTAAGGTGATAAGATATACATGATGTATTTTCGAAGCACCTGCTTGTTGAAGAAATATTTAAAAATTACCTGCTTCTTTCTAAAGCACAGCTATGCAAAAAATGTTAACGACACCTTGTAATTTTATGAAAAAAGAGATTCTATGTAATTGAACTTGTAATTGTAATTGTATTGTAATACTTAATATTATGATAAAAACTATCATTGAAATAAATTTACATATAATTGATATTTATACTTAACAGTGATCATTGAATTTATAATATTCATAATAATAAATGTATAAGAATACATGATTAAAAGTTTTTGTCATTAAAGGCAAGAAATGTGACAGTAAATAATTCAATCAATTTAGACCTTTGAAGTCATCGTGCATTGATTTTTGAACCGTTCTTTTGCTTAAACCAAAATCAATTCTGTATTTTAGAGACATAAATATTTTCATTATAAAATTAATAATACTTACAACATTTTGTATAATACATTTTATTTTCTTTTCATTAAAACTTAAAGTCCACTCCTTTTTATGCAGTCAGTTATTACTTTTTTTATTATTAATTGCTAAGATTTTCTTTTTTTTTCGTGGAGAATTCATTTTAATTCATCGAACTAACTTATCAAGTACTACAATGTAGTACTACAATGTAGTACTTGATAATATTCAAGTATGTCATATTGACCAAAATTTTTGTAGGGAAATTTTCCTTGTTATAGAGGAAAAAGTTTTTATAAATATGTTTGATTGTAATACACTTTAGTATAAAATAATTAAATAAACTATATTCGAATTCAAACACGTATTTACGTGATTACTTCCATTTTTAAATTCTCATATTCAATTGAAATAATAGTTTTCATTGCATATAAAAGCTTCAAAATTCATCCAAACAAACTATTTTTCAAAAATATCAAAATATTTGACATTTTTTTTGGTTTAAAATCAGTAGTCAACACATCCTGATCATATCTTGTTGTACATACTCAACCACTGCAAGCCTCAAAAACCTCAAAGCTACAAGCTACGCTCAATTTACTGTTACGCTTTTTTAATATGTACTCTCCGTAACATCGTTTCGTTAACTATTCTATGCTAAAAAAGATACGTGTTCAACCAGACAGCTTGGCACTATAACTTCAAAAATAAGTAAAACGAGAAGGTGTAAGTATGTACATTGGAACGTTTATGGGTATATATTTTTAAATTTGTTTTCATTTACACGTACAAAAACACATGATTTAATGTCTAATCGTCGTTTTTTGTTTTAAATAGAAAATATGAAATTCATAATAAAAGGATTTATGATAACAAAAATATACTTACTTGCACTTTGAAAAATGTATTCAACTAATAAAAGTGCATACGGCTTGGATGAGACAATTATGAGTTATTAGGATTTATTAAAGTAAAAATAAAAATTTGAGAAAAAAATTTCTGAGATTTTTATAAAATATTTTTAATAAATAAGTGCTTCAAATATTTATTCAAAAATGCTTATTTTTATTTTAACGGTTGTATTTTCTTAATAATATAAAGTATTGAGTAACCGTATTATTTATAAATCGATTAGATTTTTTAGTACGTATCGAAAATGAAAAAGGTCGTATATGAATTTCCCTTCAATAGCCAAACCCTTTCATTAATAGAATTTTCTCACAAAGAAACCCTTTGCCAATGTATTGGCAGCGGTTTTTTTATTTTCAAAAGCCTGGAACTTTATTATTAATGAATTGCAAAAACAGTCACATCGTTCATATTGAAAATAGTTAATTTTTTAATGGATTGATCAAAGCTAATTATTAAAATTGAGCATGTCAGGTTTAACTTTTTTTCTGGCTATTTCAGTACGTTTTTTAAATTCCAACTATTTAGCAATAAAGACAAACTCTAAAATATTACAAGACTTTTCAGAGTTGGCAAAGTTGAATATATTTTCCATTTTTTCAAAACTTAAACGCTAGGCAGAGAAACTCGGCGCAATTAGTGGTGCAAAAATGCTTGTATACACATACAAAACTGACGTGTAAACCAGCACTTCTCTTAAACTTGGTTTTGTATATTTTTAGCTTCTCGTTATTCTTTATTTATACAATTTCTATACTTACTTTTCTTAATACGGTTTAAACAAGGCACTTTTGAAGATGTACTTGCAATAATATATTGTTCGAATTCGTTTTGTCGTTTAACAATTATTAATATCATATAAAATGATTAAATCGTGCACTTTCAAGCACAGTTGAATACATTTCTTGAAAATTTGGACAAGTCTTTGCTCAACAGATTATGTTTGTCGGAAAACTGTCAACAATTTGGGTTGCGTGTTTTCATTTTTTCTATTTATTTTCTATTCATTATATAAATGTAAATAGTTACCATATTTAAATTACAGTAATTTATTAATTTTGTTGAAAAAAATCGAAAATAAGGAAGTCGAGAGTCGTGACAACACGTAATTTGTCGAAAAAAAAGACAAATTAGAAATATTGACCAGGCGGAAAATTGCACCATTTTACCGTTGAAAGTTGAATTATTTTCGCAGTCGATATTTCCATCCCGCAACTTTTGGCAGCAAGTCAAAATCAACGCCATAGCTTTGAATTCACTTGCCATCTCTATCATCTTTTTATCATTATTGCGCGTTCTAGTTTTATATTAGTTGACGTATTTTTGCGCGATCATTAGATTTTGCACTGTTACTTAGTGTTATTTTGAAGATTTATAACTGAGTATTGACCTTCGACTTTCGAAATTCTCTTGAGGAAGGCTGGGCGTCCAAAAAATGGTATGGAAGCAAATTGAGTTCGTTAAATAAATTAGTAATGTCAATATCACTCCACAGCTACCGAGGAATCACCAAGTTTCGCGTAGTATCTATTTTCTAAAGTGAAATTGATGATCCACTGATCATCTACCCGAAAAATTTCATCCACAATGTAAAGGATACGTATCACTCGCGTGCGAACAGAACGTTTAAAACGCGGCGATTTTTATTTTCATAAAGACCATGCGTGCTTAGCCACTTGTGCTCTATAGTTATTTGCCGTCTCGCGAGTCAATACCGATTCTCGAATATGTAACTATATATCGCTGTCGCGCGGTGGTCAGGTCATTGATACATTATTGACAAAATCAAGTGAGCCCGCAGACGCGTATATAGGTATATACGAGCAAGCGATATATTTGCGTCCGAATCATTGATATTTATTCGTGGAATCCCAAACCGACCCACGCGCGTACAAAACCTCTTAAAGTGTGTATAGATAATCCAAGGTAAAAAAAAGAAAAGTCAAAAATTCCAAGAGAGCAAACGCGACCGAGGTGCGTATGTCCACTCGAAAAATTGAGAGAGCAAGACAACGAGAACGAGTGAAGGAGTAAGAGAGAACGAAAGAGAGAGGGAGAGAGATCCAACGTACTTGAAAAGACAAGTCTAAGGCAAGAATGAGCTCCGACGAAGACGTCGCTGCAAAATGAATGCAGGAACGATCGGGTAGGCAGGCATGACTTGGATCTCTCGAGCATACATACATATATTATACACATAGGGATATACATATCAGCTTATATACGAGTTACGAGCACTTCAATCAAAAGGACTGAGGAGATATATCTGCTAAATCTAAGACAAGTCGATTCTTTTTTCGCTCGTCTTTTCGTTCTTTTTCTCATCCGACCCAAAGTAGACGAACTTAAACATCTTTTTTTACAGTGTGTGAGAGTAAAATAAATTATAATCTCAAGAGAACTATATAAGTTGGGTGTGAATTCTACGATCCTACACTTGTTGTGGCGGTTACGCGACGAGACCACTATATACGAGATCGACGCAACTTCTACGCGCTCCATATTGTATGTAAACGCGCCATGGGTGGGACTTCTTTCGCAGTTCCAATCTCAATGAGACAAAAAGATAAATACTTAAGAAATTTTGGACACGCGTAGAATTATGTATCATACATCATTTGATATTGTATATGTTTTGAAAGTATTATCACACTATATGAATGTCACTGATTTTAATAGTATATATTCCATTTTATTTTACTGACCAAGGTAGTATTTGAAATCTTTTTTTAAAGCAAAAAATTTCTTGCTTAGATTGTTCCTGTAACCTGCTTTGACAATTAAATCCGTTATTATGTAAATCATTCTATTACATGAATGGGCTTTCAAAATTTTTTCTATTTTACGCGATGATTTTTCTGACGACTGTCCTTGCTGCATCCAATACAATGTAAGTAGTTTGAAATCGTGGTATTTTGCCTCGTCATCATCAGTCTCAATTGCTGTGTTATATCTTATTCTGCTCGCGCTTGGCAGGATGTGATATTTTCCTTTTCACAATCAATGCTCATATGCAGCAATAATAAAAAGTCTTTTGTAAGATTCGTCGTATCGTCCGATAGGTCTCTTTATTCGTCTTGGATGATAAACGACGTCTAGTGTTACGATGCAAGCTCGAAAATTTGAATGTACGAAAAGTAACGACTTTTTTCGGTGAAACAACTGCAATATTAACTCAAGTAAAAGTTATAAATCGGAGAAAATATGTTTTCAACAAGTGTAAACAAAGCATGAAAGAAATAACTTTTTCGATTTACATGCAAAAGAATAGGCTTATTTTTAATTATTTGAATAATATTAATTGTTTATAAAAAAATAACTAAATGTTTGTAATATCAGTGGAAACCGCCATGTTTTCGACATTTTCCTTTTTCCTCTAAAATAATTTAGTTATTCAATGCAATAATAATAAGAAATTCAATTTTTATTTTCAAATGAGTGAATACAGATATAAGCTTAGTAATGTATAAGTTTTATTAAAAAGGCGCTTCAAAAGACTTCAAGCAAAAGAATACTTTTAATTGTTTAGATATTAACTTCTAAACGTAATGTTGTAATAGTAGTTTACGATACGAGTACCACAAGTAACATTTTTAGTGCGTCGTGTTTTAGAGCTTGGATGCAGCGAAAAAAATCAAAAAAAAAATATTTTTTTCATTGTATTTAAACAAAAAAAAGATTAATACATCCGAAGTACAGGTACCAAGATTCAATTTCCAGACATTTTTATTTCAGTTTGCTTGATGTTAGGCCTAAGTGGGTTAATAACAATAATATCAAGTTTCTTAACAGCATCCACGAGAATTTCCTTTTTTATGATATTCAATATATTATAGCAATATAACCTGAAAATCACAAGTAGACTGCTATTTTTAAACTCTTATGCTACAAAACACTGTATGCAACTGATATTTATTCAACTGTAAGGAATACAGTTATTTTTCATATAGTGATACCTTAGATAATGCAACTGATAACCTACCTGAACGCAATTAGATTAAAATATAAAAATATGCATAAAGCGACTAATACTGAAAAGTTTCGCATCATTTTATGCCACTGCAAATTCGAGGTCTGATAAGCTTTTGCAAAATTTTTATAGAATAACATTGTTTTTAAGGATAAAAATGAAACAGTAACTATGTAAAAAAGTATCAGAAAATAATAAAACATCAATCAACAATAAAAAAAATCTTAACCGAAATTTTTTTTTCAAATATTCATATTTATGTCTTCAACACATGAAAAGAGTAATATGAAAGACGAGCTAAAACAACCAATTGATCGATTGATTTTCGGCTATAATAGAGGAGCAATGGTCGACAGCTCAATTGGTACACCAAAAAGCAGCAGCATTAAACAGATGTTTTATGTAAACAGCTTGCATTGCCAGTATCAACAACACGTCGTTGTAAGTTTTACAAACATAATAATGTGTACTTTCTCGCGGAGATGCTTCTTGCAAAAAGTGCTTGCATGTACGTTTTTATTAATTGCTGTTAGCGACACCACTCGATCCTATTAGTTTGGATCTGTCTCGGGGTATGCAAAGAACCTAATTTGAGATTTTAAATCGTCGATACATTATATCATCATTAACATGATCTATAATTTATACCGATCAAATTCGAAATTTAACATTGTTGAAAACTTCATCCGATGAAGAATTTTTGGAATTGAAATAATTTTGCTCAGTGTTTATAGACTTGTGGTACAAATTTGAAATCTTAAGAAATATACTCGAGCGTTCCTTATTTAGAGAATATTCTTTACAATGAATGCAGGGCAATAAACTTCTATCTCCCTAAAATGTACTGAGAATATTTCGTCCATCATCGAGTCGTTAGCAGCATCTCGTTAGACGAGCAATTTACGCGCGAGTCCCACCTCCTAGAAATAATCAACGAGTTGAAATTGTACGAGTCAGTGTGCAATTCTTTGAACATACGCAAAGACTCACGGCTTGAATTTTACCATAATCATTCAATTCGAATAATGGATGCCAATAAAATAGTTCGTAAATCCTGAAAAATTGTTTAAGACTTGAACGATAAATTAAAATTGTGAATTCATTCTAATTTCAATCTTCGATAAGTGATTACAATAAAAAATGGGTAAAATATTTTATTAGAAAGGTCAAATTCGTCGCAGGCTTTCCAAAGGGGCATTTATTTTCTTGAAGAAAATAACAATGTTTTCAGGAATAAGTTTAGCTCTGTCAAGTTGAAATCGAAAGGCAATATCTCCGTAAAAATATCAAAATGAAAAATCGCCTAATTCTTTGAGGTAACAAAGAACAATTTCAAAGAAAAACGCAAGAATTGTGCACTACTTTATACGATATCTTATAGAATCGATCTGGGATAGAATTAGACCACTAGGCAAGCTTAAGGTATACTTTGCGCTCAAACGGTGCACAGTGCGTGACGCGGAAACAATGCAGTTATCCATTGTTGCGTACCCGCTGGCAGCGTAATGCGTTACGCTTGTTGTGCATGGTGCCCTAGGATAGGTACAAATGAAGCTGCGGGAGAATCGGTGCGATTGCGCGCGGCCGAACACTCGCCAAGTAGACCCGAGGCCCTTTCTGAGCGCGCGATGACCCGAGAGCATCGTTTTATTGCTACATACACAATGTGTGTGTGTATGAGTGGACTCTTCTATAGGTACCCATTGGCATTGAAAAAAGGCTTTACGCGTCCTACCAATGTGTTTTGTAGATACCCAGCGCATCACTTGGACAAAAAGAGGAGCAATCAACAGCCACGCGAGCTGTAGATATTGGAACTCATCATTGAGAAAAATCGACGAGTGTGACATTTTTCACTTGTCACAACGTTATACCCGGTAAGAAAGTGTTTTCGGGATTCTTTGATACTCCTGTATGAGTGAGGTGCACGAGTATAGTCTGTATCAATGATACGACAAATTCTTCAGCAAACAATGATTTAGAGTAAGTAAATATATCTGATGACATTTTTTCTACGTATGAAACAATCAATTTATTCGTGACGAAGATATTTTTATCTCATTCTTTACCATACAAACTCTTCTATAGATCAGAGGTCATATTGCGATTCAATATGTAGTTTAACTGTTTTTAATGATTTTTCGCAGCTACACTACGATTTCACCTATACTATATATTTTTACCCTTAGTATTTAAATTAATTTTTTGTTCGGTAGAGGTTTTTTTTAATCGTCGTTACATTACTTATGTACTTTCATTTTAAAAAGAATATTGAAGATTTGGAAATAAACTATATCTAAATAAATGATTGTCTTAAAAATGGATAATAATTCCTAAGCAAGTTAAAATAAATTAAAACATATAAAAAATTGGAAAAGTATACAATTTTTTTAAATTTTACATAAATTCATCGATGTTTAATGAAACATGTGATCAAAACCGACGCACGCCCCCGCAAGCTATACGCATGCACTGAGGGTGCTCACTTGTTGTCATGCCTCAAAGATTTCATCCTTCCCCAACGTGTTCCAATGTATCAGCATCTAAGATTTACTTTGATATTTTTTTTAAGATTTTGGAATGTCAATAAAAAACACAAGTGATCTAATAAGACTTAGCATCAGTTGTTATAAAAGTCTTAATATTTCAAAAAGTTGGTTGGTGATGTGGAAGTTAGTGAGTGATGTGAGTATCTCGAAATGAGATGCAAAACCGAACGAGAATTCATTATTTGATGTACACTTTGATAGCTATTCAATCGATAAAAAAAGATACTGCAATTCTTACTGAAAACTGTAAAACCTTTTTAAGTAAATTAAGCACGAAACGATTCCAGGAACAATGTGCCAGCTAAGCCGAGTCCATCCTCGTTAATACACGTATATTGTATACGCAACGTGCAAACGCACACGGCCTGCATGTCCCTGAGGGCATGCAGACTGGAGCACGTCGCGCACAGGGTTGGACACCCTAAATTTAGCTACCGCAGTTATGTGTTCGCGACATAAACACAACGTGGCCAAAGCGTGAAAAAATGCTTACATTATCATGTGTAATTTGGTAAACATTCGGAAGCCAGAGTCTCGCTCGCTAATGGCTTGACCTCGTCATCGTTCTTTTTCTTTTTTTTTCTTGCTTTCGCGAGCGCGTTTCAAACACAAGTGAGAGTATACGATTTTTTGCGTTGCTGCTACTGCCGTTGCCGCGGCTGCCGACGCTTTGGCGTGTAAACGTTGCGGGTGGCCTGTAGTGTCTGACGAGAAGAGTTCAAGATACTTCCTCGTATAAGCTCGTAAGCGCTGTGCTGTGCAGAAACATTGCTTATCGAATTTATACACACTATAGCATTTTCGCTCGTAATGTAACACATGGTATTATGATGAAGAGCCAAAACCATCTCTATTTTTATTGGGACTACGAAATTCTACTTCAGCCATTCATCGGCTGAAGTTTTTTAGTGTAGTTTAATGTACCCCTGCATATGTACGCGGGTTTGAATGAACTATGCGAGGTAAAATAATGTTCGGTTACATAAGTTTGGCGTTCTTCGGCAAATATAGCGGAGCAACATGATATTAAATTCATTGTAACTCAAAAATTTGAAAGGAATCAATTATCAACCGACCCTGCGTCTATACGAAAATTTTTGCAAATTCTATGCAATGTTGGCGATGAAATAACTTCCACGCGTTTCGCATTTCCGAACGATCGGACGAACGATGTGCTGCTATACCGACACTAAATAAACATCCGAGATGTCAAATCAAATTTGCTGCCCTTATCGTCGTATTGTCAAAAGCGTGACTGCGAGTAAATTTAAAAAAAAAAATTCGACGTATATGCTACCTACACTTATGCACACCAAATTTTGACAATATCTGCAGAAAACATTACGAAGCATCAAAATCATCAGGGTCTTTTTCCTTGTATCTAAAATATATGTCTCAATTAAATTCTGATTTTGGAGGCGTTGTTACTTGGCGTTTCCAACACAGGGATTCCAGCATTTCATTATTCGATATCAAACCAGCTTAAAAAAACAATGGTTTTTTAACTTTATTTGAATGTCACCCTTGCAAGAAAGCTATAGTAAAATGGTAAGAACGGTTGTATAATGTACATAATGTAGTATAATAAAAAATATAACAGTAAGTCAAATGTTCAATTTACAAGTAATAATGGATCAATACGAGGAAGAAATATTAACGCGTGTAAAACGCCCATTATAATGTTTACTAAATGTCTGATATTTTAATAAAAAAATTTTATATTTCAACATGTAAAATATTCGCTAAAAATGTGGAAAAAACTGCAGCTTTTTCCAATTGGAAACTCGGCTAATAGTAAACCAAAAACAAGCTAAGAACCACAGCTCTGTGTAATTGTGTGGTCAACATCACAATCGTCAGACTTGGCAACGCAAGTCAAAGAGCCGTACGAAATGTTTAGGCAATTAACGAAAATCGACAGCACGCCTAGCTATTCGCGAAACCAAAATAAAGCAGCTGCAGCCCTGCGCGCGAATTTCATTTGCGCATCATTATAGATAACCACTAATATCCTTCTCTTCTGGGCTGCGGCAAGTACGCAATCGAACTGCTTGCATGAAACGGAGTCGGAGAGAGTCTGCACATACACATGCGAACGACCGCGTGAATGTTGGCGGTACGTATACAGTACGATCTGACTCTTCTCGTATTGTAAGCACATGCGATGAACTGCTAGGCCGACGGCCGTCGCGTCGACTTTGGTCTATATATGCTCGTTCGAATGTCTTTTAAACCACAGACCTTAGCGAATGAAATGCCAAACATTTAATTTAATTTCAATTTTCACTTACCTTGTTGATGTATTAATTGATTTCATTAAATTTCTCCTTATAAATCTAATAAATATAAATATTTTTGCCAAACTATAATTATGTGTTTATAAAAAAAGTATATATATATATCTATGAATGGAGTTTATCGTTTTAATGTTCTGTAAATAGTAGAGTAAAAAGTACTTACAGATGGATTTGTCAATAGGTGAATTATAGGATTGAAAAAATGCTTTTAGGAGAGTATTAGCAGGGTGACACATTTGTTGACACAAGCTTATATTTGTAACGTAATATCTGTAAAATTGAATTATTTGATCAATAACGTAGTTATAAAAATATATGAATGAAATTTTTCCAAGTCAAAATTGTGAAACCATTTAAAATAGTTTTAATTAAGATGGTGGATTTATCAAAAAATCAGCATGAGTAAAAATGAAAAATAAAAATTTAGATGTGAAAATGTGCGTTATCGAGTTCTGAAACAGAAACTTGAAAACTAAAGATTTAGTTTGCGTGTAACGATATATACCGCGTTATCAAGAGGATCCATCTGCTCGGAGCACGTGTTGCGGATCAAGCAGAAAGGCTTATGGCGTACCAATTGTTCTTTGATATTGAGATGATGAACCCCTGCACTTGTGCTTATATCTAAGCGTGCATATGTATATGCGCATATACATTCCGGATTCGATACGATTTGCTGCCTATGTGTGTGTACATACGTTTTGTGTAGGTGTACATTGAAAGGCTTACCAGTGGATCCTGCTCTGTTGTGCATTATCAGCACAGAGAACAATTATGTGACGAGTCCGATTTGAACGAGCGGTACGAACATAACACCATACCGTCTGACGCGATAAAATCGAGAGACTCGAACACCAAATGGATTACTAGATCATACAATTGGCTACGATCGGGCGTAAGACTTTTAGTTCCGATGATACACACATATATAAATATATATGTATAGGAAGATATATATGGTACGCACCCTTTGAGTCTCTCTTTCTCTTCCCCCATAAATACGCAACATATATAGAAAATCCAGATTCACGCAGACTTGTGGCATTACTCGACATGATAGGGTTACATGTTTTTAGCTTTGAAAAAGTTGAGGGAAAATTTGATTAAGAACGCACAAGTTGTGATCGATACTTTTATTTATTTTGACGTATTTTCGTTTCGCTAGTCTATACTATAATTAATTATATCTATCCCCTAAAGAGTAATTATATTATTATATTATTATTACAGTAGTGTGAGCTATAAACATATGCATGAGTTGACAACAGTTAGACAATTTCGCGTATAACACAGCGTTTATGATTATCTACTCAGGCTCGATCGGCGCACAAAACAATAGATCATTGTATATTTATAATAGCGTCGCACGTACACATATATTTTCAATCTATGCATAAATTTTCTATGTAATAGTATAATTCTTTGATTACCTACAGCTTTTGATTTTTATATGTAGTAACACTCACAACAATTACAGAGATCTACCTACTTTCTAGCTGAAGCTCGCGTTTTTTTTATGAAAAATAATAATGGAACACATTTTTAACAAGAGGTTGAAAAGAGATATTGGCAAAAACTTGTTTTTATCGTCGGTGTACATCAAGCTGAATGGAAAGATATTTTATCACGATAAGTTGAACGATTTTGTGACAAAATATTTCATAAAAATTGAATAAAAATTTAGCAAAATATGCGTTTTGTCAAAAATTGTAAAAATGCCACTTATCGACATCTTTTAGCGTCACAAGAACTGTAGAATCAGTACTCATCAACAAATAAATAATAAATTAAATTTCAGTTCTCTCTCTCACAAATCGTACATTTAAATATTTATAAATGCTCCGAGATTTTCAAGTTACATAAATTCATTCGCACCGTACACTTATAATTTTTGATTATAAAGTATATATTACAATTTTATTGCTACATAAGGTGCTCTTCACTCATACATATAAGTGTATTCGTACGTATATGCATGTAATATGTGTACAGTAGGGTGTTCCTTATTGCCTAATATTTACTGCACATGGCAACTAAGATCATTGTTATATGATAGAAAATGAAGTCTAGGTAGAGTCGTAATAAAAAGTCTTGATACTAATCAAAACGTATGTTTGAATTCTTCCAGAACTGTTACCAATTAGGAACATTTTCAATTATGAAAATGAGGTTTTCGGTTGACGGTATGGGCAAAATTCTCATTTCGAGTCTTTACCGGCCTGGGCTTCACTTTTCATCATATACTAATGATCGTGCAATGCAGAAAATCTTTATCTTTTTAAAGAAAAGGTACATATACTTTTAATAGGTTTGTACATATATACATATTTATAATATATAGGTATTATATGCAAGGTAGTTTGTTTACCAAATTTATTATTGAAGTTATCAATCTATTAGTATTAAATTTCAATCAATTTGGTTAATGATTACTCCTACCTGAGAAATATTTACAATAATTTTATTAAAATTCAAGAGGCTGGCCTTATTATTTTCTAAGTATTTTCATAAATACTAACTTTTGCCATACTAGATAAATCTTCTTAATTGGTAAACGTTATATGCATAGGGGATTCTGATGACTTTGTTACAATTATCGCGAATATCACAAATTTTTAGGGATGCGTCTATACATATTCATATTTTACAACTTTGTACAAGAAAATGCAATACGTTGAGCCAGCTGCGCTCAATCGCGTATTTATATTATATAGCTATACGATATCTTCGATTTTTGTGTACTGCGAAGTAAATGCGCTATTATTGCCGAATGCAAGAAAGTAACCGCGACGCACGTAACTGTTTAACTTTTAATCGACCTCTACAGAATACGATGACGATTCGGCAAACACAACTTTTGAGTTTGCACAGTTGGCGCGTGTGCATGTCGCATACACTGATACAAACGAGAAAAAATTTTGGGCGCTTAATCAGAAGAAGGAATATTTTCGCTCGTTTCTCTTTGTCCTTTGACGCAAGTCCGAATATTTTCCCCTTATATAGAGCACGGCACAAATTACAAGCAGTACAGAGAATGGCGCACGCTTGTCATTTGATTTTTCATCCGAATTTCATCTAATTTTATCTCATTCCGCTAATTCATGAGGAAATCTAATTCCACTCCTCTTCGTTCGGAGGTATCCACTCCTGTTTAACATACACGAGGCCACTGGAGTCGTAGGTATGAGGCGCAATTTGTTCTTGGGTCTGGTGCTGAGACAATTCAAGATCTCGATGATGATGGTGAGATCTTGAATTTCGATACTCTCAGTATCGGTTATTCGGTCCATGGCATTCCGGATAGAAACGCTGATAGAGAGGCGACGTCGACGGCGCAGAAGTCACAGGTGTGGGATTCGTTGGACTTGTTCTGTAATCATGCATATAAAATTCGTTATGTGACATTTTTTCAGAGATTTATCGGAGTATTATCCGGGCTCGTAAAATATTCAACAAATTTCGCGAAAGTTACGCGAAAAACATTCATTGCACCTGATAATCATCGAGCATAAAAAATTAATTCGCATTTACTCATCAGTCACTGCGAGTATTGACTGCAGGTGTAAAAATTTGCTTAATGTCAAGTGGTAAAAACATAAATGGGAACGCGCACGATGGTCAATATTGGTTGGTTATAATTGAAAACTTTTATCTAGATGGAAAAAAGCAAATTGCTGAAATTGATTTTTCGTCGATATGCCGACGCTCTGTAGACCGGCGTGATACCTGCCAGAGAAATGGAAAAAAGCGCCGAAGGTCGGAAAATAATTGAAAAAACAAAGCGATAAAAGTGGAAACATCTCTGATTAATCGAGAAAACAAACAATTAGCGAGACATAATGCACGTTAAAACGAGGATAATATTTATATCGAAGAATGATCCGACGAAACACGAAGACGTGATGTACTTAAGAAAAAGTAGAGAAAGTGCCATTAGGCGCTTTTTAGATTAGCGACGCGCGACAGGCGGAAGTAAGGAAGGCAATTGTTTTTATGACGGCTTTCGCGAGACGCTACCATGAGAGTCATTATCAACGCGAGCGTTATGAGCAGCGCTTCGAAGCGCGCTCGGCAGGGCAAACAAAGCCGATAAGGCGCCTTGGATTCACGCGCAATTGAGCGATTTTCGCGTAATTTAACGATCGGTTCCGGTTATCTATACTTTCATGCAATACGAAAAAAGAAGAAAAAAAGAAAAGACAATATTACCTGTACATCTGGCAGTTGGCTGTCTGGGGGTCATGGTAGAGAGCAGCCGCAGCGGCGTCGGGGCTGGCCGCCTCTTGGTACCATTGCGTATGACCGAGGCCGCTGTTATGATGAGTCCTCGGGCCTGGGTTGTAGTCCGAGTGCTCCATGACGTAGGGCGTCGGACAGTAGGTCGGGTACATGGCGCTCGGCGATATATTGGGCCTGGCGATGCCGCTGCTCGGCACGGAATGGCCGTAGTTGGCGGGTGCAGTAGCTATCAAGGCCGCGGCGACGGCCGCCGTGCTCGCAGCGGTCGTCGTCGTCACGCCGGCTACCAAGTCCCTGGGGCTGGCTGTGTTCATGATCAAGTTATGCTGTTGGTTGTGGTGTGCCTGCAACTGATGCTGCTGTTGCTGCTGCTGTTGTTGTTGTTGTTGTTGTTGCTGCTGCTGCTGTTGCTGTTGCTGTTGTTGCTGTTGTTGTTGCTGCTGTTGCTGCTGCTGCTGCTGCACTGTCGCGTTGCTCATGATAATGTTGTGGGCCTGATCACGGCTGTTAATGATGGCATCAACTGTATGATTAACCGGGTCAAGAACAGTCATATTGACATCCTGAATCGCCGATGTTTGGTGAATATGTTGCACCCGATAATTATGCGCGCTCGAATGATTTCCGTGGACCAAAGCGCTCTGTATGACGCTCTGGCCGTTGTTTTTGCTCTTCATGTCCTGCACCGGACTCGACTGCTCGAGATACTTGTCCTGATTGGGCTCGTGTTTGGGCTTGCAAAGACCCGCCGGTGGCTGCTCGGCCGAGCTGTGCTTCTTATTGTTGTTGGTCGCGTTCATGCTCGAGTCGCTCATACTGCTTGGCGAGATCATCAAAGGAATACTTATGGATTTGGTATCCTCGATGCTCAAAGCCTTGGTCTGCGCCAGCAGATTCTGACGTTTCATTGCTTCCTCCTTTTCCTTGAGGGCATCCTGCTTCTTGAACCGTCGCCTGCGACGGAGAAACGAGCCGTTATCGAACATGTTAATGCTGTCGGGATCGAGAGACCAATAGCTTCCTTTGCCTGGCTTCTTGTCGTCCCTCGGTATCTTGACGAAGCACTCGTTTAGGCTGAGATTGTGCCTGATGGAATTTTGCCATCCTTGCTTGTTTTCTCGGTAGTAGGGATAGCGTTCCATGATGAACTGATAAATGCCGTTGAGGGTCACCCTCTTGTCGGGGGAAGCGTTGATCGCCATGGTGATCAGGGCAATGTAGGAAAACGGTGGCTTCACCATGTCCTTGGAGCCGGGGTGTAAGTGCTGCGAACCGAGACCAGGAAGTGCGTAGTTTGACGCCGAAGCGTAGTTCGAGTAACGGTACTGAGCCTCGTAATAGTTCGAGGACAGCGGTACCGCAGAGTAGCTCGACTGCAGATTCACTGGTACGGCGGAGGCGTGCCTGTAAAATGCGTTCTGTTCTTGATACAAAGCGTGCATTTTCGAGCGATATGACTTAGCGCTCGCTTTTTGAAAATCGCCGCACAAAATTCCTCGGCAAAGTTTGTGTCGGGGATTTATTTATTTATTTTACCTCGTCAAAACACAAGCACACATTGATTACAAACACAGATTGATTGAGTATAAAAGCATCACTCGGATTTATTTAATAATTTCTGAAGATTACACAGAAAATATGTGCTAAAGAGATGATGCAG
This sequence comes from Trichogramma pretiosum, assembly GCF_000599845.2. Taxonomy (NCBI): domain Eukaryota; kingdom Metazoa; phylum Arthropoda; class Insecta; order Hymenoptera; family Trichogrammatidae; genus Trichogramma; species Trichogramma pretiosum. The sequence goes on along the minus strand of NW_019641641.1, from coordinate 297,690 downwards.
AATCGAGAAACAAGTCACCAAAATCACGCCACTCACTAGCCTAACACTGAAAGCGTTGCGCGTTCGATTACAAGTGCGTTGGAAAAGCCACGAAAATTTGGGAGCACGTACGACTTGACTAGGTCGAGGCTCGGCAGAGTACTGATGCTGAGTGCGAGCAGCAAGGCTTTAATCTACTTTGACCCAGCCGAAAAATGTAGAGGCGTCGTTCTCTCAATCAAGGGGGGAGCTGCCGCGATTGGTCCATAGTTGACCAATAGGAGGCGTTACGACTCGCTGACAGACTCATCGGAGTAGACACGCCTCCCTCGCTTGCGTGGGTGAAACTCCGAACGAACTTTCTCGTTTCCTGCGCGCGAGAGCCCTGTATACGCCAAATGCACTAGATCCGGACGCTTATAATGATCGTTCAGTGCATCTAGGAGACGGAAGGACAAAAGGCGAATAAATTCCCTAACTCAGCAACTCAATTACCTTGACAACATTCTATATAGTAAATCTTCTACGATGTTATTAACAAATATTCGATCGAATAATTCTTACCGAATATTCGTCGGGCTTATCTTTTAATCACTTTTAATTGCAAGCAGTCATTTAAAAAGTTATGTTGCAACTTGCTGTGTCAATATTAAAAAAAGATTTCTTCTTTTCCAAAAACTAAAATTTACACTCCACGAGTATAATAAATTATCACAAAATAATAAAATACAAATTTATATGTTTACAATTGAACAAAAAATTTACATTCGAAATGAATGTCTCTTGCAGATAGAAAAAAAAGTACTTTTATCAATAAGATGGCACTGCCGCTGGATTTTTTATGGGCTGATATTGAACATATCTCAGGAGCTAATTAAAAGCATGTGAAAATTTAAAACAAACGTTTCATAAGTACTTAAAAATTAGAGGATATAGCAAACGATATGATATATTAACAACGAGTGTGTGAAAAACATTCAGTGTTTATTCAATGACAGGAGCTGATTTTTTCAAAACTTGAAATCAGGATAATTAACCGCAAAATATTGCACTCTCAGTACAAACGAAATTTCACCTTAAAATATAAATATCAAAAACAAGAAGTTCCAAGTAAATTGCACGTTAGAAACCACTTTTCTTATTAGAAACTGAAGTGATCTTTTTGTTATTTTTATGGGATAAAACAAACATCTTCATATAACTTTCAATCAAATATTCGACTAGGTATCGATATTCAAAAGTTGGTTTCTCCGAATGAATTGAATCCTCGTAATATAATGCACGTTCATATTTGTTCCTCATTTATAGTTGGATGAGAACCCAGCGTTACGTTCACACCCTCGAACGATTCTCAGACAATGGCTTATAAAAACATAGGAATAAGAACAGTGTTGAGCGGTATTTCTCCGAATTATATCAATTATTTCAGTCAAAAAATGGCAATAATAATCAATAGAAAAGTTTGGAACGAAAAAACCGAAGCTTGAGAAAATCAAATAAAGTCGGAAAATTGCCCAACCCTTACAAAAATCGAGCATCATGCAAAAAATTGGCATGAGGTGAAAGCAATAAAGACGTGCGCGAATTGAAGAAATACTTCCATTCAAAGGCTGAAAAAGGGGCTGAGAGAAGATTCAATTGGCCATCTGTTTTTCCAAGGTTCAGACTCCTACCTAGTATAAACACTCGAGGACACCTCAACTTGCACAAAGTTTTAAAACGTAGCATCACTTGACGACGAAAAGCTTTTATGTCCGTAAAAAACGTATGGAAATTTTCTCACTAGTCGTCTTTTCATTTGTTACAATTTTTCTCGACAGATAATAAATTACATTTGCAGAATGACAAAGAAATTTTCTTTCCACTTATGCAAGTTTTAAGCTCATCATGATTTATTGTAATGTAACTAGAGAGATTTGGAGTTTTTAAACATAAGCAGATATTTCTAATGTTATAAAAATTAAAATTTTATTAGTGTAACTATTTTTCGTAGCAAATTAAACTTTTGCTCTGAGAAATTATTACGATCTCGTTCGTGAAACACTCTACGTATGCATATTCATGAGTCTGAAGCGTAAGCATGAGTTTGTGAGAAATTGATGATCGTATACCCTACAAGACGTGCCTAATTTTCATTTAAATGCAACTGCGAAAATAGACGAGCAAGAAGGGTTTCAATTCCAGTATAGAAAGGCCCGAGGCGCGACGCCACGCTTCGCTACACGATATTTAAACTTTCCACTCACAGTTTAATTCGCTCTTTTAGTTACAAGTTTTATAGCTTAACAACAATAGAGTTTGATTGTTTCTTGTTCGAGTTTGAACATGTTTTTCGAAAAAAGATTTTGAGTTTTATACTATAGTTAGCCTGCATTTATAAAAAATAAATATCGCAAGTAAAGACAATCGATATAAAAATTTATTAAAATATCTTTGAAACTATCGTCAATGTACGAGCAATTAAGCTGCATATACGAAGCCAATGAAAACACCGCTATTTTCATGTAAATTCTAGGAAAATTTGAACAAAAGCAAAAGTTGCATTGGATCAGCGAGGTGTGTATCAATCGCAACTGCAATTTCGCATTGATGACGGTCCATCCAGTTGATGCCTAGGCTAGGCACAAAAGTGAAAAGGCCGCGCGTATATGACTTGGGAAAACAGAGCGGAAAATTGAGAGAAGCGGGGGAATATATGAGAATCGCAGAGAAAAAAAGCGCATAGCTGCGCTGGAACGATAGGATTGCAGGCGCGAACGTCAAACAAAAAACGGCCGCAGGGACAATGTATAATCGAGCGAAGAGAGATAGAGAGAGAGAGGGAGGAGAGGGGGAGGGGGGGACTATCGCAGGGGGTGAGCTACGGCACACAGAGAAGAGCTCGAGCTTGCTGCTGCTCGACTGGTTGCAATTTCGCGCGACAAGTACCACGCATCAGCATATCAATAGAGCCAGCGGATTAGCCGTGCGGTTGGTTTGGTGCAGATAGGGTTGCGCGGCGCGCACGACGAGATCAGACGTTCTGCTGCTGCCGCCGATGCGGCCCACTTGCGGATTTCGATAGTATTCACGTAGCAATCTCAATAGAGCAATATATACGTATCTCTGTAGCCGTTCGAGCTGACAAGCCGCAGTGAGTTTTCGCCTTGGCGCTACCGCGACTGCCGACAGGGGGGAATGATTTGCCATGCGCTCGATTTGAATTAGCTTTCGTATTTCACGTGGAATTTGCTGCTGCTGCGATACGTTCCGGAAGCACGAAGCGATGCACGCGAGCACTGACAAAGAGAGCACAATGTTGCACGCACGTTACGTTGGCGAGCGCGTGAATTCGTCACGCGAAACGATTGACAAGGTAACAAAAGATAACAAAAATCTTGGACAAATATACAAATTTCACCTTGAAGGCGGATCGCGCTTTGCACGGTTTATTGAATCGCGACAGGCGGAAAACGAGCAAAAATTGGGATACGAGTGCGCAACCTTGAACTTGTTAATTGCGTGATTTTTTTTAACTCGAGCTCTGCAATTGACACGAGAAAGTTATTTCAATAAAGCGCGAGTATCGACGCGATAAGCCCCGATGCGACGTCAGCTGTTGTGCCATGTGCACACAAGTGCGAGTCGCTTTTTTGCGCGAATTATTAAGCCGCGATAAATGCAGCTGTTAGTAAACAAGTCAAGCCGAGATAATCGGTAATTATATTGCGGTGTGCTGCACCGCCGCACTTGCGCATCTGTATATTACTTTTGATTAACTTCCAGCCGAGCAGAAGTAATCGGGAGGGAGATAAATACGAGAAAAATTCCCCAGTGGTTACGAACGAACGTGTGTTTCCGGAAAAGAAAGAATCCAAAGCGCACGCTGACACGACGACGCCTATCCGTCTTATTCATTTAATACTCGTGCTCTTACAAGTGTGGCATGACGCAGAACACGAGTATTTCATATTAACATACAAACGCACAAACTCGCATGGGTAACAAGTAAAACCGATTTTTCTGAAAATTCGTCCCATTTTTGTATTCACCCCAAGAGAAGCAAAAATGAAAAAATTTACGGTAAAAATCAAAACGAACCGCTTTGAGTTGAAAAAACTATGATTATTATTGTATACAACATGTTACTCTTGTGAGGAGCGTCAATATATGTGTATAATTTGAACTGAATTAAATATTGCAACATTAATTTATTTTATTTGCATTATTCTTGACACACAACGGATGCGGTTGCATTCTTTGAACAAAATATATATTTCAAGTTTTTCCGACAGTCATCAATTTTTTACATCTTTTTCTCGGAGATTTTTTTCCCTGATAAGGAGTGAAGGTATACTCTTGCATCAAAAACTAAATAGAAATAAATGCACATTAAGCACCCTTAAAATTTACTAGTATACTTAAAGAGGAAATTCATCGTCGCTGATGATGGCCCGTCGGTACGTATATGCATGTATGAAGTAGCTACAATAGGCACATACGTACACTCTTACACGACTGGGCGTTGTGCAGCCACGCGGCTAATTTCCAACTGTTTGCTTAGCAAGCATTTGAGGTTTGTCTTGGCCATTGCTCCGTGTCTTTTAGACAGTCGATCTGTGTTCCGAACAAACGTAACGCTTAAACAAATGTTCATCCACCCTGGGTGATGATGATCTGCCACTGCCACCGTGACGACAACAACCACCAGCTTGTAACCCTTGATCAATTCTTGCTTTCAAGTTCGCGCTTGGACTTGGTCTCTTTTTTAATTAGTACAACCGTGTCTGGCAAACTGCGATACGTATCCCCAAAAAGGTTCATTCCTGTCATCGAATCTTTTGCTGCCCAAGATGAAATTAAAAGCACGAATTCTTCAATTACTTGAAGATTATTTTTGAAATAATAAACAAAACTTCTGCGCAAGATATTAGAAAGAGCCTGAGCGATTGAATTCTTATTGAGATGAATCAACGGTATTTATTGACGTGATAAAGCCGACAAAAAAAAATTCGTTCGGCGCAATATTCTTCTGGAGCAGACGCAAGCCTCGAGGAATACAAAAGTTTTTTTGGAGAAATGGCGGCTGAACAAACACAGAGCCCGTGCCGTCCCTTCTTCACCTTGGCATCAAAGCATTTTATTAATTTTAATCTATTATACTTGCCAAGTTTTTTTTAATTCGATCTTTATTTGTGGAAATTTGATGATAAACCAATCGTATAAAATTATTCATTGTACAATTCTCATTCATTTTTTATTCGATTAGTATAGTTATACTTTTAGCAACAAATAAGTGCAGGAGTTGCAGAAACAAGCCGATGTACAGCGGCAGCTGTCGGTCGCGTTTGTTTGACAACATCACGAGAGTAAAATGTTTATTGAAAAGTGAGCAGCGCGGCGGTACTGGTTTCCGAAAATTGGATGAAAAAAAACGAACAGCGGGAAGAATTTTTAGCGAGATTTCAACGAATTGAAACGAAACGTTTCTATAAAGAGCTTGTGGCACTCGCGAAAAAGCACTCGACGCGCTATACACGTATGCTGTATACGTACAAATGGAAACGAGACTGTTGTTATTTTACGGGACAGCTTGGGAGATCCCGTGCGCGCACGGCCACAAGTGAGGATGAATCGTCAAGACGAGTAAGCGCACTATACACTATACGCTATAAGCCGATTTTCGTCCGTTGCATGTGCACCGGACTCTGAGAGCCAGACCTGCGCTCGTTTTGTATGACCCTAAAGCTAGTCATTTTTCATAAAAAAGTAATGTTTCAAAGTTATTTTCTTTCAAGAGATTTTATATAACCAGTAAGACAGCGTGTGAAGTGATAAAGTTCCATAAAACGGGTACAAAGTAATGTGGAAAGATTTAATGCAATGAAGTCTCCCATAATAATATCAAAATATATCAATGACTTATATAAACAATTATTATTATTTAAGCAACTTTTTCACTATGCCTACTGAAACTTCATTGCAAATGTTAACGGTAGATGAGCTCTTGTAGAGAAATTTCATTGTACTCAACGAAGCTTAGCTTTCGCTTCATTGAAAAATATTCGTTAAATATTGTCAAGGTTTTGTTAAAATTATAAAGTTCGCCGCCACTAGAATCTAATTTCGTAGAAAAAAATTTGTTAGGTTCGAGAAATTAAAAGATAAACATTAAGGAGCACGCACGCGCACGAAATATATTTTTCCGTTTCCGTGTATCGACGGAATGAGTTGCACTTCGAGTGCTGTGATTTAGGAAAGGATTAAATATCGGCTTTTTCTATTCGTTTCATTCCCATACTTATCCAAAGGTATGAAAAACTGCCTGTCATGTTTCACGCGACCTCAATCTAAAACAATAGAAAATCAAATTATGATAGTGAATTGTGAGGTCTGTAAACAGCTTCACCTACACCGATATTTCTACATATGAAGCTTTAGAAAAAATGTATTTTCGCTCTGTCTTTTCACTGGGAGTTTTAATAATAAAATGTTTTGAACAATATTTCGTATAATTGCTGAACTGAAAAATAACGTCGATTCGTGAATAGGCATAGACGTCAAGCGTGTTACTTGGAATACCGAAAATTCTTAATTTAAACGGAAGATTGACAACTTCCGGATAATTTATACGAGCTGATCGCTCGTTCGCTATGTTCGCGCGCAAAAGTCAAGCGGGTTTTCAAGCAATGAATCCGAAGATTATTCATGGCATGTCTCGCTGCGTAACACGTAAAATTGTACTGAACAAGGAAAATTTAGCCCGCGGTCATTTAGCCGCATACACTAAACACAGAAAAGTTATAGAGCAAAAATAAAGATAAAAATTGATATTATAAAAAAATTGAGCGATGAGCTATTTTTGTCCGCGTACTCGAAACTCGGACGCAAGTAGAGGCGGCAGAGGTGAAAGTGAATTTTTATCAAAGTCAAAGCACAAGTGGATGGGGTGCAGTAACGACAGTGCATCACTGCGCCGAGTGCAGAGCGAATACGAAGAGGGCGAAGCTCGAATAAACAGACGAAAATAGACGAAGACGACGATGGCGTTGACGATGCTCGTTTCGTTGCTTCGATAATTTGTTTCGATATATGGGGTGACGAAAACTTGCGCAGTCAGCTTCATATGCCGCGCTGCGTTCGCACGCCCATTCGATTTACGTTTTTGATGCTTCCTCGAGCTAATGACGTTTTGCACGCGGTCCTTATAGCACCCGGATTTCGAAAAGTATAATATACGTTTACGAGTTCGAAACTGGAAGTCTTTTAACGGATCGGTGAAAAATTCGTCTAACCCGATCAAAAAATAGCTTAGCCATCCTCACTCTACACTTCTCGTAAGGATGAATAAGACTGTACGTGACTTCATTGAATGCACATAATAGCACATGTGACCGCAGCCAAACCACAAAGAACAAAGAATTGTATGGGTAAAATGTTGAACCTGTCGAATGTATTGACGATGAGAGTGCAAAATTAAGAGTTTTCGTGATTCGTATACGGAAAGTGTTCCGATGTACGGCTCGCGACTTTCCTGCTGGGAATAAGAATCTTTCTAATTTCCTACTTATGAACGTGTGTATACCACACGCACAAAGTGGTAATATATACAGCAGACATCCACAAAAGCGCGTTGTATGAGAAACTAAGTGGTATGAAAGTGCCGTGTAGACGCGCTCGCATACAAACAATTTTCCTCCGGAGATCATCCAATTGTCCTTTGTGTGCTTTTATAGGGCCATTTAGTTGCATTGAGAGAGCCGTGCGTTTTTCGAGATCATTGAATTCTCTCTCTACCTGTCAGGTCGCTGTTGTAAGCGAGTCGGACCACAGCCCGCGCGCGAAGAATGATGGAAGGCCAACTTTTTTCTGGTTGCTCCTTTGCGGCTCTCGCGCTTATAGGCACGTCGCTGCTCCCTTGTGTGCGTGGATTCACGTGTCTGCGTGATGCGTGCGGTCTTTTGCGAGTCTGTGTACATAGTGACGACTCGCAATAGGCTTTCGAGCCTGGACCCCAAATAGGTAAATAAAGATACATCGTCCGTGTATTAGATTCTCGCGCACAAAGCCTCCGAGCAAATTAAACTTTCGACTTATCATCTCTTTATCAATTTGTAAATATATGCTCGGTGGTTAAAATTTTACACCAGACGATTATCGACTCGAAGGTAGCTAGGTCAACTTCAATAAACTACATAATAGGCTTCGTTGCGTGACTGCACTCGGTTCACTCGGAATCCAAACACCTCGGCCGGAAGTACGCCGTGCATATTATATGTATATTTTTCGCGCTTCGAGCTGTGATCATCATTGTGCCTTGGCCAATAATCAGAACTGCAGGAAAGCAGACAAGCAAGGTGTCAAAAATTTTTTTGACGGCCCTCTCTCACTCTCTCTCTCTCGAAGAGCGAGTGAGCGAGCGATAAAAGAGAACGAAAATCACGCGGCAATAAAAGCTCGTTGAAAAATTCATAATGTCATAGTCAAAGACGCGAGCGAGCTTCTGCTTTGGAGCTGGGTGCAATAAAAAAATAAAGCTAATATTATTTTTTCAGCTCTCGGGACGAGAGCAGAGTATGAGGTTATATGCGCGCACGCACACACTCGCGCTGATATTTATACAAGACGCGATACACAAACACAAATGTCTTCATCTCACCTTGCGCATTGAGCTAGGGTTTGCAGCAGCAGCAGTTTACACCCAATATAGGTATATATTGGACGTTCAGCAATAATATATGAGGAGGTAAAAAGGCACGCGAGGTGAAAAAACCTTCACAGCCGCTGGCCTTTTCTCTCTCTCTTTCTCTCTCTTGATGCTTATTTTTTGCTCTCTTCGTATTCGTCTCTCTGCTTCTTCTCCTACGTTACGCAAGAGGGGAAAACATTGCACTTGCTGTGTGTACATTATGCGCGCACTGTGAAGTTTCGAACCGCGAACGGTACTGATGTACCTGTGCTCGCGATGGCGAGCTATTGAATCAAAGTAGCGAAGGGATCACTGCTTGATCCGACGTCTATGCCCTGCGTGAAACTCCATCAAAAACAGCCGAAGAAAGAGATTATCGCGTGGGTGAGCCATTCTCTGGGAGCATGTAATGATCGGGCCCCTGCAGCCTACCCGCCCGCGCCTACGATTCTTGTATTCTCAGGCGTGATTGATTCCCGAGACGGGTCACAAAGGCCGCAGAAAAGTAGCGATGCGCGCCGTGTATACGGGCATTTACTGCAGCCCATTGTTGGCTCCAAATACTCGATTGTGTGTAAGAGAATCAGGCACCTTTAAAAGTCGATTAAACCCCCGGGCGAGAGACTTGCGCGCAACACAAAAAATGCGCTCGACTAAATTTTTCCCAACTGTATAGCGCGCTTCGGATTTTGTGTCAAGGATAGCGCCGAGGTTCTCGCGGTGCGCGCGCGTGTGACCAAAGCGTCAACGAAATTCTTATGTACCTTTTCAGTTGAATCTATGCACAACTCGACGCCTCTTTGTGTGCTCGATCTTTCAAGCTTGTCAATTAACTATCAGATGATCGGCCGACTACGAATCTCTACTGCTTTACGAGCAATTGTAAGTTAACCAACGAAGCTACTTCAGAGGTCATTTTGCACGTAATACAGCGATTTCCTGAAATGATAAATTACAGCCGACCGTTTACCGATGCTTGGAGTAACAACTATTACCGTTATTGGAATTTTTCGAGCTCCACACGACGACGTCAATTTGAAGAGCTTTTCCATCTTGACGTACAGCGCCGGTCAGCTCGCAGCGCGCACGCAAAGCATTAGTCGCTTTTTAAGCCCATGTGGCTTTTTGGGGAAGGCTTTTAAAGTCACGTCTTGCGGGAGAAGAAGCCCACAGCCCATCAAGTGCCAAAGCGATGCTGGAATGACGTTGACGAGCGCGGCTCGATGCTTTTATTCCAATTACCGACGCTGTTTTTCTCACGCAAAAGAGCTTTTTTCACCGACAGCCGTGCACTGTAGGGTTAAACGCGCTTCAAAGCGACGGGTACGAGTTCCAATACGCCGTTTGTTTTTCAGCTGGGCATTAAAATTAAATATCCGTGAGAGTGGGTGAGGAGGAGAAACTCTGCCTCGTTCCAGGCACGCGCGCCTGCCGTCCGCGTCGTCGTCTTCTGCGTACACCATGTGGTAGAAGGCAGTTCACCAAAGATACAGCTAGGATTTCGCTTCGAGGCCTTTTCTGATGAATTACTCGCGCGTGCGTTAAAAAAAACAACAAGATAAAAAATAGCTAGCCCCCTCTCTCGACAAAGTAGAAAATTCGTTTGACGGTGCGTTGCAAGAGAAACGCATATCGAAACATTCGCTACAAAAATACCGCATCGAGTACGAGCCGTGCAGGACCCGTCGAACGCTTCAATCGCATTTCACTTGTTTTCAATTAATATTTACGTGCGTATTGGTACATTGCCGCGGCGATCCGACGATTGGAGTATAGTAGATACATACGTACATTACTGCCTGCCGTCGGCATGCGTAAAAAATGTAATTTCCTGCACACGCGCGCACCCCACGTAGCTCTGTATGCGTAGCGCGTATAATGTGAGTGCGCCGTGCTTAGCGCAAGGACGATCATAAAAAAATATTATTCGAGGTATCTTTGAGGCTGCAACTTTGTGACCTCTGCAATAGGCGAGAAACTAAGCGCCAGTTACTTGCGTCTATCATTCATAGGTGTCGATTGAATGAAAACGAACATTTATTGTGCAAAAACATTAGCTTAAACATAAGCTACTTTCACGTGACAATTGTATACAAGCAATAACTTATCGAGTGCAATTTATTTCCAAAACAAAGTCAAGAGTATTGAAGTTACTGTATAATTATGCCCATATATAAATATATATACAGATAATAACGAGAGGCACCTAATTGGTGATTAATATTATTTAGAAGTAAATATTGACAAAGCTTTGGGTATTAAATATTAAGTTTGTGTAAAGTGTCAGCAATATCTCAAAACACGAAAATGAGATACACGAGACTGCAAAGCCGAAGTCGTAAGTTTTTTCAGATAATACGAGGCACCTGCGTGGATAAATAAACCAATGTTATGATACAAATAGTGTTATGTTGTTTGAAGAAATAATCAGATTAATGAATGGTCCGAGGCGAAAAACAGAAAGAAGTAGCATGTATACAAGCGCGTACTACAAGTTTAAATTGTTGTCTTAGGCGCCGAGTATTGTTTATGGAAGAAAATTATTGGCGATAAGTATCAATGAAATGAAAATTTAGCCCCACAGAAATTTTTCGTAGATTCGAGGCGAGAATTTTTTCCAAGGCGTCATTCGTACTTATTTATTATACGCATTAAATTAATTTATTTTTAATTTTAACCTGATTTTACCTCTACACGACTTCTAGTTAAAATGTCTCCTATTGATCGGTCCGCCCGTACGAACCATCGAGTACCTATATAAAAACGAAAAATCTTAAGAATGTTAAGCTGGATATGGTACTGTTGAGGTCGGCTTGCACTCAGAGCGTCTCGCTATAACTATTTTCTAGGAGGGCGTCGACCATGCCCTGTTCTATTCGCAACTCAACTGTTTTCTTGTTCGCTGATTTGACACGAGAAACCAATATATAATTTTTATATTATTTACTTATTGTTTTTTAAACCAAACAATATAAGCATGTAATACAAAAAATTGTACACGACGAATCGAAAATAGGAATCTTTTGGGCGGCTCAAAACTATGATGCAATTGCTGCATTGCACATGATAAATGATAAATATAAATAATCAATATCAAAATATAACTTTTCAGAAAAAAATGTTAAATTGAATGAAAATAATGATTATATAAATGATTGCGAATAATTAAAATTCATGAATGAATTTCTTGAACTCGTAAAACTGCCGGATGTAATAAAGGTTTCGACCTAACTAAAGCATCGACAGATTTTTCAAGGGTTTACACGAGGGTCCAGAGGGTTGATTAGCTCATGAAAAAGTTGTCGGGTTCGACAGGATCGCACTCGCTGGCTGTCGGTCGGTCCTTCTGTCCCCTGCGTTCCGTGGGCGCACTTCTGCAGTCTCCCTCTCTGGCGCTCGCTGGTCGATATGCTGCCGAGCTTTCTCTACATAGCTTATACAGCAGCGGCAGCAGCACAATAGAGAGGGTGTGGCGTTCGAGGACGCCGGGCCAAGTTAGCTGTGCGAATGTGCTCGGTAAACCGCTTCCTTACCATTGGCTGCCGCCAGGTATCTAACATGGCGTGCCTCGTTCTCTCTCTCTCTCTCTCTCACTCTACCAGCGTATCCCTTCCATGTTCTCTTATACAACTATATACACCAACATACACATACCCAAGTACGTTCACCACTACATTTATGTAACGTGCGAGTCTACGTACGTGTACAATTTACCACATGTCCTTTTTCAACGACGCATTGCAGTTATAGCTTTTCACGTATGTCATGCGATGAATTTTTAGAAAATACTTTTCTCTTACTTCTGCATTTCACGCGAGCTGTATGAGTTGCGTTGATGTACATCTACGGAACCGATGCTCCAAATTTGAATTCACAAGCACCAAGTATTATATAAGTCTATTGTATAGCAAGTACACTTTTGTATAAGTCTTGAATGTCTGTGCTACAAAACAACTTTGGTTGCAGACCATTGAGTGATCCATCAATAACTGATTTTACAGGATATGTAACTGATCGATCTGCGATCTGAGCAACTGCGCTTTTTGTAGAGAAAGTTATGAATTACATTGTCTTGGGTGTAATAATGCGGTTTGCTGCCTTTTTGAACGTATGTCGGCTTAAGTCAAAGAAAACTCGACCGCACGCGTCCAACGCGTGGATGGTTGATGATGAATTGGGTGCGATTAATTAACGGCGAGCATAAGCGCCGGATCATCGCGTGAGCACTTGTTATAGTCTTAAAAAACGAGGCAGTGATTGATATTCACGAGAACGTTTCAAATTCTATAAGATACTTTTTGAAATTCTAAAGATTTTTTGGAAAAACGTTGAACCTATTGTATAAGTGACTTGGATTCACAGGTGCGTCCGCTGCGGAAGTTCAAATCAGTGCTGCAACTTTGATTTGATGGGGTACGTATAAACCGCATTTAATGAAAATGACAAAGTCATTGTAGCGCAAGTGTTTACATGATTGATGTAATTTTTCCCAAACAATGGAAGAAATGTATTCGTTTTGATCGGAGACGAATTGATCGGCGTGCGACTGTCAAGACTGTAAGTGCACAAAATTTCACCTCGATCTTAAAAAATGATTGTTCTTGGAAACTACATTATGCGACTAAATCGAAGCAGGTCCGAAGTTCCGATTACAGCAGTACTTTGCTCGAACGATATCACGCCGTGTCTTGGCCTGCTGGTTTGGTTTCCGACGGAAATAAAAATAACGACATGATAATTCGGTTATTGGTTTTGTTTTTGCAAGTGTTTACACGCAGTCAAGTTGACGCGACAATTAGACAACGCGAGATGGACACGTCGTGCGCGCGAGTACGGCCCGGAAACGTACATAAAAATTGACGTCCCCGACGAGCTGTCAAACGGCTTCCAGTCGAGCAGCAGCAGCTGCGATGAGCGGCGACGGCAATCGTTAGGCCGGCTCATTAAAAAAGGTATAGAGCTGTGTGCGCGTCCGCGAGCACGAATAGCACACGGCAGAGTCGTTATTTTTGTAACGCCTGGTGCGAGCAGCAGCGGCGACGAACGATTCCGTCGATACTTATTTTCGAGCAATTAAGGCGTCGAACGATCGTCGGACTTTTGCGGGAAAAATAGCCTCCGAGAGAGTCGGGAGCGATATAGGCAGAGAGGACAGGCTGGAATCTCGGTCGAGCATTATATACATTATACATATATAGGTGTGTGCGTGTGTGCGAATGCGCGCGGTCTACTGTATACACGAGCCGAGAAACGTATAAGAGAGCGAGCGAGCGAGCGAGCGAGAGAGAGAGAAATAGATAGCGAGTGAGAGAGGGTATATGGGAGCGCGTCGCAATTCACTCGTGGCCGTCGCTCTCGAGGCCTGAGGTTATTCCTGGTTGAACAAACACACCGGGGAATGATGGGTCGCGTGCGCACACCACCCACGTATTTATAGATTTTATCTCTTACGGCTACTGTCTTGGTGTACGCACGCGCTCGTGTATACCCGCAGTGCAGCCTAGACCACGAGGTTCACACACGTATACAGTAGCTGTGTGCACGGCTAAACCTGTGCGTGAAACTCCAGCTGGTCTTTGTAAACGACTTACGAGTATGCGGCACATAAATCTTCTTTTACGTATACGTTTGCTTTTTCTCTACAGCTCGTATGTAGCTGATCTGCGATCTGTAATTTAATCGGCATCGCATCGACGCGCTGCAACGATTTGCCTGCGCACTTTTTGCCCGCGTAGTCGCGAACTACTCGCTTCAGCACACGACGCATGGAACTCGACGAGTACAGGAAATAAATTTAAAAGTACAGTTCTGAAATTTGTCTAATTAGTGCGAGCGAGTTTTGCTGCACCAACGTATATAGTCGCGCAAGCCGCAGCAGCAGCAGGTATATCGCAAAAGTAAATATTGGCGTTTTAGTGAATATAAGACGAGGACTTGAGTCGCGCGCGGGGGTGGCTGCTAGCTGCATCTCGTGATTTCAACGATAACAGTTTGAAATTTCCGTTGCCACGGCAGCTCCGCATACAGTGGAAGCGCACTCGGCGCGGAGAATTAATTTCCATCTGTCAAAGTTGTCTCGCAGCAGCGCAAACTGTAACTCAACGATAGCCCGAGCTATACGTATACCAGGGCGGTAGCGCGGGCTGCTGTGCGCTATAGTCTCTAGGCTTGGCGCACGCGAGTGAGATTAAAGCTCTCTCTCTCTCTCTCTCGTGCTCGCTTTCTCTCACTGCAGCGCAAAAGTCCAACCCCAGTGCTTGCGGGCGACAATGGCGGGTTTCGAGCGCATAGTGTTATTCCAAGCGCGACTGCCGCTAAGTACTCCACGGGATCGCTCGGTGAATTTCGTCGTCGTCGTCGTCGTCGTCGTCGTCGCGCTCAACGCCAAAGAAAACATCCCCCCGTTGTTCGCGCCGCCGCTGCTACTCAACGCAAGCGCGCCGCACCCGTGATGCCTTTTTGTATCCCCGAGTCGCGACGACGTACATATTGCCTGCCTCTGCCAGCTTCACGATATATTATTCGCTCTCTCTCTCTCTCTCTCGAGCCGCAGAACCGCATCCAGCAGCAGCAAATAGATATATATAATATAAACGCACTCGCGCGATGATATATATTCGTAGGCCGCTCAAACGCATTCGACGAAATCGTCATCGTTCCACGCGCGGACTTTAGCGGCTTTGTCGTTCACCGCGAGAATCGCAGCAGCCCTTCATATATTATTATTATAAACGATCGTCGCTCGTGTAACGCTGAAATGCCGCATTCATCGCCGGCATTAATTATATCGCTCACGACCTCGCGCCTCTCGGTGCAGTCGGCGAGTTATCGCGACGCGCGGTATACTTGGCTCGATGATCGCGGCGAAGATGACACGTAGCCCCAGCCACGGAACCTCTAGTCCACGAAATTCTTTTTCGGCCAAGATTCTTTTTCGACGATATCCTCCCCTTCGCAAATGTGCTTGCCATGCGCGCGCTCGAATAAGTCGCGCCGAGCTCCGAGTAATGCCGATACGTCTGTTAGCCAGACGTTTTTTGACGAAAAAAGCTTATATACGGCAGCGGCATCAGCGGCAGCAGCAACCGTATACGAGAGCAGCGACTAGTCGAGTCTTTTCCCGCAAGGGAAAATCGTCTTCCGGACGCTCCCGCTAGTACTGAGTTACCGAGGCCTGAAATACGTGGGGCATCTGTAATAACATTCGGATACGAGCTCGTCGACGCACTGCTACTATACAGTGGACTAAGTAAGGTTCGCGCACTGAAGGGAATATAGGCCCCTTAACTTTATACATATGACGTACGCCATAGCGTCGATTGTATAAGGATGATAGTATATGAATTTAGGCTCGCTGTGTGTAATGTCTAGGTAGACTGTATTATCCGAATCGAACGGATACGTGATATGATCTAGCGCATCCTTTGAACTTGTAATTACTAAACGACTCAATCAATCGATGATGATTACATCATTTTACTCATGAGCTATGACGCGTGTCATAGTACTTGTTACCGTATAAACAATCTCTGCGATAATTCAATAACGAGGAACCTAATGGCAATTAAATGGATTTCCAATTGTCGAGCTTAATTAGCCGTCGCAAAAGTATCAACCAGACACTCGGAACACTATACGTACTGTCAGTTATATACGTGCATAAACGCCACCACGGCGCCTGTCCTCAACCCTGTAAGAAAATATTATTTAATTTTTCATCATAATATTATCATATTTAGCCATTAAAATCATCGTTTCTTTGCCGAAGATTACATCGCCTATATTATATGTATTCGCAATAGACGAATGCCAGACACATACACATAGATAATTGTCATTGTTAAACAGTCGGGCGTGAGGGCGCGAACAGCAAGTGAATCGGAGCGCCAGGCCAATAGTTATATAGGCATCGGAGTCTTCTTCGCGCGTCTCATAACCATAACACTGAGGTATATAATCCTATTTTTTAGCCGAAAACGTCAATATTTTTTCTATAAACGTTTTACTTACAGTTTATTTTCTCACCGACTCGAGCACGCGACTACCAAGCAGAGCTAGCTAGCTGCTACTGCTCTCTTCCTTTAGTAATTACCTCCGAGCTGTGTTAATTTAGCCAACCTGACTCGAGTAGAAAAAATTTCGATAAATATATTATAATAATTGTTACGACGTACTAATAATATGTTGGTTTAGCTAAACCACGGCAAATATAAATTACACTATGACAATAGTAGGCGTATAAACGAGACTATTACGGTATTGCTGGAATTACAGTGTTTAATATTGATATCTTCATTGCGTAATGAAGATGTGATGAAGGACATGACAAATCGTTAGCTTCAAAATATTTGCACTCTTCACGCAAGTTAGTTTTCGGCTTCATGCATGTATAAATTAAGCCCCCCGGCTCAATTGTAGGCACAATTAAAGGCGACCGTCGGCGAGGCTCGAACGATCGAGAAAAGAATTACTCACTGAATGATCGATACAATTTTGAACTGCAGCTACAACAAGAGCTAAGCTACCGTACATAAACCAACTGCATCATCCTCGTCATGGTCGTAATCGTCGCTTGGGCAACGGCAGAAGCAATGGCACACAGGCTAGCGCAGACATATGGGCTCGCTTTGCCGAGGAGCATATGCAGGGCTCGAAGGCTGCGAAGCCGATGTGGTTGATGCTGCTGGCGCTGAATAAGGGTCCGCGCGCTCTAATCTGTTTACCTATCAAATCATACGCAGCAAGAAAAATATCCGCAGCTCTCCACAACTATGTTGCGAAGAAATAGAGGGCGGATAAGGGGGAGCTACTGCCGGATCGACTGCTCTTCTCTTTTGCACGAGGCAGCTACTCCCATACATGACCCATACATCGCACGTAGGTAGATAGCTGCTATGCACGCGCGCGCCCGCTTATAAATGCTACCTACGTACGTGAACGCACGCACACATGCCCATGCTACATCGCACACGTATACGTATAATGGATCCAAATGGCAGAGGTAGGCGAATATACGCCAGAGAGAGAGAGAGAGAGGAGAGCTGGCGATGCGCGCTCGTGCCCTTGTTTTGGTTATTTTGCCGAACCTAACACAATATCGCTTTGTTATTTATCAAAATACGTGATTTTCAGTGTCATGCCCGAGTGAGCCGCGATGATGTCTCGTACTACGAGCAGGCCCCCTCTTTCTTCGTTCTCTATAGCACACGCGCCAACTGCAACTCGTGAGCTGCTATGCATCTAGTCTTCTAAACGCCTGCAGCGGCTCGTAGGTAGGTCAGAGAGATACATGGCTATGCACGAGTGAAAACCAAGATAGTCACCGAGAAATAGTTGCATATGTATATATATTTTTTTATATTAAGGTGCGTGTCACCCAACAAATCAATGAATCTAACAGTATAAAAAGATTCGAGTACAAAACAACAATTATAAATCACAATTACAACTATTATTACAATTTCAATTACCATTAAAATTACAATTAATATTAGGATTACAGGCACAATTACATCACAACAAATTATACAATTCATACAATCAATTAACAAATTACACAATATTGGGTGGCGCTTGGGGGCCCTCTCAGACATGCAAGAAGCCACTTCTTAAGAAGTCGCAGATAGCGACGCACGCCTGGATGGCGTATCTATGTATATATGCACGTGTTTGTTGGTGCTGTGCACGTGTGAGTGGACGAGAATCTAATAAATCAAATAGTCTGGGCGATAGAGTCTCATATTTCAGACATGTCAGCGGCTCGGCTTTGTAACCGCAAAGTGATCACATCGTCAAGTAACCAAAGTCCCAAAAGGCAAGTGAGCGTATGCCGCGATAATGACGATATACTGCTCACAAATGAGGATATGATCACCTTGAAATTGAAGAATCATTGATTTCTCGCCTCCGGTTCAGATGGTTAATTTAGCTTTAGTGTCGCTAGTATGAGGCTTATACCGCAACGTACGCCCGAATACATATTCGTCACCACATTTTTGATGTATCGAGCAGCTCGATGACGCGACACTTTCAAGATGTCCCATCGACTTGTCAAGGCTCCGCGCAAGCACGTACAATAACTGTATCGATTGACGGAGAGATCGAACGATTCGACGGGCCGTTCGATCTCCAAAAAAAGCCCAAGTACGTGTATTGTTCGACGGCACGAATTAATGAATAATAAAAATTCATCCAGGGCAAAGGCAAGAGCCGAGAGCTGCTCACGCAACGCGAGGCGGGCGCAACAAAAAAATATAACGAGCCTGCGAGAGCTTTGCGATCGAGCGAGAAAGAGAGATCGTAGATAAATATTTTTTTAAAACGGTCCACAGCCCCTCTTTATAATACCAAAAATCCACACCGTGAGCGTATACGTGTGACGTTTGGGATATATACCTATTCTGTTTTCTTCGCAATATAATAAGCGCGCGCGTACACACTGACACGAGGCAGGCAATGATCGTGTATGCCAAACTCATTTGAACGAGAAGAGAGAGAGACAGAGCAAAAGAACAGCTCCTCCAGTAGTCGACGCGCGTGCAGTGTCCACAGATCGGCCATCGACCGAGTTTAAGGGACTCCCCGGCTGCGCGTCCAGGCCACTTATAATTTATGGCTGGCGTGTGTGTGTGTGTGCCCACGTCCGCGTGGCAAAACAACATTTTTTTTTGCTTCGCGCCTGGCTGATTTTTTTTTTGCTCCTTTTCTTGGCAAAAAAGCCGTCACTGTCACGCAGATCGTCGTGTGGCCTGAAGCTTTCGCACCCGTACACTCATTGAGCAATCTGTGGCACGCTTTCGAATTACTATACCTGTAATCCATTGAACGCTGAATTGGAGTCATGGACACATTGGACTATGATCGGTTTACTAAAAATTTGTATAAACACATAGAAACAAAGATACAAGTATAAAAATGTGATAAAAAGTGACAGCGGTCATCAGCGTCAATCAGTTAGATAATTAACTCGTTTCGACCATCTGTCACGCATTTATGGATGCTGTATATTCCGAGCCAACGGTCGACTCCATTTCTCATTTGATGTTCAGTAAGCCGGACACAAATTAGAAAGTCAAGAGTTTAATATCTTGCGTTGATTGCGTGAATCTAAAGGTGGCTCAAAAATGGATTCCCGATTGAAAATGGCTGCGGCCTAAACGGTTTCGATCTCTCCTAGGCTAATTTTGTTGCGCGCAAAAAGTCATATTCCCGGGGACAAAGTTTGAAGATGATAAATTTCTATGCCATACGGACGAGCTGATTGGGGTGGAAGATCAACGAACGAGCGACATCGGGCGGTTCGGAGGAGTTTTGGCAGCGACACGTATACCACACGAACGTGCAGCAAAATCAATTAAGCCATCCCAGATGTAGAGAAAGATAAAGTGTACTTTTCGGAGCGCGGGGCTCTATATAATATATATGGATAAAAATTGAAGCGGGTCAGCTAGCGGCTATATAGCAGCAGCAGCAGCAGAGGCGCAGACTCCTCGTCGAGTGCTCTTTATAAGGTAACTCGCTCGCGAGAGCCCGCGCAATCCATTAGAGGAAACGTCAACGCTTCGTACGCGCGCTTATAACTATACGTGTGTGTATATATATATATGCGGTGGACGAGATGTGGTGTGTGCGTGTGTAATACACTGTGTCGCCCCTGGCCTGACACGCCCTAACGCTATCAAAACACGCCTCAAAACTTATATACGCTCTAGCTCTCGTACGCTCTCTCTCTCTCTTCATATATAATGGGTATTCCAGGCGAAGCCCCCGACTTTCGTCGCTTCATTCGCTTTGTGTCTGCGTGCCCCGCTCTCTCTCTCTCTCATACCAGTCGTATACGCTACACTACTCGCCACACTACGCGGAGCCGCGTACACGTGTGTATGCGCGCGGCACCTTCGTGCTTATAATTTATGTGCCGAGTAGGTATATGGGAGCGGTAAAAAGATCGTCGGCCTATCGCGCAACCGACGCGATGGACGTAACAGTATTCTATATAGAGCGCCCTGTTGCGAGCCAACCAAAACTCTCCGTATCTTCTAAACTACCTCGATTCATCAGGAATGCTACAGAGGCTCTCCGACTCGTACGAGTCAATCTAGCTCGTACTTACACACGCACACAATGGACTAGCAATTTGCATCGATCGATTGGTTTGCGATCGCTCTGCAGCCAGCACAAGACTCCATTCACCAGCGACGAGCCGTTTATTTTTATGTTTATATTTGTTGCTCCTTGCCAGGCCTAATTTCGTGCAACATTTGAGTATTATAGCAGCAAATCCTCGACATACTCTACGCGGTGACGACTTAATCGAAGATTTAAAAATTATTTCCTACAAGCTCGAATTTCCCTGTAAACGAGTAACGAACGCCGATCGAGTCCAACGACGTTTGGCTTCTAGCGATAGCATCGATGAATCCAGATTCTATACTTAGAGATTATTTTTCGGAAACGTGCACGCGATGAATTGTTTGTTTTGTAATCGCATCACGGATGTACGGCAGCCATATCTTATATAATATAGAGACCAATCGAACTTCTTTTTATCATGAATGAATTTCTTCTACTTAAGAGATTACTCTTGAGCGTGTGTGATGGTCGTTGCTTTGCTTTTTATTAAAATCCATATAGAAATTACTCATAATTTGGGAGCAGATGAAGTTTTCCATTGAATCTGTGTAATGCATAAATTCATTGTATTTCAATGAAGACTGTACAATAGCACGTGTGTCGCATGAAAATACCACGTCATGCTGCACACTTCTCGTAGACTAGTTAAAATCTCAGCCTCAATTATCATAGATGAAATGAATTTTTTTCTAAATGCTAGCATCGGAAGACTTAGCTTCAATCGATTTTAATCCTTCCGCTAGAACAATGATCATATTAAAACCAGGTGTCCAGATAATCAGTTTCCGGAGCTCACCTTCACGATACATTTTTCATCTGTTCTCTGGGGAAATGAATGTCACTGTCAGCTTGAATTTTTATTCTCACACACGCGATGAAATAATGTGCTTCGCGGTAAATGAAGCAACTCTCGAGCGATGGTTCATATTTTGTTAAAATATATTAATTTGAAAAATTATAAATAAAGCACTGCATCGAGCGCATTATGATTTATGGCCATTTAACTTTCGAGATATAAACAGTTGCGAGCTATTATGATACGGCCTTTAAATACTGAACATGTTTATTTGTCTTGAGCAATAGCTTCTCGACAAAAAAAAGGGTTCATCTTTCAAGTGCTACTGCCGCTGCTGTGCAAGGAATCGCGCGACGTTTTGATTATTTCATACGTATACGCATGCACTTGACAAACCTCTGCTTAAGAGGCAATGAGGAACGTTATATTTGATCTTAAGTTTTACAGATACGAGCCTGATACCCGAATTCGAGCAAAAAATGTGGGGCAAAATATACTGATGTTGTAACCTATAACGACGGGGTTGATTATAATGATGATCGAAATTAACAAACGCAAAGTATTCATTTCATTTTCACGGTTAATTGAAAAAGTATGAAGAGTATTGATTTCACAAACGAATAGGTTAAGCACTTGTTCTTACAAAAGCAAACGTAGAAAATGATACTTTAAAACCTATAACTAACAATAAATAAGAACTGTTTGTATACTTTGGATTCAAACTTACGTGCCGCAATGTATACAAATTCGTGTCCACTCGATATAGAATGTTGCGTTAAAAATGTTCTGGTTGAAAACTATCGCAACATAATCACTAATGGTGTTCATATGAAATATCACTACATTTATAACTACATTTATGTAAAATAATTATCACTTGCAGTCGTCGCATATATCGCTTTAATCCAAGAGCTGCGTTGTTTAACGCACGCATCATTCTACTCCGCATTCGACAAAAGATGTCTTTTAACGGAATATTCGTATTTTCTAACCGCACAGTTTTACATATTGCAATTTCGTTCGCGATTATAAAAAAAACGTTTACAATAAACATATTAGTTAATAAGTTACACCGATGAAAATATAACGGGTACAATAACAATATAAAGCGGAGAACAGCCGCGACTAAATTGTGACGCCATCAAGCGAGAACTGCAAAAAGTACGTTGGCTCGCGGTAAGCTAGGTATCTGCGGTTGGCGGTTGGGCCGCGTACGCATCGACGGCGTTCCATAATTTGAACCTTTATTCCCATAGGTGGTAAATTGAAAAAGCAGATCGCGTTCAACATGCTGTGACAATTCAAAATGTGAATTTTCTGCGAAGCAGCTGTTGCGTTCGCTAATGCAAGCCGCGTTTCATCTGTATACATATACATTGACACATTATGATATCGTCTATACGTGTAACGTGCTTATTGCACCGCAACTGTACATCGCTCGCAAAAGTTCGGTAATATTGCTTCTGCTAGGCAGTCGCTCGTACGACAGCTATCGTTGATAATCGGCTTCATTTTCCGAGTCGTGTAACGTGCCTACCTGTTTTTCGAGTTTACCAAAGAAAAAAATGATCCGCACACGAATCGCGAACTATTATCTCAATTGACAGGTCGCGTCGAACAAATCTTTCTTTTTCGTCTCAGCTTCTAACCTCGAGGCTGATATGATTGGATCTTCCCGCAACTATTTACGTTATATTACAATCTTTCTGAGTTAATTTTGATTGAAAATTGAATAAGCCTGCGAAAATGCAGAATATTTTAAATTCATCAAAAAGAGGCGTAGCCGCCTCGAAAATGAGCAATTTCGCTTGCTTGCATAGGCAACTGTTACTCAACAATCAAAGTGTTGGAAACTGTTTATGGAACCGCGATCAAATATACCGGTTACTTGGAACCTTGCCTCATCATGTATGCATTTCAACTTTTCCGTAAAATTTATAATTTTTTCATATTATTTTTAAATTAAATGTATTTTCAACTCAGGCTAGAAAGCACATCCAAAATGAATATAAAGCTATGCGTTCAATTCTAGTCAAGAGTGGTTTATCTGAAAAATTGAGTTCTCAATTTTTACAACAATGTAAATATTTAAGCACATCATCGTATAGGACAAATGCTAACCCTTCGAATGATCCAAATGATCAAAATAAAGATGATAAGGATAAAAAGGCTAAACAGGAAAAAGGAAAAGCTTTGATGATAAAGTTAGGATTGTGGACAATGCTGAGTTATGCATCTTTAATCATGTTTTTATATATATTCATGTCAAAACCAATAAAGGATGATGGAGAGGTAAGTACACAAATAAAATACATAATTCATTAATAATATATAAAACAATTCTAAATTCAAAGGTTCCTCGTTTTGTATCATGGAATGAATTTGTACATCAAATGTTAGCCAAAGGAGAAGTTAAACAGCTCATAGTGAGACCAGAGTATGAAATGGTAATGATAATTTTGCATGATGGAGCTGTTGTTAAAGGTAAACGGTCTCAGTACAGAACGTACCATATGCAAATGCCTAATACAAGCCAATTAGAGGAAAAATTAAGAGAAGCAGAAAAAAGCTTGGGAATAAAACCTGGTTAGTTTAATTATGGTTACATACAAAAACTTTTAAAAGTTGCCAAAAAAATTTTATATAAAAATTTTTTTCCAGAACATGGAGTTCCTATTACTTATGAAAGAACTCATGTTGATTTGGCTCACATTGCTGGTATTGCTATACTTTTGGCATTGTTCTTCAGCTTACTTCCAAGATTTGGCATGAAAGAGTTCCCAACTAACATTCTATCCCAAGTGACCAGAGCTAAATTTACATTAGTTGATCCATTGACTGGAATTGGAAAGGGAGTCAGGTTTTCTGATGTTGCTGGATTAAAAGAAGCTAAGATAGAAGTTATGGAATTTGTGGATTATCTTAAAAGCCCAGACCGCTATAAAGTTCTTGGAGCCAAAGTACCTAAAGGTGCAATATATAATTGTCAATAAAAAAAAATTATGATATATCTTCTATAAGGGTATCTTATTTAAGGTGCATTATTATTGGGTCCTCCTGGATGTGGTAAAACGCTGCTTGCTAAAGCTGTAGCAACAGAAGCTAATGTCCCATTCTTATCTATGAATGGTTCAGAATTCATTGAAATGATTGGTGGTCTTGGAGCAGCACGAGTCAGGGATTTGTTTAAGGAGGGTAAAAAAAGGTGAATTATCTATGAAACTTTAACAATAATTCTATTTTAATAATTTGATTGTTTACTGTAGAGCTCCTAGTATTATATACATTGATGAAATTGATGCAATTGGTAAACGGCGATCAGACTCTAGTACAGATAGGTCAGATAGTGAAGGAGAACAAACTTTGAATCAACTATTAACTGAAATGGATGGTATGGTATCAAATCAAGAAGTTATTGTTCTAGCATCTACCAACAGGGCAGAAGTATTAGATAAAGCATTACTCAGACCTGGCAGATTTGATAGACACATTCTCATTGATTTACCAACTCTAGATGAAAGACGACAAATATTTGAACAACATTTGAAATCTATAGTTTTGGAACTAAAACCAAGTAATTATTCAACTAGGATGGCATTTTTGACACCAGGTTTTAGTGGTGAGTTGAACTACAGTAAAATTATTTTTGATAAAATTTTTTTTGTAATGAGGTAAATAATGTCAATTGATAGGTGCTGACATAGCAAATGTATGCAACGAAGCCGCTCTGTATGCTGCGCGTACCAAGAAAAAAAAGGTTGCCGGTAGCGATCTCATGTATGCCGTGGACCGAGTAATCGCCGGCATAGAGAAGCGCGACAACACGATCGCTCCTTCCGAGAAGCGAGTAGTGGCTTTCCACGAAGCTGGACACGCATTGGTCGGTTGGCTGCTGGAACACACGGATGCCTTACTCAAAGTAACGATCGTGCCGCGTACCAATCGAGCCCTTGGCTTCTCACAGTTCACCACAAGCGATCAAAAGCTTTACACTAGCGAGCAAATGTTCGAACGCATGTGCATGTCCCTCGGCGGTCGGGTCGCTGAGAGCCTTACATTCAACAAGGTTACCACGGGTGCTCAGAATGACTTGGAAAAAGTCACTAAAATGGCATACGCACAGGTGCAACTCTATGGGATGGATCCCACAATTGGACCTCTTTCGTTTACTCCCGATCAAACTGCAACGGTATAAAAACTGTTTTTTTCATCAATACCATTTCTAAACTTGGTATGAAAAAATATTAAAATGATAATTGACTATAATTTTAGAATACTCGTAAGCCGTACAGTAAGAAACTTGCAAATCTGATGGATCAAGAAGCCAGGACGATTATAACTCGAGCCTACAAGCGAACGGAACAATTGTTGTTAGAAAACAAAGATAAATTGGAAAAAGTAAGTATTTAGGAAGGTGTCATTTTTATTTCTAATCATTGCATAATATATAATAAAAAATGATTTTATAGCTGGCAACTGCCCTTTTACAAAAAGAAACTCTAACTTACGAAGAAGTCGAAAAATTGATAGGGCCACCACCTTTCGGCAAAAAACGACTTGTAGAACCTGCAGATTTTGAAAGCTCTATACCGGTTCCTCCTACGCCGACTGAAACTCACCCCCCTCAACAAGCAGCACCGTAATAAAAAATGTATATTGGAAAATTAATGTATTTTCCTACGTGTGTTTTAAAATGGCGTCGAATGCTTCTCGACTCTTTGTTACATTATTGTTATATTATGATAATGACAAGCTTTTGTAATATAGTATTGTTTCAGATGTAATTATAATTAAAAATTAATTTATTTGAAAATCTTTGTTTAAAATAGATTTATTTTTTAATGGTTACCTGATGACATAATTAAACTACCTTTGGGAAGTTTGACAAATAATTGTATTTCATAATTAACTAACTGTAATCGCTTTGGCGAAATAAATTAAAACAACGATTTGAATTATAAAATGTTTTATTTGGTGTTGCCTCGTCGCTCTCTGTAAGCACAATGAAATCTAAGGGAAAAGAAGAAAAAGGAAAGCAAATTAACAATAAAAGGCGTTGCTAGGCAACAACCGAACGAAAAGTCAGTCGACGCTGCATTACGCGCCGCTACGATGCGAAAGTCGCCTTCGGAGCTTAACGTCAGCGCCAAACCTATAGTTTGGCGCCACGTAGCTTTGTACACCGTTTTTCGGTAGTCAAAGCTCATGGGTGCCCGATCAGCTAAGCTGATCGGCACTGCTTGTGCATGGGCAGTAGCACCCGTAGGGCAAGAAAATACGGGTCCGTAACACTAACATAGTTACTTTTTCACCCTAAATTTTTCAAATTGAATAATTTAAAAAATTTAAAGAACTGGTTTAAAATTTTAATTTACTTACGTAAGAAATATTCTTATCTTTCATTCATTTACTCAGTACCTTATAGTATTAATCAATTTTATTACAAAATCACACAGTTCAATGAATGGATAATTAGATAATCCAAATAGTTGTTTTAAGCCCAAAGTTTTATTTTTAAAAAAATGATACTTTTTTCTTGTTCATTACTATTGAATATGAATAGCAATATTTGCTGATTAATACTGATTTGTACAGAAAATTATTAAATGTATTAAGCTAGAGCTCGTGGTATTTGATTATAAATATATCAATAAAATATTTTTATTTAAATTACATTTATATCAATAACTTGCACATTTAAGAATACCATGTACTAATAAATAGATGTAATGCTCTGAATGAATATCACAGAGTATTTAAGTTAAAATTTTTCCGAGATAGCTGTTTAAAGCTTTTTCCATATGAGAGCCAAACCAGTAAACTTTTCCACAGCCTTCACAAACATAAAATTTATCAACATAACGCAAAACATTTGGAGGAACTTGATCGATTTGCACATTAACATTGTATTTCGTCGTACATTTGGATATATTCAAGGTATTGAAAAATAGTCGCCAAGAACGGCAAATAAATTGATCGGGTGTGGGATGGTCGTTATTCCATATTTGATCAGCATTGTCCCCGGAAAATCCTGGTTCACTATTAGCCCTGTTGGTCTTTTGGGCTGATTTTGCTTGGAAACTAGAAATAAAAAATTACTTAATTCAATGAATGACCGTAGAAAATAAATTAAAAAATAGTTATACACTCATCTTACCGTTGCAATAATAAGGACATAGTATTTTTTGATACATAAACGAATTCATTTGTGTTGCACACCTGACATCTACTAAAAATATTTGATTCTTTGACTTTAATTTTGAAATGCTGCAAAACTTCTACAAGTTGGTCAACTGGTTTGTGTTCAACCACTTCATAACAATGGCCAAAAGGCAAGTATTGTGCAAACTGTAATTATTTTAAATCAATTGTTTAATTATTTACATTAAATATAATATTTATGATCGAATTTTAGATTTCTTACTTTTTTGTAATTTACGTTTCTTGTTAATAAAACTCTTTTATTTGCAAGAGCTAATCTAAAATTATGCTCGCCTCCAGTATCATTAGCAATATAAAAACAATCGATTCCGCACTTTCTGAGTTGTCTCGCAAGTGCTCCAAACATTGAATCACAGACAAAACTTATGGATGTAATTGTTCTTGTTTGATTATCTTCTGTATTACTTGTTTTTTCTCCGTGAGAGTGAAGCAGAGTGGCTTCAAAAGTAGCTTCTTCCACTGGCGAATGGTGGCGATTGAAATCCTTTAAAAGTTGTGGTTTGAATAAAAACAATAAAAATGAGTTTTCTAAATTAAATCAAAATTAAATGATCACCTGCACATTATTTGAATTACTGCATTCATACATGTTTCGAACCTTTTCATTTATTAATTTTCGTGAAAGTGGATCAATTTCGATAATGGTTTTGAAATTTTGCTCAGCTCGATCAGGGAGGATGTCTCCATAGTTCTTATATGGGTTACGATTCTGCACATTTTATTAAAATCATAGGTAGGTATGATATAGTTTTAACACAAATTAGGATGAAAGCAAGTATTTTATTTGGCAATGATTAAAATTATTATCACTCATACATAGAATCATTTACAATGAACTGAAATTGCGTGGAAATTTTTCATGTGATCTTGAAAAAAATGATTAAAAAATAAATCTATGAACCACCACAATAGTCGATATCCTGTAGATAAAAAAATGTTCATGACTTTAGCAGAATGATTTGATACCAATTGATGACATAAACATATTTTTTGACATACTGCATGAGCACGGCATTTTATTTAAGTCTAATTGAAATCCCATGTTATTTTCGCTTGCAGTTTGTTAAAAAATAGTAGGTATGCAACACGTACGTAAAGGAGGCAATTCACGTACGAGTAAATATCTCATCTTCTCTGCGCCAGAGAAATGTACTCAACTCGTGAATAATATGCCTACTTCACGCACTAGTTACGCAATGCGTTATTGCAAGTTATGAATGTGAAGAACGATATTTAATAAATGAACATGATTTTTTAAATAAACCATAAAATAATACATTAAACTAATATATCTGCTTAATTTACCGTAAATGCGTTGTTACTTTTCCTAGACTTTTTGGTTCTTTCTCGCTGTGCCGATTTTCGAGAAGATTTGAATAAAGTATTACATACTTCTGGAAAACTTATTCCCAAACGTCTGCATTGTAGATTTAAAGTATTATAAATTTCCAATAAACAGTAAGCATCTAATGCAGCATATATAATTTGATTTTCTCTCAAAGGTCGTCTTTCCCAATTAGAAAATTGATTAGATTTGTTTAACTTAGCACCAAAACATAATTCTACCAATTTACTTAAATTTTCATTGGTAAAATTTTCGTCTCCTTTATAAGGAAATGAAAACTGGTCCTCCTCTAAAAGTCTTTTCCACAAATGTGATAAATCCATGTAACCATCATGGGACACTTTTATATTTGATAAAGCAGGTAAATTTTCCTGAATAACATTGATATCTTGTGCAATACCAAAACCTAGAAAGTTTTTTATTATGAGAAAAACGATTGAAATTATTCAGTTCCTTAAACAAAAATAGTAGTAATAGAATCGTACCTAATTTTAATATATCCTTGTTGTTTAATAAATTTGTACCCAATTTTGTCCATAAGTCTGGGTTACCAGGTCCTAATTTAATTACATCTAATATATAAATATTTGATTGAGTTGCTATTTGAATTAAAGCTAGTTCCGGTTTTTTTATACCTTTTGAAACACAAGAAAAATAATATTATAAATAATCGAATATGAAACAATAATTCTATTCAGGAAACTTTTAGATAATGAGTATTTTATGCTTACTGAAGCTAGGTTTCCATTCCGAATCAATACCAACAATATCTACATTAAATAGTCCAATGCCAAGAAAGTTTTTGAAAGCTTCTCTATTGTCAACAATAAGAATTTTATCTCTTGGTAAAGATAGATTATAGTAATTTGTGCGATCTTCTTCGTCCCAACATTCCTCTTCGAAAATTTGACGAGTGTCATCTGTATGTGCTAAATATATAAAATTCAATTAGACTTATTCTTTACGCTTTTTAATAGCAAAATGGTTTCAGTTTACTTTTTTGATTATCCTTTTCATAGATAGTAAGGGGTAGAGGCCAATCAGATTTTGGTATATTGTAAAATTTTGCAAAATTATATGCTTCAGGAACATCATTACCAGAAAGAGTTATTACAACATTTAATTGCATTCTAGTATCATCTCCAATTGCTTCTTTGACCATTTCTCTGAAGCTGTCAGCACCTAATAAATTCAATTTAATAGTATACATACAATAATAGAAATAGTTGATGATTTAATTTTAATATAATGGAATTTACATACTCAAACTACAATCAACATATCGTTTATAAACTAAAAATTGAACTGCTCCTTCCCCCCTTTTTTTATGTAAATATGGGCATGCCTCTGGAGGAAGATTAAACTGTTTTGCTAAACGTGCAACTAATCTGGCAATCGATTTTATTTGGTAAGTTGAAAACTGTACGTCAGGTATACTATTATCTCTGAAATAAATTTTTATAAGTTAAAAATGGTTTGATTTGGAGAAATTATTTAAAAACATACATTATGTATCGATCCATGATTTGTTGTGGATTATTATCTGGAGCTAACATATTGTCAAGGAATGTTACAAGTTTCATTTGAAGATGTGGGTGATTTTTCATTATTCCTTCAGCAATAGAATTTTTATTTTGTAAGATTAACGGCAATATTAATATTTCAGGTTCAGAAAATTCATCTTGAAGCTGACACAATTCCACAAGTTGTCCTGCTTCCTTATATTTTTTATCGTTAACATACAACTGTAAATGAAAAATTCTTGGAATTTTAATTTGTTTGCAAATTTATATTTTATACAATAATTTTAAAACCTACTTTGGTAATTGGAATAAAGTAATTTTTGCTGTTAGCAAATTCATACACATTTGAAACTGTTCTCAAAAGCTGGGCATTCTTTTGCCTGGCAACCAATTTATAAGCAGCAATTTTAAGTTCTACTACTAAACAATCCTTATATTTTTCTTTCATTGGTTTTATCCAATCCATGAACTCATCCATCACTAAACAAATAAAAAAATTCAAATATTAAAAGAACCTAATTGAGTTAAATATATTGCATATACTAAGTATTTACCAGTTAAAGCCAATGAATTTGATGGTTTAATTTTATAAAAATCATTTGTGTTGACTAAAATTTTTAATGCACTATAGTATGGATTAGGAGCTGATTCAAAGTATTCACACAAAGTTCGAGCAACACCAGGACTCTTTTTCCCTGAACGAAAAATATTAAAATAGAACATT
Source organism: Trichogramma pretiosum (assembly GCF_000599845.2). Lineage (NCBI taxonomy): Eukaryota > Metazoa > Arthropoda > Insecta > Hymenoptera > Trichogrammatidae > Trichogramma > Trichogramma pretiosum. The sequence continues at coordinate 266,301 of NW_019641641.1, read as the reverse complement.
TTTCAATATTTGGATTATGGTATATTATTTAATTAATCTTACACAGAGACCAAACATGATGTAGAGAATTCATCCATGATTTATTGGCTGCATCAAGCCTAGCAATTTCTTCTAATTCACGTTCATCTTTTGAGAAGTACGGTTCATCCTCTAAACCAGCAGGTATTGCTCGAGCCATTATTGTAATTAAAATTTTCTGAAATAATGAAAAATAAACTAAGTTAAGAATGTACTCGTACAAAAAAGCTCTGCACAAGGGAAATTAGAACAATAAAAACAATAAAAAAAGAAATCTATTTAAAAATATGTTCAAGAGTTGTAAAAAGTAAAGAAATAAAAAGAAAAGCTAACCTCTAATCTAATGGATTGAACTTGTTACTTGATCTTCGATCACAGATAAAAGAAATAACAAAGGTATTCGTTAATTATCTAACGAAATGTTGTCCCGAAACTGTCGATTGTTAAACAATCTAAACGTCCAAGTCTCGGAAATCACAAATGCTGAAATGGCATACGCTCAAAAGTGTAATGCCGGGTGTCACTAATACAATTTTCTCGATAAGGTGTCCATTGTTATTTTTATGCGACTTCTTTGCCCTTCCAGTGCGTTTCGTTACATAAATATTATTAGTCCGGAATGCGGTATCAAGTCTGCTGGCGTAGGAGCTTACACCTATATAAGACAATATATCATTGCGTTCGGGATGGCTGGTCAGGTGATTGGTCTTGAACGACGGGTGTATTGACGGTAATGAAATGATCGAGCTTCAAATTCAGTCAAGTACATATTAGAATTAGAAAATTGCATTATGCATAGTTTTTGAAATTTACGCGGTTACTTATAATTAAATTGGCATCGATATTACTACCTATTTAATGTATTTTTTTTCTATCATTCAATTTATAATTTTTAAAACAATGAGAATAAATATTAACATTCGACCTATCCAGACTTGAGATAAAATTTTATAAATTTGAATTAAATACCTCAATCTATCGGATTGCTTACAATTAACGGCTTCGAAATTAATTTACTTTTATTTTTTTATGAATTTGTAGCTTATAACGTATATTCGATTTCCAATTGAGCTTCCATCTGGCATTGTTCGGCAAAGGATAAAATATCGCATATTTCGAAGCAAATCTGTGAAATGTAATATTGCGACGGAACGCGTCGACTTTTCATACAATTAAGGATTTTTTGGTTGAAGTTGAGATAGTTGCAACTTGGGAGTACAGTTTCAAAGATTCTTAAAAGTCGGAAAGTTCTGATGCTCAGTAATTTTCAAAATTTTCAATCTCTTGGTCAAAATTCTCTGAGCAACTGAAATTTTTTAGAACGTCGAGAAAATTGATTTTGAAATGTTTGTCAACACAACCCCTACTTTTTCCAATGAATTCTGGGCCAGGCATCTTTATGGGGAGGACAATTCTAAAGAGCTTTATAACATCTTTCACTTTATATAAGTTTACATCGATCGTTGAAAGCAAGTGGAGAAAAAATCACCTAGCGAATAGATGCAACGGAAAAATTAGGTCGACCATCTGCGCCGGTAATGAAGGCAAGTACAGACAGGTCAATCTAATTGATCGTTTCTACTCTTAATAACTAGTCGATAAATAAATCGCACACATGCGTGTGGAAGCGCGTTGGAAATGTGCGCACGTGTGTAGGAGCAATCAGCATCGGACTGCAGTCAAATTGGCGAGTTGCACAGCGCATATTATAATCGAGTCCCCGCGTTCCATTTAGTCGACTGGAGGACTGACTCGCTGAGTAGCGAGAGATAGAGAGAGAGAGAGAGAGAGAGAGGAGGTAAGGCAGTGCAGCAGCATCAACGTTCACGTGCAGCTGCAGACACGGGGAAACATAGAAGCAAATAGGGACGCTTTCTCTGGGCCGTTAATCGTGGCTTTTCATCGTGAAAGTTGCAAGCCTATACCTGTATACTGCGCACGAGCTCGCGCGTATTTCGCTCATACCCTTCGAATAGTTCGAATTCATACGGTGCCGCGTATCAAAAGTAGGCGATCGCGTAGTACAGTTGGTGCATCTCGCGCGCAAGGGCGAGCGACGATCGACGAGGCAAACAAAAAAACAAACGACTGCAGCTTACGGGAGGCGCTTTAAACCGAAGCGCTGCAATCGAAAGTCGAAACTCGAGTCGAGACAGCTTGCGATCGTTGCGGGTTGCGAGGACTCGAACGACTGGCGCAGTGCTTACTTTGGGCTTTGCACGCACGTCCTATTCATGCGGACGGTTTTGACGTTTGTTGGACGGTGGTGCGTTCGCAAAATTGTCGACAGAGTTCGTCTATACCGTCACCGGTCACGTCGCCCGGTCAGAATCGAGTCGGTCTGCGAGTTCGGTGCCCTGCTGCAGCGAACACATGAGCGATCGTGCCATCGAGGCCTATAGTCTCGAATCGGCCAATATGCGTACTTCGTATCACTGTAGACACCGTACGAAAACTGCTGGCATTTTAGCGTATTAAAAAACTGTGGTGTTCCCTGCTGCACGCGGATCGCGACAAGCTCAATCCGCAGCCTTTGATCCGCACGACTGCTTCTGCAGCTATAGGCGCTTTAAATTTTATGCACAGGCTCGGCGCAAAAATACAAGCTGTATTTACCATACGCACGAGTTCGGAGCTCTGGCTCGCGATGTATAATATCACACATTGGAGGCATTGGAGCTAGCGCAGCGCAACGCGTGCGGCTGCTACTGCTGCCTCGATTCGTTTTCTGCCTTCTCCGGCGCCTCGTTGTATACACTCGTTGTATATACTCGGCTGGCCGCTGCCGCCGCCGCTGCTGCTCCTAGTCCATCTGTGCGCGGCTGTATTATACGTGCCTGTCGCGCTCGCAGCGGAGCTCGTTCGCTCGCTAGTCGCTAGTCGCTCTCTCGTGCTGGCCCGTGTGCGGTGGCCCGACTCTCCGTGTGCCTTCCGCCTGCTCTTCAGCGCATACCTATCCCATGCATTCACAAAAATATACGCATATTATATACACACACGCACATACACATAGCATGTAAACTGTGAGCTGTCGTTCGGACAGTTGTTATTGTGTGCTGCAGCGGCGCTCGTTCGCTCGCCCGCCTGCCTACTTGCTTCTGCAGTTCGATCAGTCGACGACTGGCCGCGACCGAATCGTTTGTTTGTTTGGTCGCTCCGCGCGCACAACCGCATTGCCAAAGTGCCAACTGCCAAACCGCCTCTGCGGCCTGCGCTGCTGTATCACTGCTAACTACTAGCAGAAATCAGAACATCGCGGATCGCTGACCCAAAGCAACGGCCTAAACGGAGCTCCGAGCAGCTATATATTTTATACGTGTTATAATACATCTCTCATTGTCGTCGTAGTTGTCGTCGTAGTCAACACTGGTTCGAGTGTGCGTGTGCCGCTTGTTTCGCAGTCGTCTGTCTCACTGACTCAGGCCGTCGTGTCTCTGTGTGTCGTAGTGTGTATACCGCGCTAGTCTGTGTGTACATACGTACACATATAACATAGCGACATAGCACGTCTTATGGGCAGCGTACGTAATATCAGCCGCTAGTGCCAGCCGTGGACAGCTCCGTGGCCGTATATAGCGCAAGCTAACTCGTGATAACAAAGTAGCCTCGTTGCTTTTATACCTACGTACCGTCAAGTGCTCGACTCCGTATACACACACACACACGCACGCGCAAGCACATATACGTGCATGATATATATACCTGCTACAGTGCTACCTGCATTAAAGACCAGTGCAAAGAGTAAAGAGCGTGTGCGTTAGTCGCGAGAGCGGCTGCTGGACGCTCCGAGTCGGATAGTGTCTCTGTTTTGGTGTCGTATACAGCGGCTCCGTTTTCTCTCTCGACGGATTCGCGGACGGTGTCTGTGTGTTCGGCTCGCGCTGCACCGATGCTCGACAGCGAGAACGGCCAAGGCTCGACGAGGTGATAACTGTTAACGGAGCAGAGATAGTGAGTTTCGTCGAGTGCGTGTGCGTGAATAATATATGTGTGCTCGTGCGTGACGTCGTGCACGTCCAGTCGGATCTCCGAGGATCAAAAAGCGTGAGCTGCGGCCCACGATTGGCATGTGCACGAGTGCGTGATCCGGTGAATGCTAGCTGCGGCTCCTGAGTCCTGAGCGACTCCTCCAGCAGCAGCAGCAGCGGCGGGTGCAGCCAAGGCGGCGTCTTACAGCAGCAGCAGCAGTAACAACAACAACGCCGGCAACATGACGGAGATCGGCGTCGTCGACATGGCCAAGCTGCCGGAGGACGTGCGCGAGAAGCTCGAGGAGCTCGATCTCGAGCTCGCCGAAGGTGAGTCTCGCACGATTTGCATTTAGCCGCTGACCAAGTCCCAGGACCGGTCGATCCGGTCCAATTTTTGCGCACACAGCCAAAAAATAGTCAAAGTGTGTACGAGTGCGTATGTGTGTATGCGTGCGAATCCGAGTGTGTGTATACGTGTGTATGCGATTGGCTGCCTATGCAACTGTATACAGGCCGAGTGTACAGTTGCGGTGCAGAGCCGAGTGTCGTTGAACGAGCAGAGTTTGCGCGTGCAATGTGCATGAGTGTCCTCGATACCTAGCCTCTGACTCACACCCCCGGTCGCGCCTGCCTCTTTCCTTCTTTCTCTTTCTCTCGCTCTCTTTCTCGCTCTTTCTCTCTCTCTCTCTCTCTCTTGCGCGTTTCTCTCTCTATACATGTATGTCTCTTTCTCTGGTTTTTTAGCCAGGCATCTCTCTGCTCGTGCGTTTTGCAGCGAGACTTTTCTCTCTCGCGAGAGCCGTGACGGCGGCACCACACGACGTCGCTGTATCGCGCGCTACGCGTGTGCTTTGTGGGTGTGTTAAATTCCACTTGGAAGCCTGCACGAATATGCAGCGGCGACGACGACGACGATGCAGCGCGCTTTGCCAAACAGCCCCATGTGTGTGTTTTATGCATGTGTCAGTCGTCGTCGTCCGCCGCCGACACTATGGGGGAGCAGGAACGCGCGAGACAGCGAGCGAGCGAGAGAGAACGAACGAGTCGAGCCAGCAGCTAGCTCGTGCGCTATAGCGACAGAGAGAAAGAGAGAGAGAGAGAGAGAAACACGACGCTTTAATCGATAATTTCTCCCGTGTGCCTGCCTGACTGCTGCTTGCTTGTCTGCAGAAGCAGCAGCAGCAGCTTTCGGTTTTTTTCACTGGCTTTTTCCATTCAAGTTCGTTAGCTTGATTGGAAGTGCAGCGCGCCTGGGCCCCGAGTTTAGTCGTCCTAGACTCGGTGCGCTTGATTCCCTTTAACGGCCACGACGCCAAAGTATCGAGGCCACCCTCTGCAGCCTCGTTAACGTTATACGCTTCGCTCGAGTCTACATCCACCTAACTGCATATGCCAAAGTAGCCGCCTGTGTTGCTCCCCCCAATTGCAGTATATACACCTAGCGCTTCGGGCAACATTACCAATCGAGCGCGCTCCAACTTTTCTGACGCCTCGTTCCATCGTAGTGTACGTGCGCACTCGCCTCTATGTGACGCCCGACATATTCTCCCGCGTTTATAAATTCCCTCGCTGATATAACTGACGGAATCGACGAAGCGTGATTGACAAAAATACGGATTCATCGTGTCCGTTTGCGTGGACGGTGTCGCTGTGATCCGTGCCGCAACGATTTACCCTCGCACTCGAGTCGGTCTACGCGGAAAGCCTCTGTCCGGCCCCTACTCTCCAACTCCTCGTATTTCGGAAATTTACGCTTTTCCGCCGATCGAAGGCCATCTTCGTATCGCCTGCGGTACGTCGGATACAACTCGTTGGCGGTGGCTATAAGTTATAAGCGAAAATCAAGCCGAGATTACCCAGCGGAAACGTTGTTATAAACGGCGGCCAGGCATTGTGGTATATACTGCTACGCACCGAGGATGAAGCGGAGTGATCGAGGCCGCGCGCCGGCTCTTTTTCGCGTTACCTATCGTTGTTGCTCGACCAAACTGCTTGGCGCGACGCGACCGCAAAACTATTACTAAGCAAACTCAGTCCGCGAGACCACGAGGAAAAAGAGTCAAAGTTTATCGCGAGGCACCTGCGCGCCTAAAAAAATTCCAACGCGCGGCCGATCTCGCGCACTTTCCTGCACCTCCTTCGCTCGAGTTTCTCTCTTTTCCGCGAGCCAATGTGCTACCTACCGAATTAGCGGTACCTGTTTCAGCGCGCGCCTACTTGTTTGCAGCCCAGCAACGCTTCGGGCTACATCTGCTCTATTAGCAGTATACACGAGCGATGACCAGCGATTCGTATATACGCGGACAAGTCGGAGCATGCCTAAACACACGCGGCTGCAAAAGCGGATGTGCTTTAGGCGCGCTCCAAACGTTCGATTCATGGAATTGCTAATACTACATTACAGCCGAGCGTTCGACTCGCGCCTTTTTTTCGCACGAGCCGCGCTCGGCCACTTTTTTTCTCTCTGTACACGACGTGAATCCTTTCAATGCGTTTGAACTCGTCGTCGTCGATTAAAGTCAAGAATCGAGCCGCGGCAAGCGACTTATATACGTTCTGCTTATTATATAGTCGCGCGATAGCCTCGAGTCGCGCTCGGCTGATAAAGCCGGAATATGTCAGATAAGCGCGTATATAGCAGCAGCGATGGAACACGTTTGGCTTCGATAAGTTCATCGGCGAGCTCCGACTCCTCGCAGGCTCGTTTACGCGTTGCCGCGCGCGTATGATATATCTCGCATAGCACATGCCAGTTACAATACTTGCATGCCGCATACATACACATATCTACGCAATATCGTACGTAATGTACTGTTTACTTGGACGCTCGCGATTTCAAAATTTCTTGACGCGCTCGTCGAAGCCTTTGCACGGTCTACCCGCGAGTCAAAGACCTTTGTCTCTCTCTCTCTCTCTCTCTGCACGAACGGCTTTCTCTCGTTCTCTACTCCTTCGTCTAATGCTTGCGCGGCAGCTTTTATCAGCTGATGCTGCGTTGTGATATTTTCGATGCATCTCTTGCACTCCGACTGCACACGACCGACTTTAATATAGCCCGGAGATTCCGTGTGGGACGAGCAATAATTACATATATTGACCGAAGATAGCCAGCTGCGCATTATCGCATGCAATTCGTTCACCGGCAAGGCGTAGCTGCACATAATGTCACGTACTTACTACTCTCGGATCGAGTTAATTGAAAGTGTTTTGAAAAAAAATTGTGTCGAAATTTTGCAAACTTGTTTGATCACGTAAGTAAATACGTATTGCGACTGCGAGTGGAAAACGTATATGAAATTATGAATAGAGAAAAAGAGGCCACGCAATATTATAAATAGGCTCGGCATACTTTCTAATGTACATCAGTTAAAATCTGTTAAATCGCTTTTTAACACAAATCATGTGATCTGTACAGTAGCATTGTATTTTTCACTGGCCAATTTGAACACATCAAGCTTTATTGTATAATTTCGAACTTGTTTTTGCGCACTGCATTCCACTGAATGACATTCGTTGATAGTTGGATAATTATCACCTCCGTGATAACCATAATCAATCTATTGCTTGGATCAGTAATTTTTCTACACGCTGATCGATCGAATTTGCCGTTGAGAAATAACTTGTTCATTGTACATGCACTCGCAAATGCTTTGTTTTGTCAGGCAAGCTTTTACTCGAAAATTAAATTAAAGTTTGATGCATCGGTCTCCACATCGATCGTCGACGCAGCAGCAAAAATCATCTGCGAGGGGAAAAGAGCCGTGCTCTCGTAAGCAGAATGAAAACAACGACTGCAGTGCGTAAAATTACACACACCTGCTCGAAGAGTCACCCCCATCGAGGCAACAGCAGTCGCAATCGATCTGTGCCGAGCACGGAGAGTCTCGAGCGAATCAAATTCCCAAGTGCCAACGTCGATGTACCTGTGGCTTTAAAACGCGAGCAGCACAACGGACAACCAAATAAAACAGGTCGTCCTGCTGCTGCTGCTTCTTGTGCAGGAAAAAAGTCTCGATTTCGCATCCGGCTTGGAAGAGAGATTCTCAGCATGTGCAGACAGCGTGTGCATACGTGTGTGTGTGTGAGTGCGCTGTGTATAAACAGCAACCAAAACAAATACATGCACAAAAAACAGCACAAACAGACGCACACACATATGGCGCGAAATGTATGCGCAGCGCTTCCCTCTGCATACATGCATGTATCGTGTATACAAGCTCTATGACACCGAATCGAATTTGAGGTTTCACATTATGCAAGCCGAACGCATCGAGCGAGTAATATACGCTTCTCATCAAGCGCTAGATAGCTGAAAGACAAAAAATCATCGATCGCGCATGTAATCGAGAAATCGACCTCACATGCATTAACGTCTATTTATATAGTTGTCCGATATATATATGCGGAACAAAAAAGGCTTTTACATGTCAACGACGCGTGCTATACGTTTCGCGCATCAACTTTTTTCCCCTCTCTTTTCTTCTCTCGACGTCACTGTCATGCTCCAATGAAGAACTCGTGCGGCTAATGGGGATATCCTATACTTTGATACACGAGGATTATATTTTCATCTAATGGGATACTTTTGTATCATCGTGAGGCTTTTTACAGGTCATTCTCCCAAAGGAAAGCTGTGCGGAATAATTTTCACTTTTTTTCCTCGTTCTTTGTGCGTATATACATCTGTATAATCGTACGAAGCGAAGTTTCAGAGGAAAATAAGCAGCGCTACAACCGAGCTATAGGTGTGCAGTATTGCTCTTTTCCCTCCCGCTTATACTCGCTCCCTCTCCCTCTATTTCGCTCTTTATCGTGATAATTGCCCATAGTTAAATAGTACATGTGCGTTTTCGAGGTCAGTGCGTGCCAGCCTCCGCATGCGTTTACGAGAATTGCGATTTCATTTCGCAACTCGGCGTTTATATATAAAAAAAAGTCAGGAATCGGATATCGCTTCGGGACAATGCTCAATGTTCATCAGTTTCTCGTTCGAAAGAATTTTCACTTTGTAAAATTTCATTAAAAAAGCTACTACTATGAATTGCCAATTTTCCAGGTGTTAATAACAAAATTAGTGAAAAATAGTAACGTACGTTACAATTACGAACGTCTGAAACTTATGTAAGGGAGAACATTTTGGGATGGCCACTTACGATAGGTAATTTTGACTTTTCAGAGGTCTTAAACTTGTTAAAGGAGCTCAATATTTTTACTCAAGTATATTGTGTTCACTGACAGACTTTTCCAGAATGTAAAAATACTGAAGAAGCATCGATTAGGACGGACGTTGAAATTATTTTAAATGTTTATCAGAAGACAATAAACGGTTAATCGAGAACCCATTGAAGTAATTGAATCGATAATAGAAAAATAAGGCCCACAATTTATGGTGGCAATTGGAGCATCGTAACGAACTAGCTGACTAGAAAGAACTAACTGTACATGTTTACACGTGCCGACAAAACGTCATATGGTTTTTGTTATTATTTATGTATGACGTAAAGTCCGGAAGTGCACATGGAGTTATGTCATTTCACTCGATGCTCATTACTAGCTCGGTAATATTATATTCAAACTAAAGGAGCTTATAATAAACTTTTTTTACGAGCAAGGCTCTTATGTGACTGCTACTGCGCGTAGTTCACCTAATTTTTTGTGCAAACCTCGTTACATTGCCCCATGATCTCGGCAGCACTCCGAAGCTCGACGAATTCGAGCAACTTATCTGCAGGCATTTCAATCGTTGTTATTGTTACTGATGCAATAATTGCACATTGTGTCCGCAACGGTACCTGAGCGGAACAACTAACATAACATTCTTAATTGATCTATAAAATGAATAATAGTCTTTAATGCCGCAGTGATAAAGAAACTGATGGGAAAGAACCTTTCGCTGTATAACGAATCTGTATAGAACTGCAGTTCCTCGAGGAGTAACTAGGTCTCGAGTTGAGAATCGAGTGATTTACGCCGTTAAAAGAAGTCGACAAAAAAGGAAAAGCTGAAAGTGCTAAATGCACGTGTGCAAAGCTAAACGTACATTTCGTTTCTCGATAATGCCAACTCTCTCGGCTAACTTCAATGCTTCTCTCGGTCCACGAGGCCCGCGGGCTCTAATTTTCCAACATTGAAATAAAATTTCTTGGATCTCGAGCTGAAAAGAAGGCGGCGATGTGTATCGAGGGGATCGATCAGGAGGATCGTCAGTTACGAGATACAACAAGTAATCACATTGTGGACACGCTGCTGCCGCAGGGAGAAAGGAAAATTTTGCACTTACGTAGAACTCGTATAATAACATTCACCTTGTAACTCGGAATGAATGGGAGCAAGTGCGTGCGCGCTGGCAGCACTGCGCCTGCCTCTTGCATGTATACTGCACACTTCGCAGTACACACACACTGGGCATCAGCCAGAGAGAAAGAGAGAGAGAGAGAGAGAGACAGAGAGGGAGATTCTGTACGACCATACAGCTTTTACGCAGCAGCAACAGTAACTGGCCATATGCGATGAGTTTGCGCTTACCTATGCGCTCCGTAAGTATAGCAGCAGCAGCAGCGGCTTAGGTGCTGCAGTGCCGTGTATAAGTGTCGACTGCATGTGTATATGGGCGGAATGCGAACGCGTGTATGTATGTGTGCGCTTGTGAGCAATGCCGTCAGGAGTAGTCGTCAGGACGGCGAGTTATATACTAGTGAGAGAGGTAAGGCCTCGAGAGAGAGAGAGAGAGAGAAAGAGAGAGAGAACAGCTGAAAAACTCCTCCACCTGCACGTGCTCCCCACTAGACTCGCCGCCGTCTCTCGGCTCCTTTTTTTCTTCCATAAAATGTAAAATGCGCGTATTAAATCTACGAATAGCGCACACACGGTTCGCCAACGCCAGCTTCTTTTATTGCGCGCGCGGCCGTTTCTTTATTTACGCACGCAAGGTTCGTTTACTTTAAGCTGCACACATTGCTGCGCGTCGACTTGTAAGCATACATATATACCTATACTAGCTCTCGCTCTGAGCTACGACTATCTATATATAAAACGCTAGTTTCGTTTCGCGCGCAGGTGCAAAATTCCGCTCAGGTTGTTGTACTTCGACGCGTAACTCTATTTTTCAAACAAATTACCGTAAATGCGCGTCGTATGCTTGTATATATGGCAGCTGCGCGTCGATCGAAGCCGTTTCGAACGTGCTTTTCTTCATTCCAAGTTCGATTCGTGTGGATTAATTCGAGTATGCTGCATAATGTAGCGTGTACAAAAATACTGCAACTGTGTCTACTCTAAGAAAACACTACCGATATATTGGTGTACCCTTTTTACAGTTCCACGCGGCAGCATTTTTCCTCAAATTTCGCTATGTATTGCTTCGCATGTATGTGTAGAAAAGGGCCTATCTGTAAATATAAATTCACTGCCAAATGGCCTAATTGCTTAAAATTTCAATAAATTTTATCGAGTTAATGCACTCGACCTGTTTTTCCTGTGACAAACTAACAAGTCCATTCGCTGCTCCATTTTTATTCCTTTATACAAATTTCAATTCATGATTTGATTATGAAAAAAATTGTAATTACAATTGAAACTAATATAATTTGAACACGATAAAAACCCACGTACGTGAAAAATATCAATTTGTCCTCTTAACTTGATTATCCTATCATGGTAGTTTTGACTTGTTCAAATAAAATCGTCCAATCAAAAAACGAAATTCGCGTATTTAAAATCTTTAGCTGTCTTCCGAATTATTTTAATCCACAAAGTTCAGTAGCCCATATAGCAATTTCACTCGAGAGAATATCGCGTGAAATTTCTTTCAAGTATTAAAAAATACTTCAGTTTGTTTGGATTTAAAATAAGTGTCGAGCAAATCGCTAAATTCAAAACCTCGGCGCGTTATGTGAAACGATGGCAGCTGACAATAATCATCGAATGAATGAAAAAGACGTACATCCGCATGGTATTGTCACAAGCTCAACTAAGTCGCAGAAATATTTTTTTTCATAGAGTAAAAGGCACCTTCATCAATTCTTTTTTTATAAATCACGCGCTTCTTTCTGGGCAGCTGCGTTTTACAGAAATTTGTTCTGTTTCCGATCTGTTGGCGAATAGACGATGCGCATCCTATTCAACCATATTATAGGCACTTAAATTGTTCCTAGACTATGGTTACCAAGAAATAAGGAGTACACCTTTTTACATTCATAACGATTCTTTCTTGATATTTTTTATTAACTTTGGCACTGTAAGTCTTCATTTCCTTATCCAGAAAATTCATTATATCATTTTTGCGCCGGAATAATTTGAACAAATAAATACTTTTTTAGTATCATGCAAATGATGGTCAAAATTAACACTTGTCACCCATCCGCAATGTGTATCGAAAGACTTAATAGAAAACTCTGAATCAATACGAAACTACCCGAATATTTATCATTCTTATTATATTACAAAATTCTCGAATTACAACAACAATGTCAAAGTAATACTTGATGACTTCCAATTTAACATTTGAAACACGTTTATTTTTATTTTCAATAATAAATTATTCAAGTTTGTTAAGGGAAAAAAGGTATGTTAAAATCAAAAACAAATTCTGTTATACTATCAATTTTTCCTGTCCTTAATGATTTTAAATGAAGGGTTTAAATAATCGGTTTTTGGTATCCTTTGCACTAATGAAATCAAGTTAGCATTTGTTGTTTAAGTTAAAAAATGTTCACTCTATAATGATAACAAATCTGCATTTAAAAATCAATTATTAATTGATGGCTACCTACAAAACGAAGCTCTGTGATTTTTATTTCTCCTCAATACTGTCCTACGTAATTTTTAAATCGATTTGTATAGACTTGTTCTATACATGAGTAGACAGAAATTTTTTAATCGTACAATCATGTACGTTTTGTAATTTAAAGACTCGAACACATATTTCTGTACTTTACCAAAGGCACACTTGAGCACTATTGAAATGATCACTCAAAATCAATGAAAGTCCATTGTACAATCATGGATGATAATTAAATAAAGTTGTAGTTATACTTATGTTCCTTGTTCTAAATTTAGATTATTAGTATCATTTAATCATAATTATAAATTTTCAATTTCAATTTAGTATTTTTATATTCATTCAATCATAACTTTCCTTGACAAATTTTAAACTCATCCAATACCTGCGTGAATTTCAAAGCTCGATCTAGAAACGTCGCGTTCCTGGCACATATGTGAATGAATGACATGCAATGAACAAAGAGAAAAAAGTTATTTGTTTCGATCATGGTATTACAGCCTTTAACTTGCCACCTATGTAGATTTGCTCAACGACACTTAAGTGCCCGTATAGTGCGAAAGCGAGCAAAACGTTATAAAACATGACGTCATTACAAAGCGTTGCAGAATTAACAGATGTCCATCGAGCCACGTTGTGTTGAACACTCATGTTATACGTGCAGCGTAACTGTCACTCTCTCTCCTCCCTCTTTTTGTCAGGGCATCGATATTCAACGATGTATTATGCCCCTCTGCGCCGTCATTATTTGAAAAACCACTTGGCTATTTCATATAGCAACACCCGTACGAACGCATTGAGTGCAAGCTCACGCTAGCGTTTGTAGCCACCTCTACCTACAAACGCTTTCAGAAAGCAACACTCTTCTTTATCGGCCATTTCAATCATATCTGTTAATTTTTACAATATGTGGATTCCTATTGCAAAAAAAAAAAAATAGTTTTTGAAATATAAATGAAAATTGAATCGTAGAATAACTATATTCAATCACAACTGCATTAAAAAAAATATTTTTCTAATTAGTATTAAGAGTGTGACTCTCATTTCGAGAATATTTAAATGCTATTTTCCAAAAATCTTAATAGTATATTTGATGAGTAGTTTTAAATTTATGACTAATAAAAAGTTTCTGTAATAAAATTAGAAATGGCATAAAACTAAAAATATGTTGATAAGGTAGAAAAGATTTTCATCGGTACGAAAGCTTAGTAAATGCAAACATTCCGAAAATAATCCAACCTATTTTAAATCTAATGGCAAATTTTAATTCGCATTTAAAACATGGTCTTTCAATGCAAATACCCAACATTTTTCAGCAATTAACTTTTTTTGATGGTTCCGTACTTATCGACTAACAACATAACACGTATAATATTTTATTAATTCAAGAAATTAAGGTTTAATGAATTGATAATAATTTTATTTGTGAAAAAATGTTCAACTTTTTTATGTATGCCTGATTATTATGAATAAAAGAAAGTTTTTGAGTTATTTGGTTCAATAGGTTGAATCCGTATATACCGCATTCTCCGGTACCGATGATAGCCGTTCCTTCATTGTATTACGTATCTTACTACATATACACTCGGCAACAAAATTATCGCAACAAAAAAATTCATCGAAATTTTGTGGATTTTCAAATGCTTCTATCTTAGGCTAGATTTATCGTATCGACACGCTTTTTTTTTTAATTTCTTGGAAATTTTGTCCTCTTTAAATCCATATAAATTAAGATAAGATTTGAGTTAATGTTGAGTTACCAGTAGCATTTGAGCGTGACCCTAAAAATTACTGAAAAAAAATGACTGTTTGAACGTGTACCAGTACCACAGTGATTTTTTTATCGAAATCTAACATACACCATCGCAAAGTGCTCTTTTTAACGAATAATTTAAAAAAAAAACGACCTCTCTACGATTTTTTTAACGCCCTGTAGGTCGATTTGAAGGTACGGTTTATGTACGCAAAATGCCCAGAAAATCGTCTTGATTTCAGGTAAACGGGGGATTTTACGTACTTTAAATGGTATCTTCAAATCGACCTACAGGGCGTTAAAAAAATCGTAGAGAGGTCTTTTTTTTTTTAAATTACTCGTTTAAAAGAGCACTTTGCGATGCTGTATGTTAGATTTCGATAAAAAAATCACTGTGGTACTGGTACACATTCAAACAGTCATTTTTTTTCAGTAATTTTTAGGGTCACGCTCAAATACTACTGGTAACTCAACATTAACTCAAATCTTATCTTAATTTATATGGATTTAAAGAGGACAAAATTTCCAAGAAATTAAAAAAAAAAGCGCGTCGATACGATAAATCTAGCCTAAGATAGAAGCATTTGAAAATCCACAAAATTTCGATGAATTTTTTTGTTGCGATAATTTTGTTGCCGAGTGTATATGCAGAGAGACAGAGAGAACGAAAATAAACTTTCACTTGGAAAACAAAATCGGATTCAGGTCTTGGCGAAAAAGAGTAATAAATCATTTAGTGAGATGCTGCAAAGCGAAATCCAAGTTGTTTTTTGGTGCAATTTTTTTCCTTCGACAAGATCGCAAGAAGAAAAGATAAAATCACGTAAGAGAATAGATCGAAATATTTATTCGTATTCTGTATCTTGACTTCTTCAAAAAACTATTATAAAATTAATTTTGGCTGAAACTGGCATATTTATTTTCATGTTACTGAAAGTTTGTAGATATGTTTTATTAAACTTCTTTATCATAATTATGAAACTATTACAAAATGATGTTAGACAATCGTCTTACATAAATATAACTATTTTTTAATTCTCAGCAAAAAAGTATAATTAATATATTGAAAAATTAATAATGCTCCCGTAATTTACATCATGAAAAACTAAAAACACTATTCAAATGTAAGGTGAAAAGTCATTTTGAAAAAGTTTTCTTGCGAATTAAAATAAATTTTTCAAAGCTCATAACACATGAAAAAACTTATTTACTATCGAACTCTCGACTGACAGAAAATAAAAAGTTTGAATATCACAGACAGATGGCGCTTCATTCGTCAAATGAGAAATGTTTGAAAATACTATGAACAATGAAAATACTTTTTGTTTACAACTTAATGTTCAGCCAGTTTAAGATGCTCCCGTCTTTATTATTAAAGTATTTAAAACTTTAATAGTTTCAAATGGGATTGTAACAATGGGGTTGTCTGTAAGTGACTGCATATAAATGATATCAAGGAATAATAACTTGAGGCTGTCGGGCATTGGTTGTGCAATAGCATTTATACGCTCATGCCAGAGACTAAAAACTTGTAAATGAATATAATGCAGTCAAAGCTGGTTTAATAAATTGTTCGATCTTAAAAGAATAAAAACGATTTATAGTAGGATACCACGAGGTTGTTTCAAATGAATTGTGATAGTTACCGAACTTGAATATAAAAGTTAAACTGTATTGCCGGCTGAGAAACGTCGCGCTTTCAGTATCGGACGGTAATTTAGTTTAAAAATTTTTAAAACATACAAAATAAATGGTACATTTTGAATAAAACTTGCCCATTCCATCATTTACCACCCCAACGAAGTAATAGTGGTTGAGAAATAAATGATATAGTTCTTGATTTATTTTTATTTCAAGCACTTTTACAAGGTAAAAAAATAGCGGATATTTTGCATCATAATCTATCTAATAATGATCATTTAGAGAGGGATTGCACGAAATTATTATTTCTATTATCTCCAACAAGCGCGGACCTTTTGGTTGTTTGGCGACTTTCGAGGTAGACAAGAAAATTGGAAAATGATTTATGTATAATAAATAAACTGACGTTTTAGAATTGTTTTACAATGCTGGGGCAATATATTTTTTGTATATGGTTAATTTTGTTGTACTATGATAATAGCTTAATTTAAAGCGACGATTTACTAGCACAAGCAACAGTTATACAACTTTATCTAAATAATAACTAAACTTTAAAAAACAACCAGAACCAGTATTATTAACCAAAATTTCTCAATCAGTCGCCAGACGTTCAGCTCTGTGTATGCTTCGGCTAAGGTATCACCCAAGTGATGCGTTGATCAGCACTTTGTCATGCACTTACGTGAAAAAATTGAAATATAGCCACACGCATGATTGTGTCAGTTTTACTCGCAAGAGCGCGCACGCCACGTTTTGTATGTTTCGAAAAGCAGTGCAGGTAGCAAAGGTTGAATCGGAGCTGATTTTTTATTCTTCAGTTTTCTTTCTCTTTCTATCCTCTCTTGATTAAAAAATTCTTAAGAGTGGAGGCGTGCACCACCGAGCGGTGTGTAGTGGATACATGGGTAGAGACCGGTTATATTTGCGTAAAAGTGTCGCAGGATGTCCGAGAATTTTTATCGCCCAAGGACACCACCTGTACTTCTCCGGCTGCTGCTGCGAGTCATTCGAACGTCCTCGAGTTACCTTGGCTCTCCTGAATGCAGACTTTGCTCCGATGACGCCTTCGCTTTCTAAGCTCTAGATCGAAGAAAAAAAAATAAATGCGCATTTGCGTTAAAGGCTGTATACCGTTTTTTTGCCTCAGGCATCCTCTTACCGATTTGGTCTGAATGCCTTTGATTATGTAAAACGGTAACGGAATCTTTTTAAAGAATACAAGTCATGCAATTCAGCGCTTAGCAAAAAAGACTTGAAATATTTGTGCAATGTAATTTGAGTGACGTTTCATTGATCAAAACTAAAAAAAATGGGTTATAAATCTAACTGTAATTGTTGACGATTTTACACAAAGTGTGTGAAATTCTTGAATGCTTGAATAAACGTTAAGTACATGTATCATTTTTTCGTTCATTTATGGATAAATCAATATAATGACCATGAATTCGACCGAGCTGGAGATAAATAAGTCTTGTATGTAAAATAATCGGATGGCCTATGCATGCATGCAGCAGCGTGAATTTATAGTAGCGATCGAATAGGCGAAAGAGCATATATCGCACGCCACTCACTTTTATGTGTGTACGGAGCTTAGAGGTCCGCACATTGGATCACGGAAAAGTCTCTCTTTCTTTCTTTCTCGCAGTCTTGTGAGAACTTGAAAGATATTTTCCGATAAAAGTGTATAGCCGATAGGGATTTTACTGTTGCTGTCTATAGCGCTCGCGGCTTCCCGGAAGCATAAGGACTAAAGGCTGCATGGCACAAATGCAGCTTAGCTGCAGTTCAATCTCTAATATATATAGATCCAATGAATTGACTGGTTTCTCTACATTTGGTGGGTTTGAGGAGAGCTGAAAGTCGAAGAAGCCCCCGAGAGTCCGTTGTGTTTATGGACGAAAAGCGCAAAGCCTCTCGTTCATCTCTCTCGAGTCATGAACATTTTTCATAGATAGAATAAGAGGGAGAAGGAGAAGAAGAAAAGGGAGAAAAGGAGGAGGAGGAGGTGGAGGAAAGAAGAGGCAAGAGGAGGACATGTGAGCGCGATTTATTTGCATTAGACGTCGATGTTGAGAGATAGATAAGCGAGCTGCTATAAGACGCGTCGAGTCGTGGCGTTGGGTTGCGCGCGCGCGTGGCCCGTTACGCGCCAAGCTTTTCCGACTCGGCTGCATTGCGTGTGCCGGTACATTTGGCAGGCGAGCTCGGCGAACGTCGGGCGCTGCTTTAATTGGACGATCGGGGCTTGCTCGCGCATAGGCGGCGGTACGCTAGGCAGTTATGATTGCCGCGCCAGGCACACGCGCCGATACAGCAGCAGCAGCAGCCTGTTTATATATAATACACACGCGGACGACTACACCGAGACCTATATGCAGTATACAGCGAGCTAAGCACATCTTCGGGTCTAATCTCTCTTTCTCTCTCTCGCACGTATTCATACGCGCCAGGTCGTTCGCCGAGCTCGCACGCACGCACGGCATATTACAAGTCCCGCGAGGGATAAGTAATTATTAGCGCCGAGTTAGCGAACTTGGTGTAAATAATCGCACGACTAATTCAACGCTTCCGTGTTCCCCACGCAACACACGCAGCTCGGCACATAGAACAACACAAATATAATATACATAGATGTAATATATGATGCGTACCACATAATGCTACTTGTAGCTGCTGCACTATATATATACGTATTAGAGAGTTGCGAGGCGCCTTTATTGTGTTTATACCTACGTATACGTGTAGCTGCAAACTACGTATACGCGCGCCGTTGTGTGCAACTCGAGCGGCACAAACGATCAATGCATTTCCCTGCATAAATTCAAAGAAAAGAAACTCACGCGCGCGGCTCATTGTTATAACGCGTTGCTTATGTATTAGCCGAGCGCTGCCGCACGGAGCTGTCGAACGAGTAAATCGCGGCAAGCGCGCGGAACGCCGAACGCCAAAGCACGCAGCTCGAATCTCGACTCGAGCTGCGCGACAAAATCCTGTTTCTTATCAAGTCTTCAAAAGCTCGATACACGACTATAAATCCCTCCCTCGTATCTATTCACCTATACGAGCACATCTATGTGTGTGTATTCTACACGTATACTTGAGTGCGAGCCTCGTGCATAATGCCTCGCTGCCTATATGTATACAAGCCATATGAATATGTAATGATAGATGTTTCAATATTAGCATAGGTGTAGCATTAACGCGCTAGCGCTGGCGCGATAATGGGGCGGATTTCAGTTCAAAAGGTGCAGTGGCTGCTGTTGCTGCTATTACTGCCACTCTTACCTCAAGCTCGGCTAATAACGCAGCCAGGCCGTTCTTCGTCTTTCAGCTTCATTTTTAATGTATATTTGATTTAACAATCGAGTAACATTGATTTGCGATGTGGCAATGTGCAAATTAGCCTCTTGCTTCTGACCTGCATCATCGTAATTCTGCAACGTAGCGATGCCTGTATTACGGAAAAACTCGTTATAAAAATGCGAAATAGAAAATATGCGAATGAATCACGAACGAGCGGTGCAAACGAATCTGTGCAAACTCACGGAGTTCACGGTTATTCTGGATCGTTCTGAATTGAATTCCATCCCAAAGTTTTGAGGTAACCGCGTCAGCTGCCTCATCAACGACGACGACGATGATTGCGGTGTACGTACGAGCTCGTCTCTTGTACTGCTGCTTCATGATCTCTTTTTCTTTGCCTATCTTTTTCTCTTTGCTGGCTATGCTCCATAGCGTGATATTTTCAGCCGAGTATATTCAAAGAACCCGAGGATCAGCGCGATATTTCATTCAAATTTTCAAGGTCGCGATTTTTGCGCGCAGTTTTAACGACGTTCTGCATGCCTAAGCGTGCTTGTAGGTAAGGCATTTGCTGCATCTCGCTTGCAGCATGGCTGGAACAACGAATTTTCGCGCACAGCGGTGAAGAAAATAACGCACGTAAGACGCGCTACTCCTTGAGAATGAGAAAAAGAGAGAGAGAGAGAGAGAGCTGAGGCGAGACTATGATCACGCACTCAAAATGCGGCTCGGGCTTACACCTATACCGCGCTGAGTACGCGTTCAAGACGCGCAAAGGCGCATTTTACCACAACGTCAGCTGCAACGTTCCTTGCTTACTTTTCTTTTTTAATCGCCTTTTCTTCGTTCTCTTTTCGTTCTTTTCTGCGCCAACCGCGCTCTTCGTCGTCTAAAGCATACGCAAAAGTAATACCCTCTGCACGACCTTTTTTATTTCTCGTCTTTTTCAATTTTATTTCATTTTTTTTCTACCTTGATTACCCAAGAGCCTGTTCGTCTTGTGTTCATATCATGTGTGCTCGGTGACACTAGAAGTACAATAACCTGAAGCGTTTCGCGTCATCGCACAACTATGCGCAATGGACAAACACATTTTGTAGTGACCGAGCGAGGGTCTGCAGGATTACCATTTATACAACCACGCGACTCGTGAACGTTAAACAATTGAAAAATCACGCTCAACGAGCTATTTGCGCAGCCGTATATTGCCCACTGCGAATGTCTTTAAGAATGTTTTTCAACTTGCAGAGCTAAACGCGTTCATGCGGGTGTGCGCTAGAGATAGTAATTATCGGCAAACGTACGCAATTCCTGTCCACCGAAGCGACGAACGATAATACGCGATACACTGAGTACTATATATGCTCGAATGTTAAAAAAAAAGAGAGTTTGCGCAAACCGTTTGAATTAGCGGATCCCCTCGCAACTGTTAGTAAAGGTGTGCGTGACTTGGGCCGCCTGTATAGTCGAGTGTACTGCAGTCGTCGAGTACAAATCTGGTTGCGAGCCGAGCAAAAGATAACCCTTGATGATAGCTCTACGCTACACACACGCGGCGTTTATATCCATTTTATATAGGCGCGTGTATAAGTCAACTATTTGTGTGCATTAAAGAAGCCCAGAGAGTAAGAAACTCGAGAAAGAGAGAGAAAATCTCGAAAAATATTACCAAGATCCTGCGCGAATGGATATGAAAATTGACGCTAAACAGCGAGGGATGTGCGTATAAAAATAAATCCGAGCCTCTTGCGAATGCGCAATATGCACGATCGAGAACGAAGGAGCTGCGAGGACGAAGGGGGAACGAGCGGGATAAAATAAAATGAAATAAAATATAATAAAATATGGCGAAATAATCGGGATGATAATATAATAGCAAGACATGCCGGGTTGAAGCGGCGCACCGTCGGCCGCAGCCTGTGCAATAAGGTATTTTGACCGGGCTATTAAGATACAACTAATAGTGTTATTTGCGCTGGGTGCATACTTTAGATATTCGAACGGCTCACAAAGTGCATCGTTCGCTCACGTTAGATAAGCTATACATACGAATGCGTTGGAAATACTCGCGCAGCTTTATTAATTGTCATCGACGTGGATGCAGGGCTGCTGCTACTTGGACGATTATTTAGCATCGATGTGCAGGACACGTGGGAGAAAAACGGCGCCTTGTCGCAATGGCCCATCGTCATATATACATCGCGCTTCGTATAGGTACCTACCTATAGGCTCGCTCGAGTATGTGTGTGTGTGTGGACTGGCTCTCTCGGGTGTACGCGCGGGGCGCAGGATGACGAAGACGATGATCGCAGGCAACGATAGCCGTGCACGCGCGAGCCGCGGGATAGGCCATTGATCGTTGACTCCGCGCCGGACAGCTAGGTGCATTATAAGCTGCAGAGATCAAAGGAGCATGTATACTATCATGTAGAGACGCAGGCAATGCAGTAATGCATGCGCGGGTACACACACACACACATACGACGAGGAGCACAGCGAGTCTGGGTATGCTTTAATATGCAGGCGCGTGCAAGAAAGCCGAGAGCTCGAGAGATGCAGGCATATAGCAGCGTACGCGAGAGCCTTTGAGAAAATGGAAGAGTGGGCGCGCAAGCGAGGGGAACGCTCTCGGGAAAAGGGACAAAAAAGATGCGCCGAGCGGCTTGCGGTGGCGGCGACTCGCGAGGACGCGCACGCAGCCGTATAGGCTCGATTCTAATAGAATATACAACGAACCGCGAGAGAGAGAGAGCACAACAACGCGCAACAAGGACAGGCTAAAGAGGAGCTGCCCGCTGCCCGAGAGCAGAAAAGCGGAGCTGCCTATATGCACGCAAACTGCTGCGTATAGAGCTCGGCTCGAGCTATATTATATATATACACATGCGAGCTATATACGAAGAAGCGCGAGAGCGCAAACAACCATCAGCTCGACTCTTGCAGCAGCTTGAGACAGAGAGAGAGAGAGAAAGATACACGAGTGTACTGTACACCTTGGGCAACTCGCCTACAACGAGTACCTATATACGTGCGCGTATGGTATTTGTGTGTATGTTTGTACGAACCGGCCATACCGATCTGAACGAGCCGAGCGCATACCTGCCGTTAATATTGGGGAATCATCTTTTCGGTACATCTGAAACTATTGGTAACGCGTTCAGATAATTCTGCTTAAAGCAAGCCGCGCATTATCTAATATTAATACTGCTCTGCACTGCGTGCACAAGTCCAATCAAATCATTATGTATATAATAACATAACGTAAAAGAGCATAACGAGCATCAACGTGACGAGAAATAAATATCTGGCAAGAGCGACAAATCAACCGGTTCATGGCGCGTGGGACATTTCATTCCAAATGATTTTCTCTCTGCCCGTCGACTAACGCCTCAATTAATTATAATGGTTCTATAGTTGGCCACGCGCTGGTCCGGCTTCTGGCCATCTCGTTATAAAGTGTGCGACCGACCGGGCCAATTTAAAAAATAGTCGCACAGCTCTCTATCTTTCTCTATCTCTCCATCTCTGACACTAATTCTATATCGAATGCGATTGAATTATTTGAAAAGCGCACAAGTTTTATATACCCTCTGAGACTTGGAATTCGCACAAAAATTTATAATGCATTTTCGCTCACATCGCTGCAGTAGTAATATGCGTGCACCACCTAATCCCATCTAGCTCCATATGCGTTTCGTTGCTGCTATATGTTCACGTGTTCAGCCTTGAGTACTAATAATCGAATAGATTTCCATCGCTCCGTGCGAATTTCCGAAGCCTCATACCTCTTGGAGCCTTTGGATCTGACTATCTTTGCTATCTGGACTGAACTGCGAACAGCCTCCTTGTCAATCCGATCGAGTTTATCCGGTGCTTTTTTTTCAAAAGCTTCATAAGGTAGCAAGGTTCTCCTGCAGAAACGATGGAACAAAAGTAATTAAATGCTTGTGAAATTACTTACGCTATGAGAATAAATTTGCGTTTGATGTAATCGATTTTGCGATGAAAGTATCGGATTTGAAAAAGGATCGCCCGAACTTTGAAATTGTGGCTCAGAGGCATTTCAGTTTTTGGGTTGAATAAATTCTTGTAAATTTTGGTCACCTTTCCACCATTTCATCGATATACTTGTTTTATATCTCTCCGGTCAGTCAGTTTTCAACACAATAGTGATAATTAATATATTTATATGATATAGACTAGTAAGCTTGTAAGGTATGCTTTATCTATAGTCGATCATATAGTTGTTGTTTCCATGAGATACTTCTTGGAAGTTGAAATTTTAACATGAGCCTTTGCTACATTGAGTGCAATAGCATCTGTTCTATTATGGAGATTTTCATTACGTTCAATTCACGAATCTTTAAAATAATGTATATGAGCAACGTAAATAATACCTTTATGATGTTTCTAAAATTCCAAACAGTTTATGATGAAAAAATAAAATTTTGAAAAATTGATCTTATTTTTTCAAGACGAACAATTATAGAAATAAATAAAAAAATCGCCAGGTAAAAAACGCAATTGGTGAAAAAGAGTAGGTGTAACAAGCGGCATGTACGCAGTGAAAAAACAGATTCAAGCTAGGAAACGAGCGCTCCAAAAAGCAAAAGATCAAAAATTTCTTGTCTTATCTGTCACGATGCATACGCGGTATATAGGGTTCGCCAAGGACGGATATGTGCACCGCATCGTCATACACACGTATACTCGGCTCGCGCAGTGAATATAGCGGGTATAAACAGAAAAAGGACGAGCTTAACCGAGAGAGAGCGAGAGAGTAAGACTCGCAACGAGCCTGCATGCATAGGCTGTGGAGAGCGCAGAAGAACAAGAAGAGCAAGAAGAAAAACATCAAGAGAGAGAGAGAGAGAGAGAGAGAAAAGTTATACTGGCAACGTATGCAAGTGCGCGGGAAGAATCTCCGAGGGCGAGAAGTAG
The DNA here is from genome assembly GCF_000599845.2 of Trichogramma pretiosum. Taxonomy (NCBI): domain Eukaryota; kingdom Metazoa; phylum Arthropoda; class Insecta; order Hymenoptera; family Trichogrammatidae; genus Trichogramma; species Trichogramma pretiosum. Next base: position 241,895 of record NW_019641641.1, on the reverse strand, counting down.
GAGAGTCCGAGAGATATGGAAAGACGTACACGGGAGAGTATAGAGCGCTCGTCCGCGGACGATAAACCGCGCGCACGCGAGTAGCTCATACAGACCGAGAAGAAGTGCGCGCAGAATAAAAGGGGAGAAGAGCGAGAAGGCATTTTCAGGGAATGCCGCGCGCGTATCTCGACTCGCGTTGCAGCCTCTCGCTGTTTACTGCGCTGCCACCGCCGCAGCAGCGGTTGCCGTTGCTCTACACCCGAGCACCTATATACGCCGAGAGGAACGAGAAAGATCGAAAAGGCCGAAGCCCGCATAACTGCGGCAGGGGGTACGTGTAATACGGGTCTAGGCGTCTTTGCGCGATCGCCTTTTAGGTCGTCCGAGGATCGAGCTATCTCGGCGCGATACTTGGTCGGCGCGTTGAATCGAAGCCCATTGTCACTGCGATGTAATTATAAATGGTATAGCTCGCAGCTCCGTGTGCTCGTCAGAAAACTCAAGCACCCGTACGAATGCATAACAGTTATATTATACAGCAGCCTACCTATATGGGAGGTGTCTTATTAAAGTATCGACACGGCGCGTTAGGAAGGATCTGCGTTGATCGTGTGTCGGCTTCATAATCGCTGTCGCAATGCAAGGGGCAGAACGAGCCAAGACAAAATCAGCTAGGAGCTGCTCTGCGCTCGAGCTCTGGGATGCTGCTGCTGCCGTGTACCTATACCTACGTGTGTGTATGTGAGCCTACACATATATGCGATACAAACCTTATAGCCCCGAGTGAGCAGAGCCGAGAGTCGAAGACAGAAAGGAGCGAGAGTGGACGGACGGCATGCCACCTCCACTCCTCGAGCTCGCGCTCACCTATCTCGCTCGCTTCACCGGTCGCGACTTTTATATTCGCTTCTCTCTCTCTCTCTCTCTCTCGCTGCTGCTGCTGCTTCGCTCGCTCTCTTATAGCACAATGTATAAACAGCACGTCTACCTCCTCGGCCCCCCAAGACCCGTGTGTGTGTCTGTGTGTGTGTGTGCGCGCCAGGATAGGAGAGCGCCGACTGCCGCGAGACTCAGTCGAGTGCCGCGTCTCGTTGGAGCGCGCTGCGCTCTATCCGTTTGCCTCGCTGCGCCTAGCTAGCTCAGACTAGATAAGCCGGTCCGCCGAGTGCACTTACCTGTACGCGCCAAAAATCAATAAAATTTCCTTCGTTAAAGGGCCATGCGAGTCCTTTCCTTTTGTTAGAAGCGAGCATCGTTTTTCATTCGGCTAATATTACGAGCTACAAAGTCCATCCACCCGACACATATACTGCATCTGGATTTTCATCTGGCTTGCATCGTATTTATGCAAAAATTTCCGTACACGTCAATTAATTGTCGATTTCGACGGGACGAGGACTCGCGCGAGTGATAAATACCCAAAATGACAAAGAGTAGCGCATGAGGCAGAGATCAAGAGGTGCGCTGCAACTGCGAGCCGCGAAAATTTGCTGTTGCCGCTGCTGCTGCTGCTGCTGCTGCCGCTGGCCGCCCCCTCAGCGAATTTGCACTTACCTGCTACATAACTGCTGAGGCCCCGGAGTGCAGCACGTTTCGTGCGGACGCCGCTCCCGTGCAGAGTAGGGATAGAGAGGCCTGGCCAACACAGCTCGAAGAAAGTGAAGCGCGCGCCAAGCCGCTCGGTGAAAGAGCATCGGCCCGCGAGTCGCTCGCCAGATTCGGGCCTCGACGGAATAACGCGCAGGCCTGTACCGTGCAGGAGGCCTTCGCATACGAGCATGTGTCGAATAAGTTGCGATACGAAAACAAAGCGCGACGACTAATTCTCACTCGTGCCGTGCATGTGTCATCGGAGGCGCCGCTCCCTGTCAAAAATCTTCGACGACTCTACGCACACAGAGTTAATTGCGACCAATTGTCCGCTGCGGAAAGTGCTTAATAGTTTCGGTATACGCGGGTGTTTTCTACATCGATCGACGGGGCCGAGTGTATGTGTGTGTGTGTGTGTTGTGTATCTTTACTCGTGCCTTCTCTCGGCTCATTTACATAAGCCGCTCGACGCCGACGACGACTTGGACGACCGAGACGTGCTTTTCACATCGAACAGCGAGTGAATACAGATTCGCTCGACGCGTCCTGCTAATGAGTGGTCTAGCTGGCAAAACTGGAGATGAGAGAGTTCGATGTATAGTTGCATGACGTACTCGCTGTCTGCAGTTACTCGACCAATCGTTACGCGAAAGCGAAGGTGACGGCTGTGAAAAAAAAAAGAACAAAACAAAAATAAATAATCCATCCTCTGCAGTCGCGCCGCTGAAAGATGCTACAAAAGAAGACGAGCGGAGCAGAGACGACGACTGCCTTACACGAGAGGCAAGTTTTTGCTCTTGCGGATAATTGAAAACGTTAGCTCGAGCCGAGTAAAGGAATGCTGCTGCTACTGCTTATGCCGATGTCACTGAGCTCACGTCGATGATTCTCTCTCTTTAATTGCACCAATTCACTACTTTGAGTGTATATAGGCATCGCTGCACACTCGTCGAACGAGTCAAGTACACGGAATAATTCAGTCGGCATCGCGCGATTGGCAAATCCAACGTGATGTATCATCTCGGCAAAAAGTTCGATCGAATTGCATCTTCACGGTAGCTGAGAACAGATAAGATGCAACGAGAGATTCGCTTAGCTACGTGGATTATTCAGCCTCGAAGTTTTGTACTTCGAGCGTGTGCTGTCCCGGTATGGACCGAGTAAACTGGAAAGACTAAGGACCTCGTGGATACCGTCATTTACACATTTTTAAAGTAAATCGTTGATGTAATGAAAGAATAAATCTTTCACGCTTCCCAATCAAGTGCAATATCACCAAAAGTTTAGATTCGTAAAAATTAAAAGTGCATTGGTATGAGTGCTCGTTTTGCAGTAGTTTTCAAATCATAAGTTGGTGAATGCGCGAGTGCACCGATATTAGTGAATGTTCAAACGTTGTGAAATCAGTGGTGATTCGTTAAAAAGTGCAGTGTGCTCATGAAACAGTGATCAAACCACGTAGAATTTCAGAAAAGCAAAAATGAAAAATTGGAGTTTTTAACGTCAAATAATAGACTGTCGAAGCTCCAAATTACATCGTCAAAACAATCATGGGCGCAGCGATTACGCAAGCTCAATGGCTCATGTAATGTTTAAGAAGTCGTTGTTACTTTAGCTGAGGATAAAACGGCCGCCCGATGCGGACGCTGTCCTTCGAGAATTTGCGCAGGCTCGTGGGCCGGCGCAAAGATCGCAATGAGCCGTCTTTCGAGCGAAGCGAGTCTTTCAAACGCATATCCATAAGGAAGAGCTACCTCGACCGTGGTAAGAGGCGCACGCGACTGCAGAAGAACGGCAACGATGATCCGGCTGCGGTTCCCCAACAACTGCAACAACAACAACAACTGCAGGAGCCGCAACAAAAACAACAGCAACAACAGCAGCAACGTCAAACATCTCAGCCCTACCCTCAAGCAGTCATCACCGTCCAGATAAAGCCTCCGCGCAAGTCTAAAAATGTCGTTGGTCCAACGATCGTGCAAGTTCGAACGAGCGACAGCGTTTCCGACGATTTCGATCTCGAGGAAAAAAAGGAGCAGAAAATCACTCGCTGCGCAGATGTGCGCGAAGAAGACGACGACTTTGACGATAAGAAACGAATGACCAACGAATCGTCCGGCAACACGATCGTCTACAGCCAGTGGCTCAACGACGCCGACTCGTCGTACTCGTCCAAGGACCGAACCTGCAAAATTGACTCTTTCTCCTCGAGGGACTCGAAATTCGACGTCGAGTACTCGTCGAGAGAGAAGATAAATAGCACGGATGAAAATTATTCCTTCGTCAAGCGCAACTACGCAAGATTGCCCGTTAAAAAGGCCAATCGAAGCGAGAACGAGCGAAAAGTTTCGTCGATCTTGATAGAGCTGGACAAATCGCCAAACTTGCCCAGACCTCCCTCGAGGGCCCAGTTGCGCGATGATATGGACAATATCGAGGAGTTGGAGACTCGCGAATCCACCAAAGATTGCCATTGTGCTCATGTCACAACGGTGAACGTTACGCGCGCCTGGCAAGACCCAACGAGCCTACCAGCCGTCTCGAACAGTTGCTCCCTCTCGTCCAATCACAACGTGGACTCGGGTATGGAGGACAAGTACGTGAGCGAAAGGCGCGTCGTCACGAGGACGGTTTCGATGCCCGAAAAAACGAGTCTGGAAAAAATCGACTCGGCCTCCAACAAAGCACCTGGCTTCAGTCTGTCTCTATCGATTTCCAGACTAACGACGGATTTGAGGGCAGCCGCTCTAACCACGAAAAACGGCTTCTTCAGGAGACGCAAGAGGACGCCTCAGATGAAGCCGTCTCCCAGTGTCAGTGCGGAAGGTTACTTCGAGCGAACCGCGGCAGCTTCGACCTCCATAAGAAGATCGAGAAAGAGCATAATGACGAGCGGCAGGAGAAGACCGACTTATAATTCGCGAAGGCGCAAGGTAGCGATTTGCAAGCCGACGTCGCTACCTCCGCCTCCGCCGCTGCCACCGCCTCCGCCACCAACGGCGGTGGTCAGAGCGCCGAGCCCGGTTGTGTTCGTCCCACCGGAACGTCGCAGGTCCAGTCGTCAGCCCGGCAGAGTTTGGCAGGAGGTCAGATACATGCCCACGGACGCGGCCGACGACCAAGATGCCGAGGGCAAGAACATCGATTGGTCCAACGACTCGAATTACTCGGACGAGTTCGATGACAAAAAGCTCCTGCAGTCCGGCGATTTCGAGGAGAAGACCTTGGTAATACCGTTGAACTGTTCGAAAAAGGCAACGGACTCGGGCTCGACCCTCGACTCCTCGTCCCTGATATCGAGCGCAACGAGTCTGGTCTCGCTCAAGCCAAAAATCAGCGACTTCAACGAGGATAAAATCTTTTACGAAGAGTACCGAGCCGACTATAAATCAAAGCCCAACGTCAAGGCGTCTGCTAGGAGCAATTATTTTGCCAGCAGTCAGTTTGTCGGCTTCGTGGCGAAGAGCAGCAGGTCGTCTATATCTGTGCCGGAATGCTCGTCCTCGAGCGAGAGCGAAAGAGAACAGCAGCGAGTATTGCTCGTTGTCGAGGGTGGTAAAAAAGATGCAAAATCCAATGGAAAGAGAAACTGCTCGGTCGTGCTCGTGCTCGAAGGCCAGAGCAGCAGTAGGTTGCAAGATATGGCTATTGGACCACGGAGACGGCCGCTCAGGAGAAAATCCCAATTGAGGAGAGGCTCCGCGGCCAATAACCCAAGAGGACAGCCCGTCTTTCTCGCTAGAAAGAGGTCGTCGCTCCGAAGAAGACCTTACAGTAAGCGCGCTTTTGGCCACTTTTTTCTATTTACACCCAATTTTTTGTTTACTTTGGATTAAGCTCGGTCAATTTCATTCTTGCGCTATTTATGAGTTTTAATAAAATCACGTTAATGATCATTTTTCAATTCGCTCGCAATCGCTCCGAATAGAGCAGCAAATTTTCCATAAAAGCGTACATCATTTAAAATGAAAATTATTTCACGAAGATTTGGTGAAAGAAAAAATTACGTCGTATAAAACTAATTGGAAGGCTCGAGTTATTTTATTATACGTATTTAGTCATATACGTGTACGCGCGTACGTGCATACCTTACAATCGTACTTGTGCATGTAAGGTCTGAAATTTCCTAAAAGCAGCTGAAACAAACGCGCGAAGCGAGCTGTACAACAATAAAAGCTGTCGAAGCGACTGCCGTCTACGAACATGTTTCGCAAACTGCGCGTTCACGGACTACAGCCCCGTGCTCATGCGGAGCATCGCAATTCGCAACTGCGCGCACGCAGCTAGCTCTGTTTCTCTCTGCTTCTCTCTCTCTCTCTCTCTTTCTTTTTTTCTTCTCATATCATTCCAGGCAAACTCGTGCGCGAGCATATAGCTCGCCGCGTGCGCACATACCTATATTGGCCCGCAGGCTCTCTCGCGGTGAATCATTTCACATTTTCCTGATCGTTGCGGGATGATTTTCATTTCGTCCGTCGTGCATGACGCGAATCAACAGCGCCAGCCTGCAGTGCAGCAGAGAAGCAGAAGCAGCAGCAGCAGCAGCTCTTGCGCATTGCTCTCTTCGAAATATCACGCACGGCAAGCCATCGCCAACCAGCATAATTTGCCCATATTCTCGTCTCTACGCTGCTTTTTTCCTGATACGCCTACTTTTCGCTCAATGATTGTGTTGCTCAAGTGCCTCGGCTCATGTATAAGCCACATTTAACGGTGCATTCGCTGCTCTGCATTTTCTACCTTGTTAACTATTTGGCGTATAAAATGTACATTATGTAATATAACGTATGATTTTTCTTACTGTACCATCAACGAATGATGAAAAATCCTTTATGATCATTCTGACCGAAGCGTAATTTACCTTATAGAACTTCTGATAATCGACCCTTTTTATTAGCCACGACGATAAAAAGTAATCTGAAAAATGGGCGAAGCTGACCTTACGATTATTGCACAAATTACCTTGAATTTTATTTTCCTGGTTAAAATTCTTGTGCGAGCCAATCTTACATATTCACGGGCAATATCTGATTATCATATCATTCGCTACAGCCATCTTGTACCTGAGTGAATTTGCTGCTTACATTTTTCCGCGCGGTAATCAAATAATTGAATATTCTATTTAGTAGTGATAAATAATTTTTTTTCTCTCTCATAAATATGCATCGGTAAGAGAGCTCATACTCTTGTTCAAGTTTGCGCGTGTATTTATAGAATACGCGCGGAATAAAGATGCGAATTTTTTCGTTTCATACTGCCACATCCAACTAACAGAGTGGAAAGTTTTCAAGCTCTTTGCAATTGCTTATACAGAAAAACAGTGCAAATGCATTTTACTGTTTCGCAGCATGAAATAATGCAGCAGCAGCCTCGAGAGCCGTTGGATTTCTTGTTTTCTAATAAAATTAGCCAAGTTGAGGAAAAGGTCTGCGCAGTCTATGGCTCGAAGCGTCGTGTACTTTTTAAGCGCGCACGCACTTCTGATTATTCGTAGCGAACTTTCTAATCTACGATCTTGGGCGCGATAATTTATTCTTTTGCAGGGTGTCAGTTATCGATACAAAACACAGATCGATGTAATTCGCTTCGCTGACTGTAGCGAGAGCGCAGCGCACTCTGATTTTTCTCATTTTTCTGTCTTCGTTTCTCTCTCTCTCTCTCTCTTTTGCTCGTTTCACGTGGGTTTAACTTTATAAACACTCGCGCTTGCCAGAGTTCGATTTAATATTATAAAACGAGCTACGGCCCCTATCAAATAAGAGTATAGCATGTTGTTCGGTATAGGTAAATTATACGCGCATATAGCTGCGCTTACATAGACTCACACATGGGCGCGCGTTACGTGATTTTAACGATCGAGGAAGTACTTGAGCTAAACGCGTTACTCCTTTTTACCGTAATGAATGCGTATATACGTACGGATGCATATAGAATGTAGATGTATATATACCTTATAGGAACGCGCCGCGACGTTTGCCTTTTCGCGACTTTTGCAAGATGCAGAAGGATAGGGACTTGGAAGAACGGCTAGTACACCACGTCGAAGCGGCGTAATTATATCTACCAGTGCATGCGCTGCGTTGTGTTTTCAGCTAACGCTCCAACTTGTTGTTACTCCGAGCGAAAATAGAATTACGTATCGCACGAGCGCGTAAATTAAGAGCTCGCGAAAGAAAAGCCGATCGAGCACGGCAACAACAGGTGGGAGTATTAAAAGAAGTCGCATAAGTCGTCAACTGCACAAACCGTATTCACACGAGTCCGAGCTAACTCGCGCGCTCATTAATCGCGCATAAAAAATGCCCTTCGTTGCTTCGAGCTAGCGGGACGTAGCACGAGTAATACATGTAGCGAGGCTACGAACGCGCGTATACGCACGCGTCAAGTTTTGCTCGCGCTGATATATTCGCGAGTTTATACGTATGAGCGGAGCTAAGCACTCGAGCGATTTCTCAGCTGCTATCTCATTGTCAGCTGGTTAGCCGTACTTGAGGACAGCCGCGACGACGACGACGACGACGACGAGGACACGAGTCGTGCGTTTTTGCGCAATAACTCATATCCCTGGCTTGTACGGCTCGCAGCTTGTGCTTTCCCGACTTACACTTTGCTTTACTCGATTTTACAATTGTCTACTGTAGCTCTCAACGCTCGAGAGCTCTCTATCGACGCGCAGTTGCTTGGAAAGAAAAAAAATGTGCCACTTTCAGGGATAATTTCGGTTTCAAAGTTAAAAATTGCACTTTCGAAAAAGTCCCGAGAGTCTCTTTGTTGGTCTCGAGGTATGCGCGACAGGGGGACGATGCACGCGGCGGATAGGTCGTTTAACTGCGCAGCGTACACCCATACGCATGCGAGCATCGCTTATTCATTTGGTCGTAAATTTTTCAAAGTAACGCGCGAGCACGTGCGCAAATGCCAAGAGCCGGACGACGATGGACTGCAGCTTCGAGGACTCGTGGTCGTTTCTCTCGCATGTACACGCGTGAGTATTAGCGTTATACCGTGCGACGACGACGACTACGACTCGTTTGATGGTCGCGCGTGGGTTGATCCGACTGTCCCTCGATGCGTAGAGCACGAAGCTCCGAACGGTGCGCGCTATCAATTGCCGAGACGATAATGCGCCTTGCAGCTCGTCTATGTAGGCAATGAAAAATCCCCTGTCGTTCCAACGGATTGTTCCTTTCGACATTAGGCGCTTATAGATATATATCTCCACTGGCTATATAGTACCGTAGGTGCAAAGCGATAATCCAACGCAAAAAAACAACACGCAATGGGAAAAGAAAGCCACATCCTCGAATGTATCGCGAGAATCGTTGATTTTTACATTCTCCGAGTTCCCGCAACTATTTATGGTCGAGTACGTACTTTGGAATCGAATTCACCAGATATATCATATCAAGCGAAATTTTTCTCTGCTTTTTTACGAGCATAGATCAGCGCGACGCACGTACGTGCGAATGTACGAAAAAGTACGTACACGCTGAAAAGGAGAGTTCGAACGTGCTGTCTCTCTTTCACTTGCGTAACTCTCCCAATAAAATGTTTGTTGTGTCTCACCCATCCATTAGTGCAATTTTTACATGGCTTTTTAACATCGTTCCGTACTCGCGCGAATCGCTAACAATGTGCTGTGTAATATGTCAAAGTAATATGAAATGTTAACCTCGTTCTTCCTTTTACTCATAGTTCATTCTTTTTTTATCTTTGTCTGTTGCAGGGGACATCACGCAAAAAGGCTACGAGAAGAAACGAGCACGACTGTTACAGCAGTATGCGTCAAAACCAATCGGTGAGTCGTCGTTTTTTTCTCTCTCCATACTTTCGTTTCTCTTTCTGTGCTCCTATACTCTTTACTGTGTGTGCCATGGCTGTTACGTCAAGTCCATCCTCCGCGGTTGTGGATCACTCTTATGCGCTTTCATATTATGTGTGTTGGCTTTAAACTTACATTGTATCCTACACATTTTCCAACCAACTTTTTTTCTCTCTCTCGGTTTTTAATCGCTCGTAACTCGGGCTCAATGCTCCTGATCTTAGAACTGCTTCGTGATTTCTTGACGCAATTCGCTCTTTTGGAATTTTAAATTCAGCTAAGCTACTTATAAAATCCTCTGCAAAAACGACGACATTTATTCTAAAAATACTCGGATATATATGTTGCTGCACAGTAGGTCATTGCTACTTCAAGGTAGCTTGAGATTCAATTAACATATAATAACATGACAATTATGGCATTAAGCAATAATGCGACGCGTGGCGTCGATGATCGATTACTTTTGTATTATGTATTGCGAGCCGTGTACGGCGCGGTACGAGCTCTCGATCGCGCGCGCCCGACGACGTAATCTCGCCAATCTTCCGTATATAGTAGTAGTACTATTTGCGCTCTTTGAACGCCTGGTGTTGCGTCTACGCGCTTAATTGTTTAATATTTTTATTTTATTCACTCGAGCTGGGACCGTTACACTTTGTAATTATATGCTCGATATCGATGCCCGATGCTGCATCAAATGCTAACCGAGAATACATACAATATATGAACGATCGTCACCGTCCTTTGCAAAAAAAAGTGTAATAATTTACAAACAAATTATTCATAATGGCATGTAGAAATGACGAGTCATGTGTGTAGGTTCTCGAAGAAACGCGAGAATTTATGCACGAGAACAAAATTCTATACGCATATTTGTAATGCACATTGCGTGTCTTTAGCGCTGCATCTGTCAGAAGCAGTCACGGCAGTATAAGACGCAAACTTTTGTAATTAATTTTACGAAACGCATGTAAGAAGTCGCGTCAAAAGACGTTGATCCACGCATTCTTTCGGAAAATCTTGTTGTTGTTGTTTTTTTTTTTATAACGCCCGAGAGCTGGTAAATAGGCTATTGTTTGCGTTGATGCTCGTGTTCGGTAAGTTACATGCACCAATTCTCGCGAGCATTTTATGTAATATGCACACATACAAACACACACACATTCATCCTTGAGGAAATAATATTTTTCAAACGCGTGGCTGCCTCCAATTGTGCAGTCGTTGCCGCTGTATACTCGAGTAGCCGGCGAATAAGTTGGCCGCGTGCAAATAAACGTTACAATCAGCATTATAATGTTGCACGCTCGCTTCTACGAAGGCTAGTTTTCGAAAAAGCACACACGTACACGCGCACACACAGATTGTGAAAAGAAGCGTTTGATTTTTTTTCCATGTACCGATTGTCCGGCAACGGTACAAGCTTATTCATGCGATCCCAAAGGAGGTAGTATTGGCCAAGACTAAATGAGCAAACGAAGTAAAGTAAGCTTTTGTTTTCTATTTCGCCGAGTGAGATACGCGACGACGGAATAGCAGGCGATTTCTGTGCAAACGACCCTGCAAGTTGCACATATAAATGCGTGTATATTTATTATATACATAACATTGGCGAGCGACAGAGCGCGCCGTTTCACGCTCATTCCCCTATTATTGTTATGGATTTTTTGTCGCTCGAGAGTCACGCATATATATCAAGACATAATACGCGTCGCGGTCATTGCGAAAATGTGTGTGCGTTGCATCATCGGACAATGCGACTCGGCGGCTTGTGCGCGCACATGTATCCATAATGTACTTTTCGCCAAAGAGCTAAATATCGCACAAAAGCCTACATAATTGTTGGGCTATTAAGCGGGAAAAGGCATTGAATCCGATAGGCATGGTGCGTGCACGCGCGCTCGGATCAAGCTCTCTCTCTCTCTCTCGTACAAGCTGCTCACCACCGAGCTATTAGCAAGCGCATCGGGCAAAAAATGGAATTCCACCACGGAAACCGGAAATCCCGAAGCATTGATTCTCTCTCATCTGGAAGAAGCATAACTGGCATTCCGCGCAGGCCGCGCGCAGGTTTATATACAACTACTGCAGCTCGCGATCTATACACAACGTATACACGCTTACAAATAATCCATGGGTACGCGAGCGCGCGGCTCAGGCCTGCCTCGGCGTCATTATATAGTAATCGCATTTATCAGACGTGTATATGCGGATCGTAGCCATGCGTATGCCAACGTACTCGCTTGGAAAAATCCAAATTCATTCGGCGAATGGCCAATCAAAATACTTTCGCTTCGTGCGGAAAAAGTCATTTTTCCGTTACCGCGCCTCGCGCACGAGCTGCTGCTGCCGCTTCTATCTGTGCTCTCTCGATCGTCGAGTGCATCATGTGTGTGCGCTCGTCGCGAATCCCGAGCTACATAACGAACGCCGTATGGGATTCATTTTTCTCTGCGATCGTGCAGAGCCCCGAGACGTACACGTATACATATATACGTGTGCAGCATCTACCTGTATTTGTGTGTTGTAATCGATTCACTCGCAGCTGCGCGCGATCCCGAGTTTCTTGTGAATCTGTTGCGTAAAAAAGTTTTTACTGCGCGCATAATGCATGCAGACTTGAGCTGCTGCGCAGCAGCGACTCAGAAGAAACAGAACGTGTTCCGATTCACATATTATGTGTCTGCGTGTGCGTCGCCGTACGTACGCGCGCGTGTGTGTACGGCACTTAAAAGGAAGAGATGCGAGACTCGGGAGGACGAGTTATGTATACGTCGGAGGAGAGCATCGCTAACAATGAGCGCGCGAAAGGCGTTGATTCCGATCGCTTGGGAAAACGAGAGTTACGGATTATTTCGCACTTTATAACCGATCGCATAACCACAGCTATATCTTCGTCGTCTGTCGCTGCCAGATAAACGCGCCTTATACCGACTCTGCAATTCTCTTTTTTCTCTTCCGGACTATTTATTCGATGCACCGCATTGCTATCCGTACGATGAAAATAAACATTATTTATCAAAACAATGACGAGTTGTAATTAATCCTTACTGTCGTTGAAACGTAAAGCAAAAAATTCATATCCGATGTTTTATCCACGATATTTTTTTCACTTCCCACTGTTTTGGAATTCTTGGCGTTACCAATTTGCTTCGACTTGAGTAATTTAAAAGTTCATCGACGATAGTCTTGCAAATATTATGCTAGTGAGGGCTAGCGGCTCGTACTAGCTGCATGACGTTATAAAATCAAAGAATACGCATTTCTTTTGTCCGATGGTCAAGTAAAAGCAAATTATGCCGCGACAAGTCGGCCTTGAAATGCGATGATCGTCATTATGGGCAGCTTTTATGTACACGACATTTAGACTTTGCTCCGAAATAACAACAGCGATCGAGCCTCGGAGCTTTATGTCAATCATAAAACTTGAAAAAAAAAAAACATTGCCAAGGATAAGATGACTTTGAATTTTTACGACCGAGATAAAAGTATATGACTATACAGATTGTATGCAAGCGATCACTATAATTCGGAGGAGAGCCCGACATAGCAAGTCGAAGCCGCAGAGCTCCGCGCATGTACAGTTTAAACTCGGTGCTCTGGAAGTTTGAAGCGTGTATAAAAATCGAAGACTCTCTATCGTACGTTCGCGTGTACGAGACGCAGCTCCTAGTTGCACATCATGCATTCGGCTGGTAGAGGCGAGCATTATCGCTGGCGAAAAATGATAATGAAGCCGAAAGTGCAGGCGCATCGCAAATACGAGAAACCACATTGCGCGCCGCGCGTTGCACTCTCACTTTCTCGCTATTATAATCACGCGCGTCCCACGCTGCCGCGTGCATGAGGCCGTGAGCGAGCGAGCCATAACACATGCACACATGCACACACACACACACACATAAACATACCCGCTGCTGGCGGCTCCATCGAGAAGAATCAAAGAAACACGCGAATTTCGTGAAACTAAGCGTTGCATAAAGTCATACGAGCTTCGCGAGTTTCGAACAAGGCGGAAAATTTTTCCGACAAAAAAAAACAACAGCATCTCCGATGCCATGTGCACTCGGACGCTTTTACATGCATGCATAGGTATCTAAGGTACATACGAACGGAAGTGAGCTTTGTCTTGGGCACGTTTCAATCTTGTAAAGTGATTTGAGCAACAGCGGCACACGCTCATTTCGCTCGCCTCGATTGTCACATTTTTCTGTTGCAATGCAACCCGTCACGTATAAGATTTGAAAGACGCTTAGATTTGGTTAGCGTGACTCAAAAGTAAGGTAAAAGTAAAAAAGTAAAGAGGAAATCCGAATTTATTTTGGAGATTATTTCACAAGAATTAAAAATTGAGCCGGATCTCAATTCTTGAATACTCGCACATAAATATCTTTATTACGCTAAATTGCCTGAAGCATAATTTTGCGTTTGTCGTAAGTATAGAGTTCAATATCATTTATGTAGCAACGGAGGATTTTGTTGTCGAAGTAAAAACTCTTAAGCAAATTCCAAAAGAAATTAAATGAAGAATCCATAACGAAAATCTAGTGGCAATATGAGTGAATGCTGTCGTTGTTATCAATGATCTTGTCAAATGAGCTACACTTGAAACATACATACAAGACCGCAAATTGTGGTCTGAAGGCACGTAAACGTTTATAATTGATTCGTGCGGTGTAAACGAGCTCGCGCACGTAAGAACAAGTACGAAAAGTAACTCGGTGCAGCTCGCAGCTCAACTGCAACTACACAGCAGTCGGTACAGACCGCCACCATTGTCGACGTTCGCACTTTCTCACGAAAATTAATCAAACGACTCGCTCTCCGCAATATGTTGCTCGACTCTTGAGAATAAAGAGAAAAGACGAAGCGCGTCTCGTTAGAGTAATGGTTGACGCTCCGACGTCGTTGCTCCGTCGCGGCGCGCCTCATTGAAAATCGGTCCCTGTCAAACGCAGCGGCTCGAGTCTGCCGCGCTGCTACTGCGAATCCGATGCTTTTGCGCAGCCACTCGAAGACAGCCAGAGAATTGCCGATGCAGAAAGCTCGAAACTTTATGCAAAAACTTTGTGTCTTTTGCCTGTCGCACGTAGCGGTGGAAGCGTTGACATTGACGTTTTTCTTACTTATTCCGAGCGTTTAACGTGTATACATGGTCCGAGCGACGTGTTTTTCTCACTTTGTGTGAAACCATCAGCATTAGCAAAGCGCTACGAGGCGTTTATTGAGTCGATCGATCTAAAGCCATCATCGGCCGTAAGGAATCGAACGTTGACTCGAAACACAGAGGGAGAATCCGTTCGCGCTATAATAATGGAAATAGCGCGCGCGACTCGACCTTTCAATGGTGAAAATTTCTCGAGCGAGACGAGAAGGAACGACAGAGGGAAAAGCTGCCTAGGCAATGTCGAGTCTTTTACGCCGGACAGTAGACAATCATTTTGCGGAGAAATCGAGTATTAATTGCGACTAATGCGAGCAATCTTCGGGAAAGCAACGGCAGCGGCTCGCTGCAGCGTGCAAAATGTTAAGGCTGATCGACTGAATTTACATCGCGATTGTACTTTTCGCATCCTCGCTCGGCTCTCGATCTCTAAACTGTAATATCGCTTTCGATCGAACGCCCAAGTACATTAACGCGCACTGTGCGTATCGCTTTAATCGCGACGATCGGTCTCGCGATGGGCCATAGTTTTACTTTCTGCGGTGAATACAAGTGTGTTGTCTCGATGACACTTTAAATACTCATAAACGTCGGTCGCTTCAAACAATAGGACACTTTTTTCTTCCATTTCTTCGAAGAATAATTTAGCGAAGCATCGCCAAATGCTAAATGTGTGAATAAATACGTATATAACGTCACGTGCGTTTAAGAATGCTCTAAAATCGCATGGCTGTTAAACCGCATGTGGTGTACAATTTTCAAGCGAAGAACATGTGTCACGATCCCGCGGGCAACTCGACTTACACAGCATTTAAGAGGGATTTTGCAGCGAACAGATCGTTACGAAATATTATCAAGATCGTTTGAGACTCTGAATTATAAGTGGCAAACAAGGCCTTTTTTCCATGTCCCGGATAGAAAAAAAGAAAAAAAAAATCGATCGATTAGGCGAATCTCAAATTTTCGGTAGCTCGAGTTGCTGAACGGTATAAAGAGGCCTGCACGAGCCTCTCGTGCTTTCCAGCGCAGTCCAATTAAATCGAGCTCGGCGATAACGTCGTGTTCATTTTTGCGTGACAGAATTATATGTATACGAGAGAGCTAAGCAAGGAGTACGCGTTGTTGTAACGTTTGTGCATATATAGGCTTGGCGAAGCACTAGGAATGTTGAATGCCCGATACTTGACACGCAGGCGGCTCGAGGCGGCGTAAACACGTTGATAAACAATCATCCACATGTGCATGCACGATACTTGGCACGCGTTTCACATTTAATGCTCTTATTGATTTCTTTTATTCGATCGTGTCACATTGCTCAGTCCAATTATACATTTATAAATGTATGTAAAAAGCGCGTAACGGCGAGGCTAGTGGCTCGGTACGATTGTTTCAAACGATCTTCTCGCTCCAGCGATTGCACCGACTCCTTGGTCTGTGCTCAAGAAACAGAAAAGATATCGAGCATACATCAGTTTAATTGGTGTACTAGCCTAGGATGGACCGATCGATAAGTTGTATCATGCCGATGTGTGTGTATAAAAGCAGAATTTCTCAAGCGAATCGGCGCCGATTCGGTGAAAGTAACAAATTCGCTGCATAAGGTGAAAAATGTTTTTCTCAATTATCGGATGTGCAAATCGCTTGAAATCGTCACACGCAGCAGCAGCGGCAGCAGCCGCAGCCGCGCCGGAAAAATGTCGCGCGACGAGTTATACAAATCGTTATTATCGCACGTGCGCGCGCGAGAGAGAGCCCGCGAGTGTATCAGGAAAGTAGGCACACGATTACGTATTAATTGGCTGCGTGTATATAGCGCATAGCGAGCCGTTTTTCTGCGACGACGGAGCTTGGTGCGCGCGCGCCCGCGACGCACACGAGTCGCAGCTGATATATCGTGCATGTGTCTATATGATCGCATTACGTAAATGAAATGTGTGACGCTGTATAAAATAGACTCGCAACTTTCTCACGACAAGGCACAATTTGCTTTGTCTCTTTCTCCCTCGGCTCCGCGCGTATAATATCTGCTTAGTTGAAACGTCCAATTAAGCAGCCGAAACACTTGACTGTACACTTATTCGCGGCGTCGAGTCGCATGGAGCGCATCTTCGCGTATAGCTCGTGTGTGTATGTGTATATAAGCGGTACGCTACGCTCTCATACAACTGCGGAGGAATAATCGCGGCTAATATTCGCGCGCGATGCCATCGGAATAACAAAGCCCGCGAAACGATCCTCCCGCGCCGCGTATAGAGTATTATACGCATGTATGCGGTAGTAGTGGTCGTTGCGTACCTTTGGCGACCACCCCGGACGATGTGCATTCCTACGAGCGCACACGTCTCTTGCTCGGTGCGCGCCAGTGCAGCGATCTTTGCCGATCCGGCAATGTGCCCCACGCTTTTCGCTTCTACGTGTGTGTGTGTGTGTGCGCGCGTGTGTACGATTGGTTGCGTCGTTTCGAGTAGGTATACCATAGGTACACGCGAGCCAAAGGACTCGATAGCTGGTGCACAGAGTCGTAGTTCGAAACTGCGATGGGGGCCGCCGCGTGTGTACATTACACATACTTGCAAAAGTGCATACATGTGCATGGGTGCACTAGGCAGTCCCAGGCAGTAGGATAGACTACTCGAGTATTCTCTCGATGCAGCGCTCATAGCTCGAGAGCTGCCTAGCGGCGAGTAACTGTATAAATGCACGGCACACACGCGGAAGAGGGCCCGCACGAGCTAGGTCTCGTGCACCCAAGCACTCGAGTCGCAGCCGCCACCTCGCCTTTCCGACGCCGCCGCCGCCGCCGCCGTAGCTATGCTTCCCATGCAAGATGAGTCTCTACGTGCACCGCAGACGCTGCAGTTCTATTGCTCACGTACACACACGCATATACATTCGTAGTGTACGATATGCTCGTACATTATACGTATACAGACAACGGCGAGCAAATATACGTGCAAGATTAGAGCGGGACAGAGCACTCTCGAGCTCCGGATCGAGCCGCGACGCCACCGCCACCGCCGCCTTTCACTGTATATATACGATGCTGCACGCTGCACATTGCGCAGCGCTCGATTTATTTTTTATCCGCATCGGAAATGCAACGAATCGAAGAGAGATCATTGTCGCAATCCCAAGAGCCACGCGGATCGGCAAAGATCGTCCTGCTCGATCTCTTACTTTTTCCACAGCTGCGCAGAGGGCCGCGGCTGGCAATCGAGCTCGCGGAGAAAGAGGCATAACAATTTTTCCACGTGTGTGTGACTGGCTCTCTCGGCTCGAACTATACGTATATACCTTCGATTTAATCGAGAGGGAATGCCCAGAGATTGCACTCGGCTGCGGGAGGCAGTTCGGAGAGAGAGCGAGAGATGCGAAGAGACGGTTAGATAATCCGTCAATAATGAATGAGCTTGCAGCGATCGTACGAAAGCCGCGCTGCTGCACGGTGAGGAATCTTTTCCGCCTGCGCGCCAAATTGATCGTGCCCGAGCATCTCGTAGAAAATCCAATTAATATGAGCTTCGGTATACCAGCGATCCGCGCTCCATGTTTATGAACTTGAGACAAAAAATACTTCTACGCGAATACGCGTGCTCTTTTACTTATAACTTACATGGTAAACTTACGCGGCGCGTATCTTTGTGCAGCGTTTTACGAAATTGACCTCGCTCACACGTTTACAGAAAACGGAAGAATCGCTTATTTTCCAATGATTTCCATAGATGAAAGATAAGGAGACAATTTTCCATTTCAAAACTAGGTCAATCAAACGTAAGAAAAAACTTGAAAATATTATCCAAGCAAACGATCGAAAATTGAGACTTTAAAAATGGTTTCTCAGACGCGTTACAGGCGGCTGATTTTAAAATAGCGTGCACGGACGGAAAGAAAAAGAACAAAAAATGAATTAATGAATTGCGCATGCTGTAAGTACATTACTGTACTTGATAATCTTGTATGCAGTTTTACGAAAAAGGCGAAATTGAAAAATAATTGGTGCCGCCAGTAGTGTAGTGGCCCAGGCCAGCAATTACGACAGCTCGCAAGCGCGCGCTCGAGTTACTTAAAAAACTCGAATGACACTTACATTTACGAAATGCGCAAAGCTAGAATGAAGCTGCCTCGCTCAAAAGGCGGCTCATGGCGCGTTTGTAACGTTCGACGAGTGTTTCGCTCTCGAAAAATTCTTTATGTTCTTCCGGGCAGACTGCTTGAAGCGCACATTTCCCAAGGCGCGTCGCGAGCGTAGAAAATTCAAAGGCTAAAACGTATCTGGCTAACTTTGTCGGAGGTTTCGATGCCTCGCTCTCTATATAACACACGTGCAGCAGTATACGTCCGATCTACGAACGAGAAGCGAGCGCACATATTTTACGTGTATTCCCATTATAGCAGCGTATACAAATAGTCGGTGCGCGACGCTGTAAGCGCGTGCAGAGATTTGGCTCCGGCTTTTAAAAACGTTTTATTATACACATACACAAGCCGATATGCAATTGCGTTTGAATGCGCGCCTGCTGTACTCGAGTCCGTGAATTCATATTATAATATATGTACTCGTGTGTTAGCATGCAGCAAATGGAATATATTCTCTCGATCTATATGACCGGGACGTATAATGCGCATGGACGTGTACAAGAGTCGCGGCGAGTGTAACGCGTTCGTATTCTAGGAATAAGCGCGTCGAGATGGTTCATTGCTCGTGTCTGCGTGTGTGTGTGTGCATGTGCGCCGTTCGCGATTCCACATTGTGCGCGAGCGACGCGCTGGCATTTATCGTCCGCCCCCATTTCTACGAGCTGACATAATATTCTTTATGTATTTGTGTGTATAAATACGCTTTCGCGAGTTATAGGGAACGAGCTCCGAGATTGCTAAACGTGTCGTGATCTTTGCATGTAAGACCCGCTCGCGATTACGATCCTCGCGACATTCGCCGAGCGTTTATAGATGCATGCTGCACTGCTCTATCGGGCTGGCTCTGCCATCGTCGCGCCTCGTAGGTCGACGAGAGCCCCATTCGCGAGTGCAGCATTTTGCAAGTTGGACGATCTCAGCTGCAATATAATGTCCCACACGTCGAGCTTTTACAACACCAGCGCTACAATTAAGAAGAGCGTAATCGATGGCAACAGCCATAGCAGTTTTTCCTTTTTTGACTCGCGTGCGTTTACAGCGATACAAACTCGCGCAATCGGCCAGTTCGATCGAATTCTTATGTCATAAAACGTATCTTGTAAAGTTGGCCTGCACGACGTGTTTTGCGATCGCATACGCGAATCGTTAAAAGTCGAGGCGCGTCTCCCTCGCAGCAAATTTGATGATTTTTAGCTCATATCCACCAAACCGAGCCAAGGATATCATAACACTCGAGATTTTAAAAGGTACGAGGCGTATTATTAACGTGCTCATAAGCCCGAGAGAGAGAGAAAGATGATTATTTCGTCGAGTCATCGGGGCATTTCTGCGAACGGATAGACCGATAAATTGCCAACGATAAGGCCTGCGGCCCGCGCGCGTATATGCGAATACCGTGTATACATGCGCGCGCGCGTAAAAAGCCTGCCAATATACCGAAAGCTTATCGCATCGTGTGTGCAGCGGAGAGCTGCCTGTAGCGCTGTGTGTACGGCGATCGGCGGCGCACACCCCGTCTTCGCCGATCGAGAAATAATTTTTGCGAGAAACCTGCATGAGCGCGACCAAAACCGAGCGCGCGCGAGCGAGAGAGAAAAGAGAGAGAGAGAGAGAACAAGCTGACTTGGTTGGTCTGTATAATAATGGAATCATTGAACTGTCTGTGTTGCCTGTGGTGTGGCCCAATCGTCATCGTCGTCATGGTCATTGGCATCGTCGTATCGACATGATCGCATCATCATCATCGTCGTCGTCATTTTGTCATCTCTAACTTTGCGTGCTGCTGCGCTCTCAAAGGCGGCAGCAATAACGGGAGCGGCAGGGACCTGGACAGGACGAGTTTCGGCAGTGCCGGCAGTGGCAGCGGCGGCGGCGGTGGTGGCCGGCCACAGCCTCGCGCCAGGCGCACCCAGCGCAGCCGCGTCACGCATTCGGAAAAGCGCTATCACTCAGGTAGCTCATTATCACAAGATTCTCATTATGTCGCTCGCATTACACGGATATGTATCCTCGCTGTGTAGAAATTGTTGTTGCTCCTGCATTTTATATATTATATATACGTTACATGTACGTACTATCTGTTGTATATTGCTCGTGCTCGTACTTTTTTTTTAACCCTGAGTCCCGAGAGATATGCCGATGTTGCTCTTGAGACTAATTTAAAAACGAGCTTGATCGTTAAGTAAGCGATGCATGATGTATACCATACAGAAATTCCTTTTCTCGACCAAAATGCCGCATGATACCTAAGAACATAAACATCCAGCGGCTTGTACCAAATTTGCATTTTTAGCATGAATACATATTCTCATAAATAGCTAGCCAATTTATCGATTCACTGATCATCGATGCCGTCAATGATAAGTTATTTCAACTTTTTTATACATATATTTAATTTTAATAAAAAAATCTCTGTTCAATTTTACTATATTCATCAGTTTTTCGTTCAATTTGATAGAATAAAAATTATGATAAGTTTTTTTACTCGACTGTGAAGACTAAATAAATTACGAATAGCCCAATTGATCAGTAGATATTCATACAGCGTGACTCATTCACGTTAGGTCTGATCATTTAGTTGTGTACGATCTCGTGCAGTATGGCGACTTGCGAGATTTATTAAACACGGAAAAACGAGAAAAATAATAATGCAGCAGTTTTTCTACCATCATTCAATTATTATACGCTGACTGTTTTATTTTTTCCATTATGCGTCTTATAACATCTCGTGCAAAAGTTTCTTGTTGGCTTTGCTTGCATCGTTTTTCATATGCCCGTTATGCATTTTATCAATATTATATACTATAAAGTTCTACTTTCGCTTTAAATTAATCTTCTTCATAACTATAAGTTCTGGTGATGGTGATACCTTGAATAAGCTTGTTGATTGTTAATCTTCTATGATCAAAACGTGATCAAAAAGCTCCTGATGTTACTTTTTCTATAAACTATAATAGATTTCAATTTTCATTATCATACTTTTATCTATCTATGTGTATGCTAGTTGCCACTAAGTATTCTCATTTACTAGCTGTCATTTAGTAGTTGTGCATTTGGATGGTTGCGTAGATATTTTTCGTAGATATTCGCTACACCACGAGCTGTGGCGATGATCTCGAAGTAGTTGCTTGAAAATGTTGTCGAATGTTTTCCTATTTGTCTGCTGATGTTGTTGCATGCGTCGTCCGCGACCCCGCAGGCAGTCGCCCGACATCCAATAGCGAGAGCCTCCTCGGTAGCCCAGGTTCCGGCCTCGCCTCGACCGGAGCTGGCGGCGTCGGTGGTGGCAGCAACGGCAACAACGGCAACCTCGCCAACAACAACACAAGCAACAACAACACCAACTCCTCCTCGGCCAATAGGCGCGGCAATCGCAGGCTAACTCGCAACGAAAGTCGATATCATTCTGGTGAGTATATACATCATCCGACACGCGCACAAATACACATGACACATGCGTTAAACATATATATTATCTACAATCTGCGATACACCTACCTCCACTTGAACCCCTACAAGCAATCCAAGTCCTTTTGGAAGTAGCATATATCTGTGTGTTATATTACACTCGGTCGGCATCTCATGGTGAATCAACCCGACGATTTGTAGAATTCCCCGAAAATTTTCTTAATCCTCCCTGTATCGATCGATGAATTTATTACACTTACTTGTGTCTCACTTTGTCCATTTCGACGAGATATTTTTGGTGTATTTTTTCGCCTGTTATTGCATCATTTGTGGTTCCTTATTTTCTGATTCGACCAGCAGTGTTTATGAAGTATATTTTTTGTAGGTCAGTGTGTGAGTAATATTCCACTTTGTTGTAGATATCAAATAGTAATTTATGTTGCGTGAATTATAGAATACATAGTAGAATTATATTGTTTATTGAATGAAGGTATTATCTAAATTAAATTTTTAATGTTATCACTATTGAGTGATGCAGTAGTGAATGAAAATTATTGTAATATCTGCGAGATGAAACATTTTATTAATAATGTTTTAAATATTATTTTACCAAGGTATAATCAACTTTCCTTTATGGGATTGAAATGTTATTTTCAGATGATTCGTCAAACAAGGAAAATGTTTATCAAAATATTCTGGCGATTTTTCTAATCGATTTTTTTAAATTACCAACTTATTTTATTATAAAACATTAAAAAAAGTTTGTGTTATGATGTTCATAAAATTTATTTTTGACTTTTTAAAATTAAAATTTAACATTGGCAAAAAAGGGGAGGTAAAAAAAGAATGTCTTGGATCACAAAGCCGAAACGGTACCTTTGATGTTGCACAAATACTATTTTTCTTGAATTTCACAATAAAAAATAAAATTTTTGTTGTGGCCGAAAATTTAATTTCAATGCGGTATCAAGAAAAGTTATTTTTTCCCGATGCAATTCGTAGAGTTAGGTAGTTTTGGTTGATGAAAGGATGAAAGGATCCAGATTTCAAGAAAATGTACAATACCGTTAACATAATACACTTGAATAAATCTCAGATTCTTTCCTATTTCGTTCTTATTGATTTCGATTTTTTTAAATTGAAATTTTCGTGCGCAATTATGTAAGAAAAATATACCGAGTTTGAAAAAACAAAAAATAGTCACATTAGTATCTCTGAGTAGAGATATCTCGTGTATTGCGAGCGCAAGAATTGCACAAATTTAGGTGCGTGCGTCCAAATATAGTAACTCTCGAGTGACGTGAGACGTACATGAAGCTTCAATACAAAGCAAATACTCGAACGTGTAAATAAACAGCAGCATTTTTAAGTGTTGGTGTACCGAGCTGCTCTAGTTTTGTCGTACCGTGATACAGTAACAATATTTAATGCTCAACTTTCGTTTGAATTTTTCGTGATCTTTACAAACACATTTTGGCCTTATTAAAAACTATAAGATATAGTAAACTCATCGATTAAAACAATTAATAGTTACGAGTTGCATCGTAGCCTGAAAACGTATTATTCAAAATTTACTTTTTTCTCGGTGAAAATATAAAGTTTTAATTAACGTGTGCTTATAGTTTTATAAAAATTTCGTGATTCATTTGCATTTGCTTGATTCGTGATCGATCAATTTTAGCGACGTACAACGAATTATTACAGGTAAAATAAAACGGAGCTGCAAATATGCATTGAAAAAGCGCTCCGACTATCAGGTTTAACACTGGTTATATCTGTACAAAAGGCTAACGAGAGCGCGCGCGCGAAAGAGAGAGAGGTGCGAGAACAAGAGAGTCCAGGGCAGCTATAGGCATAATCGGCTCGTAAATTTCTGCATACCACCCTATAAAACTTCGTCCTCGTCGAGGGAGATAAAGTCGGTTGGCAAAAAAAAAGCAAAAAAAAAACAGTCTCGTGCTTGGGCGCGTATGAAAGCTGCCAAACAACGAAAGAACGCTAAATCGCACTTGCAGTGTGTGCGCGCGCGACGGCATTCCAGGTGCCTGTATATGCAGAGTTACAGCCGCGTGCATGGCTGCTGCTGCTCTTGTACTGCATGCTCTCGACTGCTGAACGGTAGTGAAACAAAACAAAAGTGACCGCGGCAGCAACCTACGCCTTTGGACTCGAGTCGAGAGGCAGAGAAAAAGAGAGAGAGAGAGAGAGAGAGAGAGAGAGAGAGAGAGAGACAAAAGTATGGTACTCGCGAGACTCGCGACCCACACGTTTTTGTCTATGCATGCAGAGGTAAATGTTGCAGCGAAAGTCGCGCCGAACGCGTACATACTGTATCTGTCGCAATTGACCCAGCAAAGCCAGTTATTTGCTTCTTATATACGGAGACCTATAAGTGTTATAAACGCGAGACTGATTGCGCTCTAATATATCCTCGAGTGTTCGACTTTGTGTTTTTCGGTATTTTTAATGACAAATAATTTTTTACGCTGCATTTTTTATGCGTGATAAGTTGAAGTTCGGTATAATTTAAATTGGGGAAATACAGATATCAAGAAGATGACCTTGCGATATATTAGACCATCAAAATCGGTAGTATGAATAAAATTGACAGGAAATAGAAAAATTATTGTCATTGGAATGAAAAGTTTAATCGTTGAGTAGGAATCTCGAATAATAATCGAAGAAACGTTTATGCCAACAGAAGTACGACAGGAGGCTGTGCAGCAAGCGTTGGCAGCGATGCAGAGCAGACCGAAACCGTCGCTGCCGATGCCTTCGAAGCGCACCTCGGTCATGGCGCGCAGCCCCGAGCGCAATCAGCAGCAGAATCAGCAGCAGCAGCAACAGACCAATCAATCGAAACGCGAGCAGCGCAACACGAGCTCGTCCGGCGTGGGCGGGGCCGGCGACTCGAGCAGCGACGAGGACAGCATCGTCACCGAGGAGAGCCCCGGCGCCGGGGGCCCGAGCGGTACCGGTCTCAGCGACACCAGCAGTACGGGCTCCGCCAGGGACACTCCACCGCCGCCCCGACCTCCGGCCAGAAGACCCCCGGCTGCGGATATAACCGACATCGCCGAATACTCGCCGCACTCGTATTGCAATCTGGTGCAAGTTCAGCCTCCGGACGTCACCCACACGACCACTCAGAGCAGGAGAACAGCCGGTTAGTTCGATCGAGAGTCTGAGCACGTACGTGTTTAATAGTCTCGTCAATAAGTGCCTAATTTTTTCAGGAGCTGATCGAGTAAACAGGTACCACGTCGTGGAGGAAAACAATACGGGTACGGCGGGCCGTTGGAAGGTCTCGGCGAAAATCCAGCAGCTCCTCAACACCCTGAAGCGGCCCAAACGACGACCACTGCCAGAATTTTACGAAGACGACGACATTGAATTGGAAATAGCGGCCAATACTAAAGACCCGAACGCGCCTAAGCCCGAGGGTGGCACCATGACTCCGGCGGTAGGCGAGACGCTATCCGTGCCTTCGGGGCTCCCGAGATCCGTCGAGTCCGCCATACAGAGGTAAGCGCGTCGAAATCGGCAATCGGGCTCTTCTCGATTTTCACCCCGCTCGTAATTGCGCGCAGGTATGGCTCGGCGTCGTACAAAGCCCCGGCAGCCACAGTGCTCGACCCGAACGGCAAGCTCTGCATCACGCTGACCTACGGCAAGCTGCTGAGCCGCTCCTACAAGATAGCCTACACGCTGCTCAACAAGGCCATCACCCGCGTCGTCGGCGAGTGCTGCCTCAAGCCGGGCGATCGCATCGCCCTGGTCTATCCAAACGACGATCCCATCAACTTCATCTGCGCGTTCTACGGCTGCCTACAGGCGGGCATCGTGCCCGTGCCCATCGAGGTGCCGCTGACCCGACGCGACGCCGGCTCCCACCAGATTGGCTTCCTTCTGGGCAGCTGCGGCATACAGGTACGATACGCAGACACTTACTTTATCGTAATGCTCGCTAACTCCGACTAACTCGTTTCGTCTTGACTCGTAGATCGCATTGACCAGCGAGGCCTGCTTGAAAAATCTGCCAAAAACGTCGACGGGCGAGGTCGTGGCGTTCAAGGGCTGGCCGAAGCTCCATTGGTTCGTCACGGAGCATCTGGGAAAAACGCCCAAAGACTGGATGCCGCCAGCGCGCCTCACCGACGATACGCCGGCCTACATCGAGTACACCACGGATCGCGATGGTTCCGTCATGGGAGTCACGGTCACTCGAGCTGCGATGCTGGCGCACTGCCGCGCTCTCACACAGGTACGTCGCCTTCGACGGCTCACTTTGGCTTCGGTTCTATTTGTAATTTGACTCTCGCGTTTACTCTTGTACAGGCTTGCGGCTACACGGAGGGTGAAAATATGGTCTGCGTGCTGGACTTCAAGCGCGAAGTCGGTCTCTGGCACAGTACACTGACGAGTATTCTCAACGGCATGCACGTCATCTTCATTCCTTATGCCTTGATGAAAGTCAATCCCGCCAGCTGGATGCAGATGATCACGAAACATCGAGCGACCGTCGCCGTGGTCAAGTCTCGAGATCTGCATTGGGGTCTGCTAGCGACCAAGGACCACAAGGACATATCGTTGTCGACTCTCAGACTGCTGCTCGTTGCCGACGGAGCCAATCCCTGGTCGTTGTCGTCTTGCGATCAGTTCCTCTCGGTTTTCCAGCCCAAGGGTTTGAGGCCCGACGCCGTGTGCCCTTGCGCCTCGTCGAGTGAAGCGCTCACGGTGTCGATCCGAAGACCAGGAAGAGCTGGCGTAAACGCCACCGGACGAGGTGTTCTCAGCATGTCGGGTCTCAGTTATGGTGTCGTCAGAGTCGATCAGGAAAATTCCCTTACTTCGCTCACCTTGCAGGACTGCGGACAAGTCATGCCTGGCAGTGAGTTTTCTTTTTAACAACTTCTATCCTACTCATTCATCATTAATTTAATTTTTTTCTTTTCTGCTCTTATTTTCAGGCGTCGTATCGGTTATCAAGATGGATGGATCACCGCTAGTCTGTAAAACTGATGAGGTTGGCGAGATTTGCGTTCACAGCGCTGCTACAGGTAGTCAATACTGGGGTCTCAAGGGACTGTCCAACAACAACTTTAAAGTTCAGCCGCTTCAAGCGGACGGACAGCCGCTGGGAGACGTCGAGTACACGCGCTCGGGACTGCTTGGCTTTCTCGGTCCGGGTAATCTTGTGTTTGTATGCGGTTCTCGGGATGGCCTCATGATTGTCACGGGCCGCAAACACAATGCCGACGACATCATAGCCACGGTCCTCGCGGTAGAGCCAATGAAGTTTATTTATCGGGGTCGAATAGCCGTATTTAGTGTCAGAGTTCTCAGAGATGAAAGAATATGTGTGATAGCTGAACAGCGTCCCGATTGTAGCGAAGAAGAGGTATGCATTTCTATTAAAACTTGATAAAGCTCTGCATCAATAATTTAATCTTCGTAATAAATTTCCACAGAGTTTTCAATGGATGTCGAGGGTGTTACAAGCCGTGGACTCGATCCACGCTGTTGGGATTTATTGTTTGGCTTTGGTACCACCGAATTATCTACCGAAAACACCTCTAGGTGGAATCCATTTGTCTGAGACTAAACGGCGTTTCCGCGAGGGTACTCTTCATCCAGCTAACGTATTGCTGTGTCCACATACGTGTGTCACCAATTTACCAAAGCCACGTGAGATTCATTCGGGTAAGTCGACCAACGCTAAAGCTCAAATAGGGTGAATGCGGACTGGGTGAGAGTTCGATTTTTTGTGAAAGCATGGTTTGAATGGCTTTGTTATTTCTTGGAATTCCACCTCTTTTTTTATTCAACTCAGAAATTTGTAATGAATTTGATTGTTGTATGGATTTTTAAATCTTGTAAATTTGATGTTTTTAGGCTGTGTTTATACTTGATAATCAAAATCAAATAATCTTATTATTAATTTTTTTATATGATTCAGTGGTCTCGTTAATTATTTTAATTTTTCAGTTCATTAAATTTCAAAAGAATATTTCTCATTTCTTTTCGGATGGATTGTTAATAGCTCTATGAAGAATGGTTATTTTTTAAATATTTCGTATCAATGTTAAATTTTTCACTATTTCTTGTTTGTTATTTAGTTACATGTGATTTTGAAGTAGTTAAAAATGCTCAAACTGAAAATTACTTCTACTTGCATTATCTTTGTGTTTTACATTATTCTTGTTTAATCCAAAAATAAATTCTTTGAAGCAGGTTACATAAATTTTCCTCGTTATAAAGATTTGTTCAACTTTTGACTTTTTTCTTTTGCAATAAAAATTTCTGAGTTGAACTGAAAAGATGGAAAATTTTATAAAATAACAATGACATTCGCGTTACGATTGTGGACAGTATGAAAGGTATTTAGAGAGCAGTTTTCGCTAAAAAGTAGAAGCTGAATAATAGTCAAAATATGCTAGTTGAAGATCAAAATGAAATAAGTCAAAACCTGTTGAGTTTATCCAAATGATATCAATCGTGGACGACGAAACAGGGACAAGATCTTTTGAACTGACATACTCCGTAAACAGTGTTTTACTTTTTTTCTTTAATTTGTTAGTTGTTTTTGCTTGTGCACTCAATGTATTATTGTTTTTCTTTTTTTTTTTTCACTTTTAGATACTACTTTACATTCTAAAGTTTGTTGATCGTTTTATTGAATTTTACTTATTTGATAAAAACTTTATTAGTTCTCTCTCTTTCTTTTGGCTGAGTTCGTATAAACCCCCGAGTTTTTCTTGAACATACCTAGACAAGTTGCAGTCAGTTTTCGAGTTTGCATCAACAAGTTCGAAAACGTTTATAAGATACTTAAAAGCGTATGAACGGTCATTGATCGTCAATGCGCTACGGTTGACGGTTCGTTTCGCCGACAGCGAGCGTGATCAGAACTCGTGCGTTTCTGGCCTCAGTCAGAGGAAAGTCTGGTGTAGCTGCTCTTCTAAAATGTTATGTTGTTGGGATTTATTTGAGCATTTGCGTTGGTTCACTAACATCAAATTCGCGGGGGCGTGTAGCGGGAGATTCTGTTTCAGATGTGGGCCCGGCAAGCGTCATGGTCGGAAACATCGTCCAGGGCAACAGGCTGGCATCGGCGCAAGGTCGAGACTTGGGTGTGCTCGACGATGACAGTGACCACGCTAAAAAGGTAAGTTATTTAAGTCTGATTTTTCGTCAGTCCGACGATTGACGATCGTCGCTTGTGCCTTTAACATTGATAATGACCATCATAGTATCAGTTCATTTCGGAAATCCTGCGCTGGCGAGCCGTCGGAACGTCGGATCACGTGATATTCAGCTGCCTGAACTCGAAGGGTGCAGTAGCGTCGTCGCTGTCCTGCTCTCAGCTGCACAAAAAAGCCGAACGCATTGGAAACTTGCTGCTGGACAAGGGCCGCCTTAATACCGGTGACCATGTGGCCTTGCTCTTTCCCCCAGGCACCGATCTCATTTGCGCCTTCTACGGATGCCTTTACGTCGGTGCCGTGCCGGTGACCATCAGACCACCGCACCCGCAAAATTTACAAACGACTCTGCCGACTGTACGCATGATAGCCGACGTCAGCAAGTCAGTTCTCATTCTCACTAATCAGACAATCATGAAACTGCTGAAATCGAAGGTACGTAAATTCATCCGATAGCTTTGATTGTCATGACGAAATCTCATTTATGTTTCTCGATTTTTCATTCACAGGAGGCCAACAGCGTCGTAGAGACGAAGAGCTGGCCAACCATCCTCGATATGGAAGACATGCCAAAGAAGAAGCTACCGGTGCTGTATCGCGCGCCGACCGCCGAAATGCTGGCCTATCTCGACTTTAGCGTATCAACCACGGGTATGCTGGCGGGAATTAAGATGTCTCATGCCGCTGTTACCTCGCTCTGTCGCGCCATGAAATTGTCCTGCGAGCTCTATCCCTCGAGGCATATCGCGCTCTGCCTCGATCCTTACTCAGGACTGGGCTTCGCTCTATGGTGCCTCAGCAGCATATATAGTGGTCATCACTCCATCCTTATCCCCCCATCTGAGGTACCTAAACATTTCCATGTTCCACGAT
The DNA here is from genome assembly GCF_000599845.2 of Trichogramma pretiosum. NCBI lineage: Eukaryota > Metazoa > Arthropoda > Insecta > Hymenoptera > Trichogrammatidae > Trichogramma > Trichogramma pretiosum. Next base: position 211,717 of record NW_019641641.1, on the reverse strand, counting down.
GGCAAACTTTTTATTTTTATGGACAACGCTAATTTTTTTGTTCCTTTGTTACAGGTTGAAGCAAACCCAGCCCTATGGCTGTCAGCTGTCAGTCATTCGCGTGTTCGTGACACTTTCTGCTCGTACGGTGTCATGGAACTATGCACCAAAGGTTTAGGCTCGTCGGTTAATACGCTAAAAGCTCGTGGAGTCAGTCTAGCTTGTGTGAGAACTTGCGTTGTAGTGGCCGAAGAAAGACCAAGAATAGCTTTGACAACAAGCTTCAGCAAACTTTTCTCCGCTCTTGGCCTCAGTCCTCGTGCTGTGTCCACATCCTTCGGTTGTAGAGTCAACACTGCCATATGTTTGCAGGTTTATTTCTTTCTACTACTAGATATACTGCTCGTAGTTTAATTCGTAAGTAACATTTTACTGTTTTTAATTTCAGGGCGCGTCGAGTCCCGAACCATCGACGGTTTACGTCGATCTTCGTGCCCTGCGTAACGACCGAGTTTCACTGGTCGAGCGAGGATCACCTCACTCATTATGCTTAATGGAATCTGGCAAACTCTTACCCGGTGTCAAAGTCATCATAGCAAATCCAGAAACCAAAGGGCAATGTGGCGACTCGCATCTAGGAGAGATCTGGGTTCAGTCGTCGCACAACGCCAGTGGCTATTTTAGCATTTACGGCGATGAAAGTGATTACGCTGACCACTTTAGTGCGCGCTTAGTAACGGGCAACACCGGCGAAGTATATGCACGAACTGGATATCTCGGTTTTTTGAGACGCACAGAATGCGTTCAGCAGGCCCCTGAGGGTACTGCTGTGCCTGCCGATAATACATCGACCAATAGCGCATCCGACCTTGATGTGTCCAGAACTGATTCAGAATTACATGACGCCGTCTTCGTTGTTGGAGCCTTAGATGAAGCTATTCTTTTAAGAGGCATGAGATATCATCCGATTGACATCGAGAATAGCGTTATGCGGTGTCACAAGAAAATCGCTGAATGGTAAAAATATCAATAATAAATTGTTCCGATTTACTGAATAGATATATTAATTACATTTTAATTTTTTTTAGTGCTGTGTTTACGTGGACAAATTTATTAGTTGTCGTGGTTGAACTCGATGGCAGCGAGAGCGAAGCTCTCGATTTGGTAGCACTTGTGACAAGCGCTGTATTGGAAGAACATCATCTCGTCGTCGGAGTTGTGGTGGTTGTCGATCCTGGAGTAGTACCGATTAATTCACGTGGAGAAAAGCAGCGTATGCATCTGCGTGATGGTTTCCTAGCTGATCAGCTCGACCCCATATACGTTGCCTACAACATGTAAAGCGTTTTTTTATCAATCGCCGATCTTTATTATTTCGCACAAGCTTCTCTATCGTCTCAAAAGGTTATAAATATTACAACTCTTTCGCTCAATAATTACTTCGTATTTTAATATATTTTGTATACTTGAGATTTGATTTATTCAAATGTGCTTTTTAACTTTAAACAAAAAGATATTTTTTACGCACTAAGTTGACTTTTTTGACTACCAATTTTTTAAATTATTTTTTAAAATAGCGGTTTTACTGCCACAAAATGATTGTATATGGTACTACGGATAATTTGAATCATCACAATACACTTACAATGACTTTTCGAATGTATTCTTATCTTTGAAGGTGATAAGAATATTTTTTTCACTTTTTCGAATGTTTATCATGACGTTTACGCTTTTTTTATGGTATAGCACGTTATTATTGTTGATAATATTATTGCAAAACTGATAATTATTGTTACTATTAGATTGATAGAGGAGTAAGAGCTTAATCTGCGAATTGTTTGTAATCGATAACGTATGACCATATTGTGATCGTATTGAATGGATGAGAGACCAGAGCTAGCGGAATTGTATTTATATAATTTTACTTCTAAAGAAAGCGCTTGAAGTATAAATGTTTTTTTCTACATAAATATGTTTCTAGATTTAAGATGCATAACACTCACACAATCATTAACTCGCACATGAGATTACTTGAAAAAAAAGTAGTGACAATCTTGTATCTTGTCATTTAAACTATTATTTTTATATATTTTATGATGACTACTTGTCAAATTGCAAAGAATATCTAACAAAAAGTGTCACGCACGCTCAAGTTTCTCCAATTGTGGTGAAAATCGGTAATCTCATACCTACGGACACATATGACTGTTTTTTGCCCAGTGTAAATTTGTTAATATGTTTAGTATTTTTAATAATGTATAATTTTTATCTCAATAAGATGTAACGTGGAAATATTAGCTCCAAAGTTAAAACTTCTAACGGCACTTCAATTTTATTATTTTTTTATTTGATTTTAGTGCAATTCGTATTTATAAATTTTTTAACCGCTAGTTTAATTCTCTAAAATTATTAGAAAATAACCACTAGTAGATACTTTGTTAATAGTTCATAACATTTAAAGTAATATAAATTAAGATCGTTGTATTCGTATAGTAATGCAAAATAGTGCCATCAAGCTATTCACTTATAAGACGTCAATTTTTGACGTTCTTATTACGCTTTACCGCGTAATGATATCTACATCTAGTTCTTTTTGAAACGACAATTACACAATTACTTCGTTTGTGCAGCTATTTAATACGTCCTGGAGAAAACTCGTTAAGCATTTTCCAAGTACAATAACAGCTCCAGATGTTACACTTCTGAGATTTTGTACGATGATATGAAAAAAGTTATTTTAATAACCGAATACTGAGGAAAAATTACAATGTACAAGATTGAAAAAATGTTTAAAAGGAAAATAACATATATTTAGAAAATTAATAAATCTTGCGAAAAGTGCTTACATTTCATGATATAACTCAATGCGTACTATTTATATATGAAAGCACTGAAAATTTTGTATATCTCCCTAATTATAAAAACCAAGTCTTGACGCATCTGTTAAAAAAACAGCAATTATTCGGGTTCAAACATAATATTTTAACTTCTAATAACCCGAAATAATGGCTTCAACAAATTCATAAAGTAGATCGTTATTTATTTTCCAAAATAATTAGAATTTAATTTTTGGTGTACCTTTAAAGAGTTATCCCATCCCAGTAGAAATAAACGGAAATTACATAAGCTGGTACGAATTTTATACTATTTGTAATAATCAGGACTTCACTTTACATTTTTATAATAGATTATAATAATAATTACAAAGTGTTCAGTTTTTCTTGTGATGCAAGTCTGGACTAATTTACGTTTGTCAGAGCCAAGTATTTTTAATGAAACGGCATTTTCAGAAAAAAAAACATTTTTACGTTGTGTATAAAAGTGATGAGAACTGTAATTCGTTTCCATAATATTCTTATGTTTCATTAATTGTATTGTGTTTTGTGATAACTTGGTTGGTGCCGAGCAAGTTAAAATTTAAAAAAAATTTTATCTTTTATGATTTTTAATAAAAATGAAAATGAGTGTAAAAAAATTATCTTTCTTTCAGATGCAAAAATTATTCGTAATTGATTAATAAGAATGTATGTTTGGATATTAAATTCTGGTTATTAGTGCAACACGTATTTGGCTGTACAATGTATAAATGTTGATATTAGTAGCGATAATGTGGAATACTTGTCATACCGGTTATATATGTGATGAATTTAGGTCCAGGTCTGGAGCGTACCACAGTCCTAGGGACGGTTGAGTAGTTCAATTTATTCTTTCAAGTATAACTTTACGACTTGATCAGAGCTGAGTTGAATAAGAATTTAAACATGACGAAGAGAAAATGAATAAGAAAAAAAATAAAAGCTCCAACGCCGTGTAAATATTAAAACGATCATTCAAGTCTTAAATGTTATAGTTTTTAAAATGTAAGGTACCATTATAATTTTTATTTCGCATCTCGAACGTATCGTAATTGAATTATTGCTGATAAATTATGTACTATTAGTTGTCATTTATTGAGTAGTGTTTATTGAAAAATAATAAAATAAGCATGCCGTCAGACTAATAACTTCGTTTTTTATTTGGTGCAACTCCAAATCCTTTTCAAATTACTGCCTATCAAGCCCATGGCTTGGAATATTTTTTAATAAACTGAAAACAGAGACTCACGTTTGTCGACAAACGCAGAAAAAATCGTATCGTCAGCATTGTTGTCATCATTTTGTAAAACGGCTGACAATACATGCATTTTTTCTATGCGAAAACTAATGACAAAGAAAATAAGGACAAAATTGAATACGCAAAAAAAACACAATTCATTCGGATAAAAAAATTCGATGCAAACCTTATGATTTCTTATTTATCGTTTTACTCCAAAATTAAAGTGTCACTTCTTGAGGACATTTTTCTTTTCTCTCCATTGTCTGTAATCAAGGCAAGTATTTTTTCTCATGTATCCATTTTGTAAAATAACGATGAACACATACTTCACGTTTATCCGCATTAACAGTTGTAAACTAGTGTATATTTGTATACCCGAAGAATTAAAAAAAATCAATAAGCGTCCTATTTAATCATAAACAATAGCGGCAAAAAATTTTCACTTCGAACTATTTTTTCGCTTCAAATTTGTGGAACGTCAATCAGTTCATAAAAATAGATATTTGTTGTTTGTCTATGCTCGTGTTGCATTACTTACTGTGTATTATGAACGGTCTAACTCATTGGTGCATATAGCGCGACTGGGTTGATGATTGTGCATTGTCTTATCGCAGTTTAAGCCTCAATACAATGTTTCATTCAATTTACTGTGACAAACGATTTTTACTGTTAAATTTTTCCGATAAAACTTTTATTAATCAACTCTGTAGGTCAATTTTTTTTTAAATCTAAGTAAACATTTTATAGGAGTACGATGATATAGTTGATTACCCCTTCAAGTGAAAGTAAATCTTCGGAAAACTTTGGTACGTTTCAAAGGGAATATTAAAAATATTTATTAATAATACAATCAAATAAAACAAAATTATAACAACATAAGTACTAGAACTAAGGGCTGGAGAACGAACCAACGCGTACTGTCAATCACTCGCCGAGACTCTGACGGCTCAAAGCTATATAGGTACTCGTGCGTGCAGACTTTCTCAGTAATTCTCTTCTCTTTTTTTCTGCTCCGGCGATGGTAACGACTGTAGCGGTCTGTGGGCTGTCCGCGCGGTGCCGGCCGCGTGTGCACTTGGCGCACGAGCCTACGCGAGACAGTTCAGCAGCGAGCGTCGCCGACGGCGCACCTCAGTACACGATTCGTGTGTGTGCCGTGCGATTTTCCCGATAGAAAGAAAAGCCCGATCGGGCACCAGTGAATAGACCCGCTTTTTATATGCTGCTTCTCGTGTAAAGTGTGTAATAATTGTGATTTTCCACAGATTGTTTGGTCTCCTTTTATTTTTTTTGGTGTCGCACGAAGATGAGTCTATCTTAGACCACTCCAGTAATCAAATTGTTTATGAAAGTGGACGCGGTCACGTGCGACTATCTTCAAAATTCGTCGCAAGTGACACATGCATTTTTGCATTAATTATAATTGCAGATTTTTGTGACAAAGTGTAACTTTATTCTTATTCGGCTCACTTTCAAAATCGTGCACAAAGCCGAGCAGTGGTAATAAAGTATTGATAATGATAACGATGATGACCTCTCGTCAATAAAGATCGAAAAAGTTCGAACACCTTAGAGCTGCACCGGATTCGAGACACAGTTTCTGTCAAAGTGTAGCAAACATTTGGACAAATTTTCTATTTGACTTTGTCTGATTTGTGTCACGTTTGGGTGTCACTCCCACGGCGTTGTAACATTTACCGATCGATAAAACGTAAGCACACAATAGTCATATCCTTTGATATTATTACTATAATCATAATAGGATGTATTAGCACTAATTTTCGACGGGAAAAGTCACCGATATCGCCACAACGACGAGCTAACGATGTCGTGAACTATAGACAAAAGTCATGGGGCGAGCTGTTCGCGTCTGCTCGAAATCGAGATCGAGCCGAGAGTTACTGCTATGGTCCCAGCGCAAACTTAATCGTCGTATTTTCGAATGCTGGAATCTTGACGCGCGTCGCTGATTGCTGTTTACGCCTACAGATATACTTTGACGAATGGGTAAAACGATACTCGTCGGCCGTACGCAACAGCACCGATAGTTTTAGACCTTGTTACGACTTGCGTTTCGATCCCACAAAGTGGAGGGAAAGCCCCAAATTAAAGCCACGGCGGCTCTCTGTCTCTCTTCCTTTCTCTCTTTTAGAATCGGAGCTCGTGGTGAGTAAAACACGCGTTGTCCCCCCGAGCAGCTTCTCGCTCGTATTTCTGGCTCATCTCAGCACATGTATTATACATTTATACGTACACTGTGCGCGCGTGTGCGTATGCGCGCCTTAAATATACGCATTGGGTGACAATAGTTTTTTCCATTTGCTCACTCTGCTTATGTTCGACCAATATCGTCTTGAACGTGACTCGCTCGAGTCTGTACGTTCGATATTTAAATGGCTTTATATTTTGTTCATGTTTATTCAATGGCGCTGATTGAATTTTACGATTTAGCCATCGATTTAGAGTCGTATATACAGCAATGGAGGTAAACTACTGTATATATAATGTATATATTTATTTATATACACGCGGTAGACACGGGAGTACGCGGCATCGCATCGGCTCTGACTCGCACTCGCAGAGCCGCAATGCACGCGCGGCATTCGATAAAATTGCAATTCTTCTTACCTTTGTAATGCACTCGCAGAGACTCGAGAGAGCTAGTTCACGCGAGCTTCGTTTATTTATTTTCCATCCGTCCATCCGATGCGCGACGATTCCCCGTTCTCTGTGACTACTCGCTCCGAGAATTTAAATTGAAACTCGTGTCGTTTGCTGCGTTGTTGCTCGTTACGGCTGCTTTTCGAGTCTACTGCCTGCTCCACACGGACACAGCTCTTTGTCTATTTTCAATTTGCAGGCGTGCTTTTTTTCGAAAAAAATCGAATCAATTACGTTTACTAGGTCCTTCTAAAAGCAAACTCTCTCTTGTTGAAAGTACAGCTTATTCCTCGTTTAATTGCATTACATTCTTTGTTGCCTAAACTGATTAAGATTAAGGGTGTGCAGATCATCCTGAAAAGTCGGGTCGTCTCGAAAAATTTCGAAAGATTTATTACATGAATCCTGATCCAAGCTCAACAGGGTTAAAATGTCGAAGACCTGCAAAACTCTGCGTGCAATGTCATTCCGTTCACAGTTCATTTTTACTTAGTTATTCAATTTAATAATGTATGCTTGCCCTTTATTCACTAACGAACTGTAGGGCTCAAACATGTATACACATCGTGTCACGTATACGAAGAGCAAAACAAAATGAGTTTCCAATATCGATATTTTTATATAGTAGTTTTGAAGTACACCGAACTATTCTGGTACCTTCAACAGAGCTAGTCGAAGCTTTTTTTGTTAAATATGGTACAAAAAAACCTGTGCTGTCGAACTTTATCGAGAAGATGAAAAACCGAGATATAAACTTTTGCTGATGGATGGATATTGATCAATGATAAAAGGATCATAATCACAGATAAATATACCTTTGAATGATGAACATTTTTTTCACAATAGAAATAATAACTCACAGTGTCCAATGCTTATGAAAAATTACCCAACTATCCTCGTAGAATATTGATTTTAATACGATGATAATTGACGAATTTCGATATGAAATTATTATAATTTACGTCATGCATAGTAAATTACAGAGGGTCAACAGTTCCGCATTATATCGAGCGAGTCGGTATATTACTCGTCGCGCATGAGAGAATTTGGAAGTAAGCGGGTATACACGAATACACACACGTGTACAGACTCGCTGATGGGCGAAATAAACATAGTCAATCGTTTCGAAGTTTATGGAAAGTCAATCGAAAAGCGGTGCAAAAAAGTAAGCGATGACGCGATAAAGATAGGCCACAGCGAAAAAGGGTCGATGGTCTCGGGAGTCGTGCACGCGCTCGCCGCTCTGCCGACGTTCTGCATACGCTTATTAATGTAGACGCAAAAGTGTTATCGATCCTCGAGCTGGAACGTACACAGAGGCCTGGTATTATACGTATACTCGCTGGCCAAACGCGCGCCTATATACGCAAGCTCTCTCTCTCTCTCTCTCTCTTCCAGGTGCTCTCATTATTTTTCAACCCGATTTCAGGCCAGGCTTCGAGCACATATCGCAATTTGTTTTGTCGGGCGCTCGTTAGTCGCGCTGAAATTTCTTCTCGCTTAGTTGGAAGAGCAAACGCAACGATTGCAGTAGCTGCAAAATCGAATCGTGCGAGTAGGCTGTTGGTATCGATCGGAATTCGTCGAGTCGGAGGAGCCGCCGACAACTTTTCGTGCGATCGATACGAAATTTTTTGTCATACTCATACTTCTATGGAGTGACGATGGGTCGTGAAAAAGTCGTAGCGATGGAACGATATCGCATAATAAACAAGCTGCAGGCTGCGGGTACGCATTGCATGTATACGTATTTCTTGACCTATGTAAGCGCAATGCGGGAGGATATACTTATGACGAAGTGCCATTGAAAAGAGGAGCATCGCGAGACGTACATCATACACTGCTCAATAATAACTAAGCAAATTGGCACGTAAAGGTGTAAAGAAGCACAATTGTCGCGGTTCGCAGTAAAGAAACGCGAAAAGTGCGGCAAAGACAAAAGCTCGTATCGCATACGTTACGACTGGGCACGCGGCGCGTGCGAGAGACGACAGATCACGCAGAAATTGCCCTGTCACTCGCTGCGCTAAGTCTTCTGCACGCGGCACCGTTCACGTGCCCGTCCCGATAATATATAGATGCGCGGCAGAAAGAGAGAGAGAGAGAGACGCGCTGAAAGTGACACTTGAAAGTATATACATTAATCAGCTGTTGTGGCTGCCTGGAGATGCAGGAGTATGTATACAGCAAGAACTTTGCGCGGTAGTCTTGCATCGCTGCATGCGCTTTTCACGAAAACATAATTGTATGTGATGCTTTGATAAATTAGCGAAACGCAGAGAATACAGTTGAAAGAAGCGAGTCTCGATGCAAGTGCGCGCTCGCATGCTCGTCCGATCGACTCACCGGATTCCGGGGTCTATTTTTGAAAAAAAAAGAAGCAGTACAGGCACGTAGTTTGCGAGACGACGGCTAAATATGTACGTGTAGAGGTATGTACGAGTTATTAGCGTCGAGTTGAACTGGAGTTGGACTTGAGCGCAGCTCAGGGATTTGCCACGATATACGTATATATAAATACTAGTTGAGCTCAACAGCGTCACTGAACTTTGCCTTGAATCTAGCTTGAAATAGTTTATATTCTCTCTCTCTTTCGTTCTCTTTCCCGTTCGACTCGGTGTTGCTCGTTGCATAACTGCGAGAACGGATTTAACCCTCTTTCGTTTTCTCGAGGACCAAAACTGTGTAAGCTGCAGCCGTTCCAAACTACGCTCCGACTTTAGCTGCGTTTCCGGTACGCGTCACGATGATGCTCTTACTCGTGTCGGCTGCGTGCGCGGATCACAATTATATTAGCCAAATGCGATTTTTGTTGTTCGCATTGCGCGCACCAAAAGTTCGCAGCTAGAGCGAGCGTGAGCTTGCAAGCTCGCACGTAGGCTCGTTATACATTAGCGGAAACGAGTTTTAATTGGATTTTTCAAGCGACTAACATCTGTATTACAAAGCATACCGAACTCTGCACATGTTCAAGCTGATCAACATATTGGCTTTTTAATAGTTTCGACCGTTTGAAATCTACAAGTTGTCAATGTATATATATTGCAATAAAAACAAATTTACGACGTTTAACGTGATTGTTAATTATTTATTGAACGCATATCGTCTATCAAACGCTATAATCTAGCAATAGCGCAGCTTATTATAATTTCATTCGCGTAATATGTGATCGATTGCATAGCGTCGATGGTGTCGTTCGTCTACTCGGTATGACAGTCGATACAAGCTACGAGCCTACAAAAGGTCGTTAAACTTGACTATAATTGTATCAATCTGCTGCATATACATAGTACACATTTGAAATAATTCCAACGCGTTTAATTCAAAATCGATAAGTGTCACGTAATGCGATCGCAGCTGCCTGGAAAAATCACTGCGATCGACACTCGCCGATCTTCGTCGTCGAGAAGAAATTGTTTTGTTTGCCATTTTTCTGCGCAGCTTCAAACTTTCGTCCAAAGAATAACGCCTTTATATAGTTCTGCTGAACTCGAATTCATAGTTGAGTGGCGCGACGCAAGCATCGACGCCTTCGATCGCGCGAACGTCGAGCGACTCGTGTTCTTCGAACAAATTGCAAGCTCGACGACGACGAGGCAGCTAATAGATTTCAAATATATCGTTGCCGCTGAAATCGGCATGTAGGCGCTCGGAGCTCTTCCACGGCATGCACATACATCAATAGTAGAGTGCCTGTGCGTATGTATTGGCGCGCGCGCGCGACAACGAGACACGTGACTAAACTCGTGCTCTGCATTATCACGAGTATCGATCCCCGCGCTTTTATGTACGGCAGCGGCTATGTTTTCCACGCACGCCGGAGCGTCGCACGCGATGTGTCATTTTTTATACAATCATAACGCGCGTGCTTTATTGAAATTGTCAGCTGCTGCTCCGCGTCGAGTAGTGTCTGCGGCGCTTCGCGCGCTAACACCCTCGCGCGCTCAATCGATACATGTAACGCTTCGTAACTAGCGCACTTTGTTTTTTTTCCTTTGTTTTTTTTGTAAGCGACCATAGCCCGCGCGTCAAAGAATCACTCGAATACTCGTGGACGCCTGGACAAATACTTATAGCCGCGCGACTATTTCGACCGGCCGCCCGCGCGCGCGCTTTTATTATCGCTCGCCGCACACGATAAGATATTTTGCGAGCTGTCGTTATTATACATCCTGTGCTATACCGCACGGCCAAAGAGCCATAGCATGTGTATTTATGTAGGCATAATAATACACGTGACACGGCCAAACTCGATCGCGATATAAAATTCTGTAATGAAACACGCGCGTCTCAATGGGCAAAGCGCGTAAGATTTTCGCAGCGATGCTTGTGTATTATTGAGTTGCTGCAACGAGTTTATATTATTCTTACATTATTCTCTGTACCTGTGCAAATACTTTATGAAATGTAAGGCGATAGTCGCTTATTTTTACCCGGCCGTGTATTGTCTTGGCAAAAGGAAAATATGTGCGTTGCGCGGCTCGCGCGCCTCTGAAAAAGTATCGCGATAACCCAGCCGCGAGCCATGAGAAATTTAACCTATCTCCTATTACACAAACACGTATGCAAGGGTAGATATAAATACCACCGATTAAAATTATAAACGATAAATCGACTGAATAAATACTTGGGCCGCGCGCACGTACACCGTAATATCGTCTGCGTATTGATATTCGAGACGTGTATTATTTTCGCAGGAGGCTTTGACAAAAGATTTTTTTTTACGCCAACGCACGTCCGAGACATTTTTCTTTTGGCGAAAATATATAACGCTTTATGACATCTGTTATTGGAACCTTCGGTCTCATATACACCCAGAGTATTCAGTTGCAAAAGCGATAAGATAGGTCCATCTTCCTAATACCAAACGTGAAAACTAATTCGATCGCCACATTCCGATGAAAGCTCCTTTCATTATTATTCTCGTCATCCGTGCTTACTCCGATATTTTCAAATTTTTTTTCGGCAAAATAAATTTGCGCGTAAGGCGCTTTACTTCAAGAATACCATATCAATGTCGTTTTATTATCCTTTCATCACTCTATTCCACAAGCAATAACATTGCGTCGATACATTTTTATGCGGTGCAAATTATAAGTCGCGTCAAATTCCAATTCGAATAACTAATAAACCTTTTTATGTATTTTCACGTAATTACAATTGTGACTAAAAATCATTTTCGTCAAATGGTTCGATTCATCCGCGGAAATTGTCAGTTAAATTTTGTGATTTTTTCATTGCCTTTATGAAATATCAGCTATTATACAGTAAAAACATACTTACGATGATTTTTGAATTGAGTTAATATTAAATTTCGATCTTAATATTTCAACTTTTCAGAGAATGAACTCAAATACAAAAGTTTTCTTCGAGTTTAAGATTGTCACTTGTCCTTGTTTGTACGACAAAAGTCCACTCGAACAACCACATGACTTTGGTAAGGCTCTCTAAGTGTCCTCCAGTTCTTTTTCGACAGTGGGTAGCAATATTTGTTAAAAAATTACGTACAAAAATGTATTTTTGTTACTTAGGCAGAGAACACTACCTATAAATACGCGGAAGGCGGTGTAGTATACGTCTTTCGATTTAACGTCACGGCACATGGCGTGTGTGTTATATTGCTTCTAAGAAGTTTAGCAAACGTTAAAATAATGAACTTAATCTGGCCGAAAAAATGCGTAAAAATTTTATTCATTCATGGTAGATGATTATAACAAAGCAATGTCTATTATGACTCAACAAATTTCAAAGATGGGCCCAGACATTACATGGAAATTCGCACGTTATGATATTTCTGCAATTTTTATCAAATCTAAGGCCCCTTGACAACTCGAAATTTGACCCACTTTTTTTTCAAAAAATAAAATCAATGAAAATCAATGAATCAAATAGCCTTCTGCGAATGGCTGTTTTTGAGTTTCAATTTGAATCAAAATGAAATATTGTTTGCTCTTTAAAAAGTTTTCTTTTATAGGGACAAACGAAACTATTATTCAGGATACAGATTGAATAACATAAAATAATAAATAAAAATCCAAAGGATGTAATGAAAACTAACACTCGAACGTATTCTTTGTTATTTTTTCTCAATTTCTGATGAATAGAAATTTTTTCGCAATTGGTCCAGCAAAATTACAATTATGGATTAACCTTTGGAAGGCGTTAAAAAACAATTTAGTCATGCGACGGCTACACACAACAATGCAACGCATTTTTTTTATCATCAGAAAAAAAAACAAACATTGCTGACACGAACAGGGTACTATAGCAATCGCGACTTTTTTAAATTCCTGCTTGCGTCATTCATCTGCGATTCGAAAGCTAAAAAGTGAGTTTGAGTTTGTCTTTGGCGTATGAGTATTCAATTATGACCGATTGGACCATTAATTATTTGTCGCACAATAATACAAAGCACGTGCTTATTATTCTTACGACTTGAAGCAAACGGCGAATTTTGATGGACTTGATTTGTATTTTTGACTTTAGTTGATTGCATAATCAAAGTGAAATATATTTTTTTATCACAACTCTGCATTTTTTTGTAACGATTCAAAATAATTTTTAGTTAATTGATGAAGTTCTTCGAAATCCTAAAGATTTAATTAAAAGATTTTTGAGTTTATAATATAGATTGTACGATGATTTTATAAATGAAATATATATTTCTTCGTAAATTGCATTCGTGCAAAAAGTGCTAATCTTATGCCAATTTAGGAAACTCCTCAACTTTTTACAATTGCCACTCAAAACGAGCGTTAATATATGTAAAAATCATGTTTTGTAAGGTCAGCTCGAGCGGACAACACCGATAGATAATAAAATGGATGGGTTTCTCGCAAGTTGGCAATTGCATGGGTCCGTCAGGAGTTGCGCACTGTATCATCGTTGCTTGGTTTTCTGTCTGTTCATGTTCACGCATTTCATTATAGTTAGGTACAGTGTATATATGGTACACATATTCACACACACACGCACATACTCATTCACGTACGCACACATACAATGCAGAGGGGCCAGGGGCAGCAAAGCAGAAAAACAGCCGCAGAATATTGCTCGCGGGAGCACGTCGAGGCACAACGAGAGGCCTACGTTATAGCTCGACTCATAAAAGTGAGTCAGTCAATCGCGCTCGACGACGCGGTGCACTTCGTCGTTGTTTCGTTCTGAGTTATAGCCGCCTTCTATACGCGCGCTTCTTTTATGTATGTGCTCTCTTGCTCCTTTTCTCTCGTTCTTGCCTACTGAATAACAGTGTGAGTTGATACAAAAAAAAAAANCATGAAAATTCCTACGTTAAAAAAAAAAAAAAAAAAAATCAAGGCAGAGGAGCAGAAAGCAGAAGCACTTCCGAAGTGTGTCTATCGCAGCCACGAGAGCAGGTAAAACCGGATTCTAAGGATCTTTCCTTTTCCTTGCGCACACGTTCGCTTAGTGCCCACTGCCTCCATAGCAACATTTTACTCGTTTTTTTTTCGTTCCTTCGCGGTAGTCATTTTATTTTGTACTGTGTACCTACTACATCATCCGTCAGAATCCTCATTCATTGCCGGCGATTTCATCTCTCATTCCCTCGTCATTTTTTCTCTCTCAATTCTTATACCAATGATCCTATAAGGAATCTAAGGCCATTCTTGTAGGCTATTGTAAATGGACGATTTTTTTATTCAAACGATTCATTTACAACTGTAACTAGTCGTAATTTGAATTTACAACCAGAATCATCGCTTTTATATTTTAAATTTATGAAATCGACTTGTGTGGACAGTCGTACGCGGAACAATGCCAACGTCTAAATACCAAAAGGTTGAAAATATTTCGTAGCGCAACCTGTATAAACTATTTGATTGCGTCAGCATTCAATCAATGCAAAACAACTCCGAAGAAAGCAAAAATAAAATGATCACTGCATAAAGTCCGAAGTTTAATGGTCACTTGAAGTATTTGCTTGCCACTTTTTAGTACTTTTTCGTATTCGTATTTAACTATATTTACAAAAAATACATTTCTTTGTTAATTTTACACATAGTTCGTAGCAATAAAAATAATTCAACAGTGTTCGAAAATGGTTTATTCGGTTTATTCCTTTGCAAAACTCCCGCTTAAAATTGATTCGAATTAGATTAATGCGATTGGCAATGAAGGAAACTGCATTTCCACAAAATCACTTTGCGTATGTTCATAAATTTACCGACATGTGCCGTTAGTTATGTACTGTTGACTTCAACTTGAAATAGTCGATTTTTACGATAAAATAGAAATCATATTAAAAAAAATTTGTACAATAAATAAATTATACAATACAAATTATGAACCTTTTGATTCATATTAAATGTGACCTTATGATATTTTTCTAAATAAAGCGTACATACTATTAAAAATTAACTTTTTTGAATACCAATACTATTTTTACAATAAAAATTACTTAAAATTAAATAGTATTTCATATGATTGTATCAAACACCTAGTATACGAAATTTCTTTTCCTTGATCATCAATAGTACTGTAACTTTTTCAAATAAGTATTTAAAATTAAATTGTTTGAGAAAATTTCCTTGTCAAAGTAAAAATCCTTTCTATTTGAATTTCTCTTAAAATTTATGGCAAAGCTAGATTCTTATTGTGTTGTAGATCATTTAATCTTGACCATGACTCCTGCAAACGGTTAACCATCTGAAATACAGGGACAAGTAATTGACGATCAAGCGTTTGTTATTCTATCCATTGAAGAATTAAGTAGCGACAACATGCGTGAATTTACAATCCCAACATTTACCTGAAAATATAACGGGTGAAACTCTGGATGGATGTCGTATTGTAGCCCTCTTTCTAACTGTATTGAATAATGCACATCAATGGACATGCTGAATAGTATCTCACTAGCTTCATCGAAAGCTGCTTACTTACTGTTACGTTTCTTATATTTATATGCACAGGTAAACGTTTCGCGTTTATTTAAAGAAGCATTTGTGTATATTATTTGAAATGTAATTGAAAGACCAAAATTTGAATTAAATTATATTGTCTATCCTCAACTGTTCATGAAAACTGATGAGTTTTTCTTAACTACAAAATATACTGCGTTTAATACTGAAATAATCTTTATATTATGTTTTCAATTTTGCCTAGAGTTTTGCTGTATTTTAAAATGATACGAGCAATAGGTCGTTTACTTCA
The DNA here is from genome assembly GCF_000599845.2 of Trichogramma pretiosum. Taxonomy (NCBI): domain Eukaryota; kingdom Metazoa; phylum Arthropoda; class Insecta; order Hymenoptera; family Trichogrammatidae; genus Trichogramma; species Trichogramma pretiosum. The sequence goes on along the minus strand of NW_019641641.1, from coordinate 195,808 downwards.
TTTTAATATCGAAAGAATCCAAACACTCAGAGCAAATTAAAAACACACATGTGTTGATATAGAGATCCTATTTCGAGAGATGTGAAAATATGTTTGCGTTCGCAATTGTCATCCGTATGGTCGCAGATGTTCTTTCAAATGCCCGCGTATACGATACATTGCAGTAAATTTCGATACAGCGCAGTAAAAAGCTTCTAGTGTTGCATTGTTTTCTGATATAATATAGATTGATCAACTCTCAACAAGCTACTCTTCGGAATGTCGCTTGCTTTTATTCTTTACGCGAGCGCTCTTGTTTTTATTTTTTTTCAAATGACGCAAAGTCCCCTTTTGTATCGGTTCGAGGTATTTATTAAATTATTACCACTTCGCTATGAGATTGCATAATTATATTTTATCTCAAGTATTAAATAATTGCAATTTTTCGTTCGATAAAAACATCAATGGAATTCTTAAATTAAACCGGAAAAATTTGAATAGAAATTAAATGTCTTTTAGGTCTTGTTTTTTTTTATAAAAAATAAAATATATGTTCAAATATAGTAAAATTATACTTGGAAAAAAAATAAAACTATATAAGAGGTATTTTATAGTCGTTTTGCATTATTTGATAAGTTCCGCAATAACGTATTGGCAGCCTGTGAAGTAATACTGCAAAAAATTTGCTAATTATATTGTTAAAATGTAAGATTAGGGGGGAGGAAGGTGGGACACAGATGTAAGACATTTTTGAAAATAATAATTCAGCATCATGCAGGAGTATCTATTGGCAATCATTACATTCATCTTTTCGTTGCAGAACATTTGATCGCTTTTGTACTGCAAGAACTGTTCAAGACATACCTTTCATTCGCGTAAACAGTGCTCAGTCTCAAACGCGATTTTATATTTCATCATTCTTAGAAAACTCGATCTTATGATTATTTTTTTCTCACCGTAGAAATCGTCAAAAAGACGGAGCTGTCAACGAAGCGATTCCTCCACATGTGGACATCTCCATCCCAGTTGAGGATAGGACGGGCACCTAGAAAAAAGAACAGTCCATAGAAAAGGAAGATCAATGAAAAAATCAGCAATGGCAGATAAAAGATTCGTTCCAGCGAACAAGCGGAAACTGTCTTTTTTAAGTTTTGGGCAGAGAATAGCGGTGAGTATTATTTTTTTGATCAATCAATTTAATAAATAGATTTTTACACTAAATTTTCAACAATTGATATTCCTATTATGCTATGTACAAACAAATAGTGAATGTAATAAAAGTATTAGAATTTATCTGATAAAGTCACAAAAAGTTTCGATTTAAATATTATTGTAACATGATCAAGATTAATAATTATTTATTCAAAAAAATGTAGAATAGACTTCGTTATTTTTGAAATTCATACAAGCAGATCTTAAATGTTTGTTGACTCGTGTCTGATCAACAATCAGGTCAGTCAGTGTAGCAAGGCCACTAGTGGTTCGCTCGTCTCTCGACGTTTTTTCAATTTCTTTTTCTATTGGCAATTTATGAAATAACGAACGGCTATGGAGTAGAGTAGCCGAGTATCGATCTATATTATTTGCATTTGTTACGTAGAAGAATTTCAATTAATTAAACCTCGTGTAAAATAAGAACAGCCAGAATAAAAGGAACTGAGCCCTCGGATATTATTTTTGGCCAAAAATAAATAATGAAAATTAATTAAAGCTTTTGATTAAGGTTTTTGGTCGAATTAAGATTTTTACTTTTTTATAACAGTGCTGACTCTCTTATTTCTGTATGATCTCAGTAATCATTGTAAACGGGTGACATCGGTTTTATCAGTCTCAATATCGGGTTGTTCATCAAAAATAGTAATTTTCGTAAAATAATATGCATTTTCGACCTTTTACACGTTAAAAAAAATCTTGTATAAGAATACAATAATCTTAGAACATGATTATTTGAAATTCATCGCAAATAATTCATACTTCATCATTTCACCCCACACCTACGCCTTGTCCGTCAAATATATTAGAACACACGTTACATAAGGAATCTTGAACGTTGGAGGCTAGCTCGCAAATTCGATTTAAAGACCAGTGTCAATCATTCGAAAAGGAGATCGCATTGATAACGATGAGAGTGCCTCGAGCAACTCAGCGCCAGTCGCTTGATAATAAGTGCGAGGCGCGTCGACTCGCTTAATAGTGTTGGTCAGTTCGGTGAATTATGCCAAGCTTTTTAAGTCCCTGGGAAAAGTGCACCAAACGAATGAATGCGACGTTCGACGAAACGCGTTGAAGCTCGAACGGAGGGTGATGATGGCAACAGAGGTCGCTCTGACTACGAACCATCGGACTCGTTTCAGGTGATACAAATAAACATTTTCACGTGAAACTGATGCTCTACGCGAGTAACAATTTTGTTCTTGGAGGATGCATTGTGGCTTTAAATTAAAAGTCTTTCAAACCAAACCCAACATCTACTCTTGATTGCAAAAATTATCGTCTTTTATGATGTACATTATAAAAATTTAGTATTCAAGTATTCGAATAATTACATTCCTTCTTGTGTATCTAAATTTTGTGGAGTGAACCTGATTTCTAATTTTCAAATTATAAATTTTTTTATATACTCAACTGTGATTGAAGATTAGGGAATAATAATTATAAAAAATGAATTTTCACCATGTCCGTTAATTTATTGTATTACTCACTGGCGACTTTTTCATAAGCTTTAAAAGGAGGCTCTCATAATTTTATTTTGAAGATAATTATGACGCAAACTAAAAAATGATTTGCTTTTTATTTTCATGCGTTATTTTACACTTGGGGACTAATGGGGAATTGAATCGGACGACAAATCAGATATTCCTCTGAATTTTCGGTAATGTCAACTGCGACCGTGAATATAGAAAGAGTAGGCAACCTTGAATATTTCTAGTTCAAGGTTTCCGGACGATGCGCGAGGAAATGCAGCGAGAAACTCTCCCTCCTATTCCAAACAACGACTTCGGGTGGGGGCGTCAAAAATTGGGAATCACAGGATCGATCGTTGAAAATGTCTTTCCGCGCAGGCCTGTTTCGATGCTTTATATATAGATGCGCAATTACAAATACGCGATGTACTCGGCAGCTTTTCCTCTTCGTGTTTCGTTTGGTTCACGGAAATTGAAAAATGTCATTTTGACAATAGCAGTGATTGACATTAATGAAAGAAAGTTGCGTTTAATCGAACTGTATTATAAGATGCAAATGAAAAGTAAATTTATGGACAGGAGAAAAAATGAAATAAAAATTTAACGCGCTATAGCAATCCACGGGCAATAACTAGAACGTGCTCGTAGGTATTTCAGTAGTTTGTTCGCGATCAATAATATATGAATAAACATACGTGTACGTATGCGGGATAAACTTGTTATCGATAAAATGTGCTTCGTGAATAAGTAATCGCAATTGCTTGGTCGAGCGAAGTATAAGCTGCATTTTCACGCTCGGCAGGGCTTTGGCGAATTTTTATCATTATCGCGTAGGCAAATTTAATGACTTTTCGGGAAGCTTACTAAACGAGTAATCATCTTTACGCGGGTACGTGTACGTTTTAGGTCGGCCGGGTGCGTTCGAGCGAAAGTCGATCGCAGCGAGCACACTATGCGCTCTATACTCTTTAGCGATCTATTTTTAGTGTCCAAGAAAACTTGATGAAGTATCTATTGTTGTCTCCATAATACAATATCTCGTCAATGCCTCTCGCACAGGGAGACATTGAATTCGGAAAAACTTGACTCGCGTCGCGAGCTCTAGCCACGCGTTTGGCGAATATATTTCAATCCCGCGAGGTTCAAGGTCGACGCGCGTGTATGTGCTGTGCGGAGCTGGTTTCACCCGGAACATGTATACAGACATGTGTGAGTGAAATATACGTACTGTTGCGCGCGCACTTTTATGATTGCTGATAGTCACTCGCAGACTTGCTACACGTCTATGGACTTCATTTAATAGCAAATAATGGAGTTTGCTGTATTAAATTTTTACTAATCCTCTTTACGTATTTTGTCAAACAATGACTTCAATCAACTTTTTTCTATAATTCAAGTCCTCTTTACGATCCAATTTTTCTTTCACGTCCATTGAAAATATTCAGGTGCCATTTTTTAATTACATTTTATAATGCTGTATGTACTCGAGCAAAAGTAGAAAAATATTTTATTCCCTACGCGAAAGAGAAATTATTTTCGAATTTTCTATGAATATACATTTTTACTATAATAAATAATAACCATTATCTATTTTATGTAAAGTTCATGTTAAAAATATGATACTTATTTACTTAAAGAATTATATAGATGTATTGATTCGATGTAAAATGTATTTTTCAATGAGCTTATAAATATTTCATTAAAACAAGATTTCTGGGATTTATAAAAGTTTACCAATGATGCTCCTCTAAAAATTTAAAAAATGAGCGCAGCTAAATCTTTAATTTGCGCCCTTTATAAGTAGAATTGATTGTGTACTGTGCGTTCAAGGTTAATGCAACACTGGACCAGATTGAATACGAGAAATTTTGAATTTTATTAAAATAAAAATTGTCGATTTCTATGACATCAATATTGTATGATTTTATATTGAAACTCTTTATTGTTACCATTCCCCAAAATTGCATTGATAACGATGAAGAGTAACAATATCCAATGTTGATGCATTTTAAATTAATACAAATTATATTTATTTTTATTAACAAAATAACATATATTTTTTATTGAAATATTTTATTAAAATTAACTTAAAACGTAGGTGAAAAACAATTTGCAGCCGCACAACATTAGTGTCCTAATTTAGGGGGCTTGCAACGCACAGTGAATCTAACTTGTGTATTTCGAAAGTAGGTAAAGAATTAAAAGTGAAATTGTATAGATAGACGCTGCTGGGCTCAAGTTATGTGGACTTGTCCGTTTTCATGGACGAGCAACACTTGTTGCTTTGCGAGGGGCCGCGCACGCTTGCTTTTCACAATATAGCAGGCACCTTATCAAGCAGTTCAGGATCGACATCAGGGAGGGGGAGGCGCGCGATCGCATGCACACGTTTTACGTCATTCCCGAATAACGACTGCTCTCTTCGCGTCATTTTTTTTTAAACACACGATGACGTTGTTTTTATCTATAACATCATCTTTCGTTTGTGTACTACTTACTAATTTTTGTGAATTCTTTTTTGTCCCCACTAACTTCGAGTAATGATTTCAAAGGTAATAGATTGCTATTGCAATTGTCAACTATTTTAGTTAATCTTTTACAAATTTATTCGTTTCAAAAATGCGCAAATGAATTGTGAATGAATACTTATATTTTGATTAAAACTAATACTTCTCATAAATTGCCGAAGGCTGTTGTTTCAATCATATGTGTGGCTTGGTAATAATTAAGGTAGGTGCCTCAAAAAAATGACTATCGATAAAGGGTCTTGAAATTTTAACCACATATTATTGACAGTACTTTTCATATGTGTGAGAAATTTCAGGAAATTTAACCGAACCATTTCCGAAATATAATTAATCAAAGTTCGGTACTTTAACGTGGGATCCCTATGCTAGCGTGTCGAAAAGACGCTATTTTGTGTGATTATAAAAAAACGCATCGATAAAATCTTTTCAAAAACTAGGAGATGATTGTTCAGTATGTTCTAAAACATAGCTCAAAAACTGGAAAAACTTGACCAAACAGTTTTTGGGAAAAGTTAATGTAAAAACATTGCAAAAATAAAAATTTTTATTTTTTGACCTGAAACCTACTTTTTAAGGTTTTTAGGGTCATTTTAAACAAAAAAGTGCTTTTGTAAATTTTCTCTAAAATCTATTTTTCACGAGCTATAAACGATTCAAATTTAAACAATTTTAAGCAATGAATCTTTACGATTTTTTATCTCAATAACTATCAACTCTACGAAAAATTTTAAAAGAACAAAAGAGTCTTAGAATTTGTCAAGGAAAGCGTATGAATTTTTTCAGATTTTTTTTAGACATATGCTCAAATTTGTCGGTCAGGTCTGAGGGAACATCCTTAATGAGTTATTTTGTAGCAAATACTTTTTGATAAACTGAAAATGTTGTGGAGGATTATCATAGAATCTTAACTAATTTCTAGAAACTTAAAAATAATACTAGAAAACATAAACGCATTTAAAATATGCGAAGGGATGTTTGATAAACAAGTTCTCGCAATCAAGTAGAAATAGCCTAGCTAGAGTCAGCCACTGATGATATGGAAGTTAGTATCAGATAAGAATAAAGCAAATATTACATAATGAACTTACTAACGTGTCCATCAAGTATTGCATTTGATAGTTATAAAAACGTTTTGATTTTAATCATAGGGAAGAGAGTTCAGTCTTTCAATAGCAATTTATCTTATGCTGTAATTTTGATTAATTTAGAACGACGCTGACAACTAGTCTGGGCCAAGTCCAGTTCGATTTGCATTTAATAACATTCTGCTGGAGCTTAATTTCCTGTCCCGTAGAGTGCACGCGACTGATCGGGGAGTTTAAAGATTCTCGGGATTTTTGGGTCGCCTGGGCGACTAAGTAAAAGAGAGAGAGAGATAGCAGTAGTTACGATCAATCCCTGAACTGGAATGCAGCAGTGTGCATCTCTGTGCAGAATACACACATGTATACATAGGCTCACAGCTCGAAATGTCTATCGAGTCACTCGTTTTATCGACCCATCATAACGTCCTCACCTGCGTTGAAGAGAGGGAGCTACCTCCATGCCGTTCCGATTATAGTTATGTGCGCTTGCACTGCCGGGCTCCGTCTCAAGCTATACACTGCTCGAGCTCTCTCGAACGTTTTGCTTTAACGAGCGCCACTATGACTAATTGATTTAATCTCGAACGTGCCAATTCACTACGCAATGCAACTTAGTTCGAGAGTCCTTCTGAACTTCTACTTTGACCAATTACTATATTACAGTTGTGCTAAGCATGGCTCTTTAAATTGATAAGTTGCATATCCTTTAAATATTGAATGCAACATTTTCATCTCTGAAATCTGTTTGATTCACGAGAAAATCTGTTTCGACCTTGCATTGTTAAGTAGTCCAAGTCAATACTTTTTGATTAAAACGATATGTATTTCATGTTTTAGTTATTCAGATTTTGCGTTGCAGGATAACTCGCAAGATATTTGAAATAAAAACTTCAAACTGAATGCTTTGGTCTCTAAAATCTTAATACAAAGTAATTTTATATCTAGCACCTAGTTCGTTTTTCACAAAATAACGAAAAATTGTATTTATTATAAGATTATTTATAAACTTAAATAATTATTTTTCATTCATTCCATTAAATTGTTAGCATATTTTTTTTATCGTGATTAATACATTCCTATGCTATTTATAAAGTTAACTTGTATAAATAAAAATATATAAGTGAAAAAATGATTGTAACGACATACATACGCATGGTATTATACGCTGAGTTCGAAAGTGCGCGGACGAGCGAGCGGGCTGGTGCTGGCGTAAGAGTCGATGGTGGTGGGGGAGGATTCGCGGGGTGGCATAGTAAAGAGTATACTAGTAGTAGCAGTAGCGCCGACGCATCCTGAACTTGAGCTCGTGCGAGGGTTGCTGGAGCGCGGCCGGCGCTCCACCTCAGTCACTCCGGCCCGAGATGCCATGCCCGAAGGCGCGCGCGTGTGTGCCGGCAGCTGTTCCGTCGTCGGCCACGAGCCAGCCACGATAGCTTGACTTCTTGCCTTTTCATCCGGGGCTACAGATTTCAGCTCTACAACTATAATTGCCTTCAGTTGTAATACCTATTAGCTTTTTTCTTCGTGGCATTTTGCTGCTCATCGAAATCCATTTCGAGTCGAACACGAGCTTCTTTTTTAGTTTTCTTGTTTAATGAAAAGATCAATTTATTATTTATCACTTTACTTTTTGGAGAAAGTTACTTGAACTAAAATAATTTTTTAACTAATCACTGTGTTCAAGTTTTTATAAAAATTCCTTGAAAAAATTTTTTGTTCCAAAACGGATGTAAAAATTAATTTGTAATACTATATTCTTATCGAGTGTTTTCGTCTTATAAATTTATATTATAATATTTAAACATTATTGTTTTGTGCATTCTAAATGTGTTTTTATTCATAAACAAAATGTTGCCAAGTGTTTTATAAGTAGCTATTATTCAAAGTGAAGTGAGTTGTATGTTATAATAAAAGGAATTGTCTTCGCAGGGGCCTTTCTTCATTTGCTGTTGAATAACTAGTGAGTTTTTACTTCTATTATTGACTGACCATCTTGTTTGTTGCACCAATAAAATTGCAGACATTGCATAAATGATTCGAATAATAAAAACGAGGGTAGCTGTGAAATAATTTTTCAAAGTATTTATTCCAAAGTACAGTCATACATTATCGTAGAGAAAAATTACGTTTTATTGATTCGATGAAATCAATATATTCTTGTATAAAAAGCAATTTTATTTATACATTTTCCCATTTATCAATACTATAATAGATTTATATATAAACACGAGAACAATATTCTTCTGCAGAAGCAACTACTGTCTAGAATAAACAGAGCATAACTGATGAATTGTCATTTATTCAATGTATTTTCTTTTAACTACCTGCCACTTGTTTGGAAAAAAAATATTCAATTTAAGAAAAAAATAGCAAAATTGCATGCGAATAAAAAACTATGTGGATTTAAATACACTTACTAGTTTCAATTGATATTCAACTTGATTTCAATCAAAATTTTATCGAGCAATTCTTTTGGACACATTGAAAGAGACCATATGATAAGACGAGCGATTCAAAAAAAAAGAAAAAAAAACGGCGAGTACTTGTCGCTTTATAGCGAATGGACTTTACTTCGCTTTGCCCTTGCTCAGAGCTGAAAATCGATGCAAACCACCCCCTTGGAGCAGCTAGCAGGCAACGGGCAGGCAGCAGGCATGTACCGCGATTGTATACCTATATTCATATCCACGTGTAGCATACGAACAGTGATCTTGCGTCAACTGCATATAAGCTTATGCCCAGCATATCTGCTCCGAACGGGGGGTGGCTTTCGATTTTTGATCTCAATTAATTGCCCGATGCCACCTGTACTATTTGTGTACTGATTTATTTATAATATTTAATTACTTCTAAGGTGACTATTGTGGTTAAACATTCCCTTATCGATTAAAACCAACTCAAATAATCTTATAATTATAATTAGCGAATGGCGGTTAGAAGAAAAGATGGTTTTTTATATTTAGCCTGTTATTAAACAAGCAATCTTTAACACGACGTTTTCTAGCGATCATTCTTTTTACAAATATTTTTACGAGCGACAAAGCCTTCGTAATTAAATTTACTTTTCAATTTACAATACTTTATAACTTGTTTACACATTTTTAAATATTGAAAACTTTTAACAGGTATGTTTGGTTAACAATTGTTTAAATATTTAAATTTCAAAGTATATATTCGATTTTTTAACTTGAATTTGGTTATAATGCAAATATTTTAATTTATTTTTTATAATAATTATATTGCGTAACATTAATGAAGAGAGTAATTTAGTCTCATATAAATTATTAAAATCGTACCGTAATTACATTCTACATATAATTGACGGCTTATTTTCATCGATTTTATAATTCGTTGACCATGCGCATTCTCCTATACTTAAAAAACTTTCATATAATTTCATTATAATACACGTAGTTCTGAAATTAATGTAATTTCCGCTTTATTCTGAATTATTTGTATTTGTAATAACACGAGCTATCCGTGATTTTTTCTTCTGTTTCGATAGTGAGCAAGTTTTTCTCAAAGGTACGAATGATATAAATTATTATCTAATTGATTTTCTACTTAAATGAAAAATTGTAAATTAAATGAAAGTAATATTACAAAACGCATTTGGTTTTATAATTATAATTTTAAATATCAATATTACCCGTAATAATTAGTCAACATGATTAATTTTGAAATGTATGATAATATAAGGAGTTATTCTAACTTTAGTAGTCACGTGAATATGATCATATTTTATTATAACTATTATCGAGATAAACTACTGGTTGATGATGCATTTGTGTTCTCCACTTAATTGAAATGTTATTCTGAAATTATTATACGGATACCGCGCAGTAAAAAAAATTTAAGGAAAAAGAACGAGAGCAACTTGCACAAAGTTAAGGTCTCTTATGCTATACATTCTGGCAATGCAGACCGAAAGCTCCAAGTTCAAGGGCACGATAGTTGCATCGACCGCTTACATATTTACTACTAGCGCCAGGCGTCCTCGAGCTGTTAAGTCACGTGTTTCCGGACTTAATCGCACCAGTCCCGTACCTCTTTCATTTTTTCGTCCTCTCCATTATTGCAATCTTACATCTCATTATTTTTCGCTGCATGACAAATTTTTCAACTGCAGTTTTTATCAATTCGATTGATACATTTTTTGTATGTATTGTTCATAACATCAAGGCTTAGCATTGTTCTATATTTTTTGATCAATTCAATGATATTTTTTATTTAATTGATTTGAGGTAAATTTAAGAATGTATCATTTTCAGTAAACCTTAAAATTGCTGTACGCGAACAAACTTTAGGTCAGTCCAATTTAATAGATATTATTGAAGTCTCAGAAGCCCCCAGAATCTTCTACGATCTCTCCTGTAGTTTATAGTATATAGTATATTACTGCCCTATGCTACGAAAAAAAAGTTTCAAGGCACTTTTAATTAGCAGCCTAGGCGCAGCCGATAACTTCTCAAAAATCTTGAAAAATTATTTTTAATGTCCGGTTTCATTATCAACAAATGAAATAAGATGTTTCATTAGTCGATGAATTATGAATGGGAATTTGTCGATTAAACATCAATTATGAATGAGGATTGAACATTAAATAACTCGACGAGTTTGCAGGCCGATGGACATGGAACGAAAACGGTACAAGAGCTGGACGAGGAGATGGAGAAGGTGTTTGCTATGGATGCCGGAGAAAAGTTCAACGTAGCTGCATTCGGTTCTCCCTCGGAATCAATAGGCTCTGATCGTGATCGCGATCGAGGGCCTGCTGTTTCGCGTTATGGCGATCGTGGCCTCGACCGTGAGTACTGTTTTCTTTCTAATCAACTATCTTGTTTTTAAATTTTATGTACTTACTTTGTCAATTATTGAGGAGTGTATAATTTTCATTGTATAATTTCACCTAGTTTATTAAAAAAACAATATTGTATTTTAATCTACTTGTGAAAGATATAAGTAAGCTATTTCACTTTTCAGAACATCGAAAGAAAAGCTACCCGCACCCGCACATGCCATTGAAGAGTCTCCACTCGAGATCTATGCGACGTCATTTATCACCGTAAGTCTATAATCTTGTATCTTCAAATGAAATAAAGTTCATTGTGTATTAATTCAAACCTAACATTGTAAACTTTGGAATTAAATTTATTCAATAGATCGTTTTTTAAAGATGAAATATAAATTATTTATTTCAAGTCAGATCTACTTGTATGTTTAATTAATTCAAACGTATTTGTCATATAAATGGTAATACAAAATTAATGAAACAATTTCTTATATCCTTCTTTTTATTTCTTTATGACAACTAATACAGTGAATTGTATGTAGCGTCATTAAATACACGATCAGGATTATTTGACGTGTACTAAAGGAAAATAAAATGATAAAAATGGTTGCGTGTGTTAAAATGCAGTTTATTTTCCTGTTTCGTGATGCAATAGTCTCTTTGAATATTTTTACTCGAAATAAATTTAGATTTTTGCGTGATTTGGTACAGTCGAACGGTTTAGATAATAGTCATTTTCAAAGACTTTTAAATAAATGATATACAAATAGTGTTATTTTTATACGTGCATTGTGATTACACAAAATCCATCCTTTTTTAATGTCTGAGCTGCCTCTATTGAAATCAATGAAGTTTAATTTTTGCCAATGAAACGAAAAATAATAATAACTAAATTTTAAAAGTGTCGATGTTAAAGTTTATGGTTTTATAGAATTTTTTTATAGTTCATACAGCTATCTGTTCTTTAGTACGACTTGTGACTGCATACAGTTAACTGTTGTTCGGTGAAAATTCCGTGCCTGGAAATCGTTATCTCGGGCACTGTAAAAGTACTGTAGAAAGTTTAATCAAGTTTTGAATGGATTTATGAGAGTTTCTTGCTTACTCTTATTCGTTTGCATAAAACTTTTTCAAGGAATGTAGATATAGGCTTGCTATGAAATTCGTGATTCTTCAAAAGTAATGAGTTTAAAAAATAAATTTAGGATACGAAAAATTCAAAACTTTATCGAACATACGTGATTCTTTAAAAGTAATGAGTTAAAAAAATAAATTTGGGTTACGAAAAATTCAAACTTTATCGAACATGAAGTTCTCAAGGCATGTCCCAAAAAAAGTAAACAATTCTTTGAAATTGTTTTATAGGGTATTCAATCACTACGAAAAAATTAAAAGAGATATTTTGTGATGTACATGATGGTTAAATGAATTAGAATTTGTTTATAACTTTTCAGCGAAGGTTCTGTAGTAGCCGAAAATATTTTGGAAGAAGAAACGCCTGCGGAAGGTTTGAATAATAATAGCAATGGAGAACCAGAGACGGCCTTGGAGCACGTTGACTCCATCGATAGTACCAACTCTCCCCTGGAAGACAAGGAGGACAAGGAGAGTTCTGAAGATGGCAAGGTTCGTGGAGATTTTATCAAATCAATACCGTATTATCAGGTTCAGTCATGTGAACTCGCGCAGCAATTTCAATTTTTTGAAATCTCGAGGAAATTCACATTCACTGATGTGACGATGAGCTGAAAAATAATACAGATATATGCGTGATGAATCGAGCAAGTTTGCTCATTAATGCGTTTTTATTTTCCCAGAAGTGGTATTGTTAGATTCAGATCTTACGTGAGTGGTATACATTTTATATTTTAACCCTTTACACGAAAAACTTTTACCAAGGGCTAGACATAGACATTCGACATTAGTTATTTAGTTTTCATATAGATATCAATATTTATTGAGACTTTTATTTTTAACGTAAAAAATACTACTTCAATAACAAAAAAATATTATAATAATGAGAAGAAATATGAATAAAAATAGATATTCTTGATAAAAATTTGTGCTGAAAATCACCATACGTGACTGGTGTTGAAGAACTTATACTATGTTTAGCTATAGTGCACTTTCTAAATGGTTATTTTTTAAGTGTGATATTTTTGTCTTGTGATGGCTGTCGATTATACTAGTTTTGAGCACGAAGCAGAAGCATAATTAACTCGTACCAATTTATTTACTTCACAGAAATATATATATCGACGCCTTAGATGAAAACTAGGTCATGTAAGATTCTCTTAAAGTCAGTAAGTTTTAAAACACTTATTAACGGTGACCAATGTTGTGCATTTCAATAAAATTGTTTAATTATCGTCTCAGGCGTCAATTGATAGTTTTTGATAAAAAGTACATTTATTTAAAACTGTTCCATAATAAATTTAATAAGAGACAGTCTAATTTTCATAAAATATATAGATGCACTCTAAAGCGCACTAAAGTAATTGAAATATAGATTAAAATCTGAAAGAATTTAAAAAAACAACATACTAGACAATTATATAGTGTAAATGTGTATGTATCCGTGGCAAAAATCAAAGGTGTCAAAGCACCATCGAAGGCAGAGAAAATACAGTCGAGTAATAAGGAAGGTCGTTGATTTAAAGGATGCAGAAGAAGTTGTGGAGGCATTGGAGGACATTGCCGAGAACGTGGGCAGCAGCGAGAGCGAGGCTCCACTGTCGGAGCGAGCGGCCTCGGGTTACAGCGAGAGCCCGTCCTGCGGCAGTCCCAGGGTGCAGTTCGAGAAAATCCACGAGGAGGAGTTGGGCGAGCACGACGTGATGGAGGGCAACGAAGGAGCTGCCGGCGACGACGACAAGAAGGGACGAAGACACCACAATCACAAGTAAGTGCATCAAAAGCAAACGTGTAGTACCGCTTCGAGTCGCGCTTGTTGCCAACGGAGCGCGATTTTGTGGTTTTGCAAATTTTGCGTGTCGCGGGGTAGCAGCGCTGCTGACTCTTCGCCGCCGCCGCCTTCGCGTTGCTATTCGGATGACGCGTAAAGGCCAAGGTTGACTAGCTGAACAGTCGACTATTGCCAAATTACTGCCCGTGCATCTGCACATTTGCTGTGTGTGTGTGTGTGTACCGTTGCTCGATACTGGCAGTAGTTTGACTAGCTTCGCCAACTGCATTATGTCAGTCTAGTGCATTATCGTATCGTCGAGAAATCATCGTCGCGGAAGTAGTAGCAGAAGAACGAGAAAAAGAAGAAGCAGAGTAGTCGTAGGCGAGCTCGGGCTTCGTTACAGTGACCGTGGCGCAGTGCAATCGGTGTAAGCGTGTGTGAGTGCGTGTGTGTGACGGTGTTACGGGGTGCGTACATCTGCTGCGGCCATGCCGATCGAGTACGACCGTTCACCCGATCGGATCGGTGACATTCGCCGGTATGGGTTTGGAGCTACTAACAACACTTTATATACGCGTGTGTGCGACCTGTGTGAATGCCTTTTCTTCTCGACGAACACCCCCTCGAAAGATCTCGATTCGTTCATGCCACTGATCTACTTGTTACTCTCGCTTTTTATTTTTCTCACGATTTTCAAATTACGGCAAACTAAAAAATCATATGAATTGTTTCGTACACCATTTTTCGTCGCAAACCCAAAAATTAGACCTGTCACTCGCCCGCGTAATGTATCGTACAATGCAATAATACGTCGCCCGGAAGTAACAATATTTCGCGACAAGCTTATGCTTATATCATAGTATTGACATTGGCTCGTTTGGACATCAAGCAATATCGACAATTTTCGGGTTCGAACTCTCGGAACGAAAGCGAGGACTTCCAAACGAGGATGATTCATTTGAGCCTTTTAAAACCTGCATAAATTACTTGAACAATCGAACATTCGAAATCAAATTCGAAGCTAAGGTCAAGATCTTTTACACGCATACTTTTAGCTCTTTGCGGGAGTATATTCAATTCGAGTGCTCGAATATCGCGTGCCGAGACGATTCTCTGCACGAGCAATTTTGTGCTCGAGCCAAAAATGAGATTTTATTGGCAATGCCTCTTAGGGTACATTTTACTCGATGAGCAGTCGTTTACACGCTCAGAAAGAGCTATGTAAAAGCTATAACATTATGCTTATGTCTTTTTGTTGTACTCACTATAAAAGATATAAAATGTACTATAAAAGAAATTTAAACGATCAGGGTCTGCACAATGAAATTTTTCGACAACCTCGCACCGAGTACAGCGAATATTATTTTTTGAAAATCATTTTTACGATCAAGTTGATGAATGATTTAAAAGTAATGTGCAGCTTATTCCTTTAGTAACATTTATCAAGGTCCAAAATATTTGTTTGTTTTTATCAGAAAAAAATCTTTCGTAAATCAAAAAAAGCTCGGTTAAAAGTCAAAGAAATAAATTGGGCTCTTATGTACATCGCAGGCGACATCATCACCATCACCACCATCACCACAAATCGCGCAAGTACTCGCTGCAAGAGGACCCGCAATGGCGAAAACGCTCCGGAGCCGGGCTGCCGGGCGAGTTCAGCGGGTCCGCGGTGGCGAGGCGCGTCAGCGTCCAGCCCGAGGAGGCCAAGACGCTGCAGGAACTCGACATCGACGACCTCGAGTCGCATCGAAGCGACGATCCCCGCGGCATGAGACGCCACAAAGCCGCCCATCCGACCGTGCAGATCGGCCGGCGCAAGGAGGGCGGCATACCCCACGAGACCTTCAAAAAGATGTACGACCATTCGCCGCACGAGGTCTTCGTGCAGCTGGACGAGCTTCACGGCTTCGGCGAGGAGAGGGAGTGGAGAGAGACCGCCAGGTGGATCAAGTACGAGGAGGACGTCGAGGAGGGCGCCGACAGGTTTGTATCGTATACGACTGCTTGTACTCGATCACATAGCACGGCGACAAAAAATAATCCTTCCATCGGGCACTGTAAAGATGGGGTCAACCTCACGTGGCCTCGCTGAGCTTTCACTCGCTACTGAATCTTCGCCGCTGCCTCGAGACCGGCGTCGTGCTGCTCGACCTCGAGGAGAAGGACCTGCCGGGACTGGCTTATCGAGTCGTCGAGCAAATGGTCATCGAGGAGCTGATATTGCCCGAGGACCGGCCCGTCGTGATGCGAGCTCTACTGCTCCGCCACAGGCACGTACACGAGCACGAACGAGGCTTCAGGTTCGGCGCCAAACGAAATTACTCCAGCTACACGAGCCTCCAGGTAACGTTGGATTTTCATTTACTTCCCTTCTTGCGTCGCCTTGTTTACTGGATATTTTTAGTTTACTCGCAAATGATATATTTTATTCAAACGTTACAATTGACTCGAGGGCAACATGATATTTGATACAAGATTGATAACGATTTTTTAGCAAATTCCTGGTAATGTGTAAGTAGTCTAGACAGATGTTTTATCGAAATGATTTGGCAAGGATTACCCGACTCGAACTCGTATTGAAAAAAAAATGTATTAAATGACCGACTGACAGTGCCTTTTTCCTTGTCTTATTTCCACAGTCTATCTGGTTTGACGAGGACGACTCTCCGCGGGAAGGAGCCGAGAACAATGTAATTACAATTGTTGTCAAATTTCTTCCTTTTCGTAATCCTCTTTCAAAATATTTTTTATTCAATTCATATCTTCGAATAATGACCAATTCTTTCTACACTGCATCATTAATTGCATTGATCCAATTCTCGTTACAAAATCGTCCTAGTTTTTCAATTTATATTTATTTATTCAGTTCATCCTATTTGATATCGTTCATAGTTCGTTTGATGTAAATAATTTTAATATTTTTTTGGATCGTAAAAATTATTTTTGTAAATTGGTCCGTATGTTCATTGTCAAAAAATAAGAAAGTTTAACACCCAATATAGAAGCTTTTAAACATCCTTGATAAAGATTCGTTTAGAAAAGTCAAATTCATTTTTTCAATTTTAAAATAAAAAGTTATAAGAAATCATCTAACGATATTTTTACAATTCGCCCTATCTGTTCATTTCGCATCTTCGAATCGTTGACATCGTCTGTATATATTTCAATGCGCTTGTTCTACATCAATGTATGGTTAAATTATTATTTAATCATGTAATTAATTTTCAGTGTGAAAATCTGAAAATTCATTTGCAGCCAACTCAACTTGATCTTATGAGAAATCACTCATCATCGTGACCGTCTAGTGAAGTCCATTATTATAGATAACATATTTCATGCCTCCTCACTATTTTCTTGCTCTATACGAAAATCAAAAGTTTGTATCAGTAAAATTGACTTATTTTCAAGTTATATTTTTCTGCCAAGTACATATGCGTTTCTTTAAACAAACGTTCATAAACATTGGGTAGTTCAAGCAAAGCCAAAACCGTCATAAGATTACAGATTCAGAATTTATAAAACGCATAGAATATATTGAAATGACGTTTGAACTAAGCCAATGTATTTTAGACACGAGGTCCATTGTCATAATGTGACAAGTCCAATCATTTCATCGTTAACACAAGTAAAGAGAAAAAAACTGACATTTCAATGACTCAAATAAAATATACTCGAAAAAGCTCTTGACTCTTTTCAAGTACGCATTATATTCTAAACGACTAGTAGTACTTTTTGTCTGCATTAAAATAAACTTGAATATTTATGATGGAAAAAAGGTGTAACACGTAGTTGAATAATACAGAACTTGCAAGAAACGAAATCGAAAGTGCTTTCGTCGAACCAAGCCCTAGACAACAATCACACGGTCATCGACATGAAGGAGGAGTTGACGTTCACTAGCAGCGTCGAAGACATAAAAAAAGGTCAAAACGAGCATATTTTAAAGAGGATACCGAGCGGCGCCGAGGCCACGGTTGTCCTCGTCGGAGCAGTCGACTTTCTCGATCAACCAACGATTGCTTTTGTCAGGCTGGCCGAAGGTAAGACAATTTAATTTAAGCCTCGTGAAGTATCGGAGGATGAAAATAACGCGCGGGTTACGCGGTATGGTCGAGCAGGTATTCTGATGCCGGCCATCACGGAGGTGACGATTCCGGTGCGCTTCATGTTCACGTTGCTGGGGCCGCGCAATTCCGACCTGGACTATCACGAGATCGGTCGCTCTATCTCCACCCTCATGTCGAACACGTCGTTCCACAAGGTCGCCTACAAGGCGAACGAGCGTCGGGAGTTGCTCTCGGCCATCAACGAGTTCCTCGACGACTCGATCGTCCTGCCGCCCGGCGACTGGGAGCGCCAGGCCCTGCTGCCCTTCGACGAGCTCAAGGCCAAGAGCGAAGCCATACGCAAGCGCAAAGCCAAAGCCCTGGAGGACAAGCGCAAGAAGCAGACCCAGAGCGACGCCGCCGTTAAAAAAGGTATTGGTACATCCGACCCTCGGCCGTTATTCGAGATTTAATTTAATATTCCCCATTGGTCGACAGCTATAATGGCGGGCGAGGAGGAGAAGAAGCCACCGGACGACTTGGACCCGCTGCGACGCACGCGGCGTCCGTTCGGCTGCCTGATCAACGACATCAAGCGGCGCTACCCGTTCTACGTGTCGGACTTCACCGACGGCCTGAGCTCGTCGTGCCTGGCCGCGGCGATATTCATGTACTTCGCGGCCCTCTGCACGGCCATCACGTTCGGCGGCCTGATGAGCGATAAGACCCACAACGTCATCGGCATCAGCGAGACTCTGGTCTCGTGCTCGATGACCGGCGTCATCATGGCCCTGTTCGCCACGCAGCCCCTCGTCATAATCGGCACGACGGGGCCCCTCCTGCTCTTCGACGAGAGTCTCTACAACTTTTGCGAGGCCAACAATCTCGACTTTCTCACCATGAGGGTCTACGTGGGCGCTTGGATGGCCATAATCGCCCTGAGCATCGCCTGCGTCGAGGGCTCCGTTCTGGTGCGTTGTTGCATCGACTCTATATAATCGCACCGACTTAATTTATTCGTACAATAATAACCGATGAAATTGTCGCAGGTACGGCTCTTTACTCGCTTCACCGAGGAAATTTTCACGGGGCTCATATCCATCTTGTACATCGTGGAGACGTTCATCAAGCTGGTGAACTACTTCAAGCGCAATCCCCTCTGGCCGGAGTACTGCTTCGAGCAGGGAAACTCGAGCATCTCGACGAACGGCAACGACGCAGCCATGTCATCGAGCAGCGTCATGAGCGAGTACGCGGAGTTGATGAGGCGGCCGGCCGTCAACGTCAGCGAAGCGAACGCCCGGCACAGCGAGCTGGCTCTGGCCGGCCTCAACCAGAGCAGCGCCTTGAGCGAGCTCGATCAGGCGCTGAGCTCGTCGCTGCTGTCCGGCCACGACGCTCAGGGCCTCGAGATCAATCAGCCCAACACGGCCCTCATGTGCACGATCCTGTGCCTGGGCACCTTCCTCGGCGCCTACTATCTGCGCATCTTCCGCAACAGCCACTACCTGGGCAGGAGCGCGAGACGAGCCTTCGGCGACTTTGGCGTGCCCATCAGCATCGTGACCTTCGTGCTGATCGATTATCTGGCGGGCGTCAAGACGGAGAAGCTCCTCGTGCCGGAGGGCCTCACGCCGACCGTGCCCAACCGAAGTTGGCTCGTCTCGCCGGTCCAGGGCGACGTGCCCGTCTGGATGGCCCTCGCTTGCTCCGTGCCCGCTCTCCTCGTCTACATTCTCGTCTTCATGGAGACCCAGATATCCGAGTGAGTATACAATATACGTATCCGGCTCAGCTTTGGCAAGTTTATCATTTTTTTGTTCTTGTTTTTCACGCAGACTGATAATCGACAAAAAGGAGCGCAAGCTGCGCAAGGGAAACGGCTACCACATGGACATCGTGGTGGTGTGCCTGCTGAACTTTGGCTGCGGCCTGATCGGGGCGCCCTGGTGCTGCGCCGCCTCGGTGCGCTCCCTGACCCACGTGAACGCGGTCACGGTGATGTCGCGCACCCACGCGCCCGGCGACAAGCCCCACATCGTCGAGGTGAAGGAGCAGCGCGTCTCCTCGCTCCTCGTCGCCATCCTCGTGGGCGTGAGCGTGCTGATGGCGCCGCTGCTGCGACGCGTGCCCATGGCCGTGCTCCTCGGCGTCTTCCTCTACATGGGCATCTCGTCGACCAACGGCGTGCAGCTCTTCGACCGGGTCAAGCTCTTCTTCATGCCGGTCAAGCACCACGGCACGGCCAACTACGTGCGCCGCGTGCAGACCTGCAAGATGCACATGTTCACCCTCGTGCAGATCACCTGCCTGGCCGTGCTCTGGATCGTCAAGAGCACCAAGGCCGCCCTGGCCCTGCCCTTCTTCCTCATTCTCATGATACCGCTGAGGGCGCAGATGCGCCACTTCTTCAGTCCGGCCGAGCTAAGGGCGCTCGACAGCAAGAATCCCGACAACGACGAGGAGGAGCCCGATTTCTACGAGGAGGCGCCTCTGCCTGGTTAAACTGGTCTACTCTGCGTTGACGCCTTAACTCTGCGGCACTCTATACGCTCTAAACTCCTTCTCAGCTGCCTGCGCTACATCAGAACGTCGAATTATGATAAAGCTCCTTCGAATGCTCGTTCGGAAGCTCTTCGTGCGATCTTCGCGCGTCAAGACGTAATTCTACTACGTCCATGTGGCGAGTTATTCGCTCGTCGACACGCGTTTGTGTGTGCCTTACATATGGATTCCTATGTGAATGTAGGGATTGTGCCCGTATAGCCGATTTGCGCAGGTTTACGCGTTTGCGCGCGTGCGACCGCTCCGTTATTATATTATTACTTTTTTCCATCTCTCGCGTACCATCGCCAGCTTTGCATGTAACAATGTACATCGATGCTGGGATTCCTTAAAGCGAAATCTTTACAGGCCCCTTTTACTATCCGACTCCGAAACTATTTTTGACGTTTGATCGATCGCGATATTATCGGGCCCGCTGATTTTTCCTCGCGATGGACTTTGTCGTTTGTTCCAAAATGATTTCAGAAAAATTTTAAGAGTTTTCGTACCATACAAAATCAGTATTGCTATCTTATGACCCCCCAACGGATCTATGATCTATGAACGGATTATTTGTATATGAATGAAAATTAAAGAGCGCTATGATGTAGCTATCTTTTGTACTTACTTGGAAGAGTATTTAACATTTACTTTGAATATTTTAGTTTTTAACACTCGATCACACAATGCGAGACGCGATCGATGAATCATATTTCTGTGTTTTTTTTTTTTTTTTTCATTCTTACGCCTACGCATAGTAAATTTATTAAAACTATTACGGCGTTAAAAGCGGCACCTCGTCATCAAAAACCATAAATTCCAAATGAATAAAAAAAATTTACCATTGTTCGTTGATAATTATAATATGGACGCCCAGCACAAAATCCACACTAATAAATTCGAGTAGCAAAAATTTGGCTTTACGAATCCTAAAGGATACGGCTAAGGACCATTTTTGCCGTTTGAATTTATTTTCGACGTTTTTACGACCGCATATAATATTATTTAACGTGCCTTGAACATTACAATTAATTGTACACATTACGATGGCCATCACGTGCACCTATAATAAATAAAATGTCCTCAACTCTTCTTTACAATTCAGGGTTTTATTATGATTATTGGGCATTATGTCAATATGAACTTTTCAAATTTTGTATATTTTGACTTTGTATTTCCCTTTTTGAACTCTTCAGACTGAAGTTTCGCTTTGGAACTTTTGGTTTAGACCTTTTGTACCCCAATCTCAATTGATTGGGGTATTATATTCAATGGTCACCTTTTTTCGATTATAACGAGGTACTACTGCCTTTAACGTCATAATAATTTAAATATATTAACATGATAATTATGCAAACAAACTTTTAGCTGAAATTTTCCTAATCTCAATGATTTTACTAGAGCTATAGACTGGGTACTGAAAAATCTGTTTTTATCGTCTTCATTTGAAAACTGCAGTCGAGTTTAATTTTTATCAATCTTTGCTCTTACAGTTTATTCAAAATAAAAATATTTATCTTCTTTTGACGTTGATGAGCACGGTGTAAAAAATGTATTTTCATTCGGGTACCCCTAAGTTGATAAAGATTGAAAAGAAATGTCCTTTCTTCGTACTCATCAACATCAAAGATAGATAAATATTTATTTCATGTAAAACTGCAGATTAATTATTCATTGCATACAGTTGTTGCAATCCTAAACGTTTCAGCTAGCTCGCTGCTTCACATATTGAATCATTGAATTTCAATATCTTTGATAGATACGAAAAATCTCACAGGTAAATTCTTTCAATAGACATACTTGTGAATATATTTTTTTATTAATATTAATCAGAAGATGACTCAATATTTTCAGAATGCCTTATTGTAAACGTGTATAACTTGAAAAACTTTGTTATCAATTCTTTTTAGAGCATTCAAAGAAGGTTACGACTCAAAATTTATTTAAACATATCAAAGATATTTATATAAAAATTACTTGTATACAAATAATGTATCTCAGATACTACATAGTGATATACTTGTATTGAATATTTAAAAAAAAGAGGATATTAAGTAAAAATATTAGTTTTTGTTGTATGGATATCACTAAAATGGAATAATTTTTTTAAAATGCACAAATTAACTCATTTGCTGTAATTGATCAAAAATCAATAAATGAATAAGCACATAACTTGACTCTGAACAGTTATAAGCTTTACTTGCATGGCACATAAATTAAATAGGAGTATGAGTCATATTAACTTTTAATTACCAATCATAAAAAATTGTTACGAGTGAAGTATATTTTTTGATGTTTCAAAGTCCATTCATTTTTTATTATCTATATAAATAAATATCTAAATAAAAGAACATCGATATCAGAGCTAATAAATTGTTAATGTAGTTAAAATGTAAAAATGCAAATTATTTTTCTACGATGTAAAACCATGCTATTTATTTATTGCTGCGAGCACATCAAACGATTATTTTACAGTATAAATCTCATTAGAATTTATAAAATTAGTTTATATGATCACATTTGATAAAAAGAGAAAAATGTATTTAATTTGATCCTTTTATCGAAACTTCAATGATTAATTATCAAATAATTTATCTTCCAAGTTTCGAAATTAATGAATAGATATTAAAAATTAATTTAGAATATTTTTGTAAATATGTATATCTGTATAGAAATTGTCTTCATTGATAATTTTTTCGAAAGAAAAACTGATGGCATATAACGAAAAATATAGGCGTGATCTAAGTATTTTTATATAATACCTTGTAAAGGATTAATATTTTCAACATTACATGTATACTGTTATGCTGTTGCATGAACTTGCTTCTAGAAAAAAAAATGATCTGATTTTAAGTAATAATTTAAGTAATTTGTTTATTATTTTTATAATGCTGTTAATTTATCTTTAGTAAATTTAATTCAAAAATATCATAACGCATTATTTTTCTTGAGGAAATAACGAAGGCAGATTAAAAATGAAAATTTTGAAGAATGTCCCCTATACATGATTACGAAATATTTTTCTGGTCATGCTCATAATTAGAGAACAATAAAAACGAACCTTTCATGAATCTCTAGAAAAAAATAACTTTAAGGGAATGCGTTTATTAATCTTTACTTTTATTCTGCTCTTGGTATCCCCTTGATGATAAAAAAAATCAATTAATTCATGTTAACCACGATTGAAAATAGAACTGCAAGTAAATTTAAATTACTCGTGGTTAATGAAAATGAAGCACGTAAAGATGGGAGGAAAAATCTTTGTATTAGTACAATATTGAATAAGTGCATGGTAAATACAAATGGTATTTGTGCCTAAGATGCAGCTGATGATGTAAAAAGTGTGCCAAAGTTAATTATAAAAAACTGTCTGTTGATAATCAAACATCTAGATTTTCTATTTAATTCAATAAAATATTACTGTTTTATTCAAATTGTTAGCATTTAAAAAAAAACTTGAATGTGCACGAACAAAATCAATTATTAATTCATAAAGTACTTGAAAAATAAACTTCTGTCTGCCAGTCTTATTTATATTGGCATAAAAATACTGCCTAATTTAATGTACTTGAAAATGCAAAAAAGCTTAAATTATGCAATAAATTTGATTGTAGTCAATACTGTAGAATATATGAATATGGACACTATTTTTTATGGTTCATTCTATAGCTTCTTGAGTTTTCTTTCTTGTTACATCCATTCATAAAACTTCAAACTCAAAAAATCTAAATTATGTTTTTTTATTTGATTTTTATAATTTAATTATTTTATTAACCATTAAAAATAATATTTCCAATATATAATCTTCAAAATAATCTCTTTTATGAATAAAATTAGATTTGCTTAAAAAAAAGTAACACATTCATATTTAAATGACTTTAATTTTGAAAAGTAGTAAGAGGTACAATAGTTTCGTTAATAATTTCATCAAAAAAAGTATTAAGTATTTATAACAATTTCATATTGACAGAAAAAAGTTTAAAAATGGACCAAGTGATGCAATGTATTGCTTTTGTAATGATAGTCTCGGTAAATGTATAAAATGATAGATAATTCAAAATTTATATGATTGAGAAGATTGATATATTTGACAAAAAAATGTTAAAAACGAATTATGTTAAGATTTTCATGGATAGTTTAATTGCAAAATAAAATATAATCATTGATTGTAACATAAAAGTGTATTTAATCTACAAATTAGAAGGTCTATTTTGAAACCATTTATTGAAAATTGCCTCATGACAGAAAATTAATAATACCATATAGTGAATAGAAATAGACATGAAAATAGTAATGAATCTCCTTGCTTAATGTGATATAAAATTCAAAATAACTTGAACTATTAGCAAACTATAAGAAGAAAATGTTAATAAATCTCCTAAGTAACATGATATCAGTCAAAATATTTTTGAAAATACTAAGTTATTCATTTAAATAATTTATAATAGCATAATTACTTCAATTCAGATATTGATTATTTGTTTACGTTGCTTTAGTTAACTTTTGCAATGTTATGCTTTCAATTGTTGAACTTTATTCATAGTATTAATTCAGTTTATTCATAGTAGTAATTCAGCTGTTACTAGGACTTATTTCATTATTATCAAATGTTCAAGTGAGAAACTGTAAATAAACTTATAACTGTACAGTATTAAAAATTATAAATTAGCAATTGATTTTTAGATAAAACTTTTTTATTTCATATTATTTATAAAATCTATTATATTCCTTTTATTTTCACTATTCCATCACTTATAAAAATACTTTTCAAAGCCTATAGAGGTGCTACAAAAATATAATAAATAATGTTGTTAGCTAGAGAATTGTACATGAGTGTTATGTGATTTGACCTTTTCTATTATTATGGGATACCCACTACAGCAGATGATTATTTCAAAAGTAAATAATCATCTGTATATTGTCTTCATTTCATTTAACGAATTTCAAATTTCATGTAATTAACTTAGATAAAAATTATTAAGTTTTCAATTTCAAGTAGAAATGCATTAAATCAAAAGGTGAACTATAATTGTAATAACACAGTTTAAAAGTGCTAATTATACAGTGATTGCTAGAAAAAAATTGAAAGTTACAACAATGGCTTCCCCAAGACCAGCCATTTCAATTGTCAAATGCCTATCACCCCGGAAATTAACAAATGTAACTAATATAGAGTGAGTCAATAATTTGTCATAGTATTTTTATATAATCCATATCCATATTAATATATAAGATTATATTATTTTGCATGTACAGACGTTTGAATCCACATATAAATCAACAAAATAAATTAACTGTACAAAGGGTTATTCAAAATTCTTTGGGTTCTTTACATTCAAAAATTGATTCACCATATAAAAAAAAAATTATTACTGAAGGTATCACAGATAAAAACTGGACAGTACTTGGTAACGGTGGTTTTGGAACTGTTTATAAAGTTTATTATAAGGGTTTGTTGCATCAATAAAAATTAATTGATAATCAATTTTACTTAATGAGTATTAATAATATTGTAGGGGAAGCTGTAGCAGCTAAAGTAATTAAAAAAAATCAACAGAAAAATTTAATCAAAATCATGGAAAAAGAAGTAGCTTATTTAAGGCATTCAAATATTGTTAAAATTCTCAAAGTTGATGAAGGCCCTGCCTTAACTTTAATTACAATGGAGCTATGCGGTAATTCCCTTCAAGAAGTTTTACAAAAAAATTCAATATCTATTCAACAAAAAATACACATTTGGAAATCTATCTCTAAGGCTCTCATTTACTGTCATAAGATGCATGTCATCCATGCGGATGTTAAACCAAAAAATGTTTTAATGGGTCAAGATAAAAAACCAAAATTGGCTGATTTTGGTAGTGCTGTTTTCACAAATGATCCATATCCATTAAATTTTTTTCATGTAAGTCAAATGATTTTTAGAAAGTGAATCAAAACCATTTCATCAGTTATATTGTCATATTTACAGGGAACTCCTGGGTATGCTGCTCCAGAAGTCGTGCAAAATAAAGCTTTAACACCAAATTCTGATATTTATTCCTTAGGAGTTTTAGCTTGGCAAATGTTAAGTAGAAAATCTCCATTTGAAGGTTTACATAAACACACTATTCTTTACTTAACAGGTAAAGGCATAACGCCACCTGACAAGGAGTTAGCAGATGGATGTAATGGTAAATATAAAGATTTGTACAGAAAGTGTTGGAATGAAATTCCAGAAGATAGACCCAATCTCTTAATCATTATGAATCAATTAAATCAATTGGAAAATAACTGCAAAGAAGCATCTCATTAATTTGTTCAAAGTTTTGATTCATGTTTTATTTTCCTTAAATTTTGAATTAATTACCAAGTATTAAAAAATGACAACTTCTCAGTTTTTATGTATCTGGCATATCTCCTCCAGGTACTAGCTGCAAAATAAATAATATATTTTCAATTATAATTTGTAAACAAAGTTTATAAAGGTATCTTGTTAAATAAATCGTAATAATTTTTACCATAGTGATATTATTTCCGTTAAGAAGAATTTGATCAAGCTTCGTAATTCTTCTACCTTCTGGAGTGATTTCACATTCTGTTACATCTTCCAAAAGCATATTAACAAAATCATCAAAACCGCACAGTGTACCCACAATCTCCTTATCATTTTTCATAATTATATGAATTCTAGACCCTATACATTTATCCACAAGTTCTGAAAATTGGTATTTTTCGATGTTTAAAATCAGTTTTAAAAAATATAAATATAACGAATCAATTGTTTTATTTTTATACCTAAAGGTAGCAACGTCGAAGGATTCGTGTTGACACTGCTGGTACTGGACATTTTATTTCTATTATCTAATTATACGTTTTAACGATAAAAAAGTTTTATTTATTATTATTACTATTATTATTTTGTTATTGTGATAGCACAAGTAACAAAATCATAAAAAAAAGCTTTGAAGTCTCACACTTCACTAAACCACATGAGGTTATGCAAAATTTATGACTTATGTCGCGCCGGTGTAAATTGCATGGCAGTGCCATCGGACAAAGTAAAATGTAACTTAATGTATAACTGTTCAAGTTACCGATGTGCAGTAATGAAGTAAATATAAAAGATGTATTGCGATGAAGGTTTCTTTTTGCAAAGAAGCTTACAATTTTAAATTTGCTCTAAAACTTATGAGAAGTGTATTTTTGAAAAATTTAAAACGTCAAAAAACGCAAAAAAAAGAACAAATATAACACATAAAGGATACGAAAAAAGCTCCACAAAAATAGCTGTATTTTAGTTGAAAATTAACATTTTAAAAAACTTTCAATTAACCGAAAAGTATTTATGAAAAAGTTTATATTCAGATTATCTAGAATCCACTTAACTACACAAAAGCACCAGAAGTGAAACGTCACAGCCCTTTCCCTTGGTTGAATTTTCTTTCTAGAATTTAATTCAACTTTCCTCGATTTGGAATGTTTTTTTTTTCCTTATATTTTGATTTGTGCTGCAGTAAGAGGGGGGTGGTAAGTGGTAACACAGTCTCGACGCGAGAAGAAAAACGAAAACTACGTATCTCGTTAAACTACGAACATTTATAAAACATGATTATTCTTAGTTTTCGTTTTTCTTCTTCAATAATGCATAAAATTGGATGAAACTCGACCACAATGTTAATAAGTGTAGTAGAAATGTGCGTCCACTCGAGAACTGGCGAATGACACTCTCAACTTTTCAGATTTAACATATAAAATTGCTTGATAGCCTGGTGTTACCGACTGAGCGTGTGTATAGCGGACCCTTAATAGCGGACACCTCTGTTAACGGGCACTTCTTTCGTACATTTCAATCATTTTAACGGGCACCGAATGATGAAATATTGAGATGAACTTACAAACATTTTGAAAAAATCATCAAAAACCAAAAAATATCCGCAATTTCATACATTATTGATTATTAACACTCATTTGTAATTCATTATGAAGTAATGAATGCATAATAACAGTATTTTTAATTTTATATCATTATAGTTTTATCTTAATTTTCTGTCTACCTCTGAAAAGCGGTCACCTCTCAATAGCGGACAAATTCCTCGAAACTATCAGTGTCCGCTAAAGGTAGGTTTCACTGTAGATATGTATACTATTTTTCATGAATCCACCAGCAGAAATTAACTTTTTCGTTTGGTGGCTGCGCCAAAAAAGGTTACTATCGTCTGAGGTATCATGAAAATAAGTTTACTTCAAAATGCTATGGAAAGGGAATACATCTGAGATTCAGAAGGGTCCGGTGAACTTTGCACCCGCGTGAATAGGTAAAGAATGGTTGGTGATGATTTTCGCGCGCTCTTGCTGATTGTTTACCACGCTGTTCAACCAGCCTAAAGAAATTGCACTTCAAAAATAAATTTGTAGAATGCAGTACTTATCTGACTTCATGAACTTTCAAGTGAGTAAATGATTATCAATAAATGCAATGTTGTTCAATATCCTGCAATGTCTAACAATTCCAATTGTTAACGAGCTGAGAAATCGGAGAAAAATTCGGAATTAAAGAGATACGCAGTGGGTCCCGAGGGGATGTTCAATGGAACAACCAGTTTCAAAATCTGAAAGTATAAAACAGCTTTTTTATGATAAATTGAGTAGGTACACATTAAACAATGTTATAACTGTTGCTTTTTGAATCTAACATCGTGACGTCATAATGCTAAAATCTAGATCGCAATGTATGCATCCGCTCTCTTTCTGACCGTTAAAATAATAGACATATTGTTCTATAAGGACCAATACGCTTTTGCATTTTAGGACGGCCATTTTGCTACATGATGTTATAATCGATCTCATTAACTAATTTATTGGTTAGAGTATCCACTAATGTTCTATGGATTTATATACCTTTCACTTTATTTCTGAAAAAGTAAATCATCGATAAACTCTTAAATAACTTTTTTTAAAAAAAATTTTTAAAAAGTATATTTTAATCAGAAAATTCATTTTATCTTCGAAAATCCGTAATAACATAAAATATATATTTTTGTAAAATTGAAGATTAATAAATTAATAAACAATTATTAATAAAGAATTTATTTTATGTACTATACTTCAGACTATTTACTATATTTACTATACTTTAGAATTTATTTATTTTATTTACTGTACTTAATCTTCTGATTTTATTTCATGAAGTATTACCTTAATGTATGCCGGCTCGTAATTCACTCATTTTTTTTGTAAACTAACCTTCATGTTGAACCAACGACGATTTAAATAAGTAGTACGATTCACAATACACGATTTACGATAGATGAATATACAAATAAGAAGTTTACAAATATTAATAATTAAATAAACTAAATATTTTGTTCGTGAAACAAACATTGAGCTAAATAACCAGTCATTTTTAAGTGTATTTATTTTTTTCAATCATGTGGCGAAGCAGTTTCGATGATGTTAAACGTATGAATAAACGTCAAGTAAGTAAACACCAAAAAACAATGTACATCGATGAGTAAAAATTTCTCTTCATCTTAATCAATTATTACATAGATCGAATCAAATATCTAAATTCGTTTTATTTCTAATTAAAATGAAAAATTGTCATGTATCGAAGACATTACATGACAGATTTTGTAATAAAAATATGAGAATAATGTTCAAAGTGCCATGGTCTTGAACATATTGTTCAATTGGAAAAAAATGATTGAAATTTTCAGAGCAATTTATGCCAGTACCAATGTTCTTTTAAATTTACTTGATCAATCAACTATTTATTTCACATATGTTAGCTTATATTATTAGCAAAACAATTTTTAATTAGATTCATAGAATGCAAATTAATTTTTAAAAATAATAATAAATAAACAGAACCCTTCCCATGCCTTTTTTTTAAATTTTGAATAGTCAAATTTTAATTAGTAGTAGTATTTTTAAAAGTGCAATAAAAAAATTGCATTGATTACTGTGAATTCTCATGGAAAAAAAAACAAATCATGATCATTTTTATCAGTTTTTATTTATTTTTATTAAAATAAACCAAACTGACAAAAATAAGCTCTAAATGTAAAGAAAATTATTAATGTAAATAGATATTGATATTAATTTTAATATGTATAAGAATTCAAACACATAAGGTATTGAATAATTTTCTTTTTTGTGCACTTATTTTCTATTTATATTTTTCCTTCGCTTTATGTTTATATGAAAAATTATTAGTAAGAGCTCATCTTATGAAATGAGTAACTGTACATCCAAAAGAGTCAAAAGAAAAATATTCATTAATTGATAAAGAATGATTCTAAACTAGAGGCGTAATCCGATAAGATTATTTGAATTGTTTTGTGAGAATATTATAAAAAAAAGTAAAACTAAGAGAAAATAAAAATTAAAAAAAATATATTAAAATTAAGATAAAAATAAATGCAGTGCAACAATGTACATCTGACTAGCATTGATTTTGAAATAGTTTATTACACCTGTATATAGGAGTTAAATGCATAATAGTAGTTATGTTCCAGAGTAAATATTAATCAGATTCTAAGTCTTCAAGCTCAAACTAGCAAGTATTTTGTTAAACTCCAATTGCAATAGGAATAGATAGATTAGTGATTTTGTATTTCTACCACCACTGAAACTGCTAATGTGTTGTAAAAAAAGTATGGAAAAAGATTTGATGAAGAAGTGAATGTGGTAAAAATATTTAACATATTATTAGAAAAAAGAATTATTCCCTATTGTCTAATAATTAGTCTTAGAGATCAGAGTAGTGAGTCAGAAAAGTGAGGCTCTCTGACACCCATATGCTAAAATCAGCTCAAGACACAAAAATATGCATTAACACATGTGACTTGAAATATTTAAATGAAAAGTTCTTTTGTTTTTCTTCTTCTAAATAAAATTTGTGACAAATAGTAGGGAGTAGGGTAGTAGTTAAGTTCAAGTTTCTGCGCAAAAAATTGTCAACATGAAATTTCTGTGGAAGAAGTAAATAATGCCCTGATGCAAAGGTTTGTTAAAAATGATCATAAATCAAAAAATACATTTTTGCATCAGTTCATCGATTGCATATAATTATATGCTCATCTTATGCATAAATACACTCCGCAATAAAATTATTGCAAGGAAAATTTTTATCAAAATTTTGTCAATTTTTATATGCTTCTTTCTTCGTCTATTTTCATACTATCGGAACCAATTTTTTTCGATTCCTTGGAAATTTTTTCCTTTTTCAATTCATATATACTATAAATAGGCTCGAGCTAACATCAAATAACCAGTTGTATTTGAGCGCAACGCTAAAAATGACTGAAAAAAATCTATTTAGCAACGTGCATCTGGAATACAATAATTTGTTCATCAAAATCGAGGAGCGCGTGTCGCGCTCCACCTGGCAAGTGTGACGAACTAAGTGACGACACGCCGCTACACATATACAGCGCCTAAATTCCCGCCAACTTTCTTTTCGCTCTCATTTGAATTTGATTAGAGATATCGAAAATCTGATAGGACCATCAGATTCCTTGAGAAAATAAAATGATGTGAAATCGTTTTTATATTTCTCTAATATTTTATGAGATATTGAACCATTGTATTGTTAATAACTAATTCTGACCCAGTCGAATCGATACCCCCCCCACGATATTCGTAATCAGCAATCAAAAATACATCGATTACGCTATTTTGAAAAAAGGTTACACAAATTGGCTACGGGAACCCTTATGTCGCCCTGACTATAATTTAGTGACTAAAATTTATTTCTCACTGATTATATACAAATATAATAACTTTTTTCTTACTCATTTTTTTTTTTTATCTCTGAAACCATTTTAATACACTTATAATAAATTTTTTAGAGATTTCGATAAAATATCGATTTGTGATCAGAATCTGTTAGATATGTGGTGAAACATTTTGTGTTTTGGCTTTCTGTCCCCAAATTCTGGTAAATGTACGTGTTCAACATGTATAGCAATAAGTTGGTGATTTTCCTATTTTGTTATATAAACCAATACTTTTTGCCAAAGTCTTGCTGCCCCAGATGTTTTGTAAATTCAAATATTACAAATATTTTAAAAATTTACTTGTTGTTTGGCATTTATTACGTTGAAGCTGTGAAAGGTAGTGGGCAACATAATTGGAATAGGTAAACCTCGAAGATATTTTTTAGTGTTACTCATAATTAATTCAAAAATGTAACTAATTACACAGGCACACAAGAAGAAAAAAATCATCAATTTCAAAGACCGGACCTAGTGGACTTTATGTTTTTTAAGTCGCTAAATCCCAATATGGTGTCGATTTTTCAAAATCATATCGATTTAAGGTCATTTGAAGGTCATTCAGATGTCAAATCATTAAAAAAGGTTAAAAAGTCTAAAATGAGTCCTATATTGGTTTTCGAGGATGCTGAATTCAAATCTGAAGTCAGATGAGCTCTACGAACCTACCGTCAAGGTCATTTAAAAGTCAAACTTAGAGAATTCAATATAAAAATCCGAAAAATATCACATTTATGTTTTAAGGGTCTCTCAATCTCACTTTAAGTTCATTTTGACTATACCTGGTCATTATAAGATCAATTTAAGGTCATTTAAAGGTCACTTTAAAAGCGAATCTGGTAAACGCGATAAAATAACAGAAAAAGACTGTGTATAGGTTTTGGGAGCTGATTAATTCAGCTTTTTTATTGAGTGACCTGTAAAAAGTCAAGATTGAGGTTATTTGAAGGTTAAATTAATACAAAGAATACAAAAATTGATGAAGTATTCGTAATTTTGCATGCCTTTTTACTCTTTTTTTGTGTAACGCACCTTGTCTTCTTCAAACGATCAGCATGAAGGTCAGCATTTGCGTTTAATTCCTCTACGTTGGTTGTTTCTCTCTTTCTCTTCAACATCCAGCAGTAATCAGCCATCATCGCAAATTCTATCTACATTGATATCGCTGCTCCATATGTTTTATATCTTGATGGATCCATTCTCCTTGCTCGTCGCTAAAATTTCCAGTTTTACAGGGAATACAGTTTATAAGATATAATACATTCCATTTCGCCAAAATGTTTTACCATCGTAGACATTAAAATTTTGCTATAATCGCTTCTGTGATTACCTTAAAAATGTTAAAAGCTACCCCACGCACCGTGGTCCATCGAATATTTCTTCTTACAACTTTGCATCAGATTTATGAGAAAACTTAATTCTAAATATTTGTAGCATTCATCATGAAATTGCGGAAAAATGGAATGGCTTGTAAACTGTATTCCCTGCATAATAATACAGATCAGTTCCCAGAAAACTTTGGATATTTTAGCGACGAGCAGCGATATCAAGATAGATAAGTTTGAACTTAAAATGACCTTGAAAATGAGATCATAGAGGTCATCTGATTTTAGATTTGAATTCAGCATCCTCGAAATCCTGAATAGAAGTTTATTCCAATTTTTCAACCTTTTTTTCATGATTTGACCTTTAAATGACCTTCACATGACTTTAAATCGATCTGATTTTTAAAATCCGAAACCGGATTCGGATTCAGTGACCCTCAAAACATAAAGTCCACTAGGTACGGTCTCTGAAATTGAAGATTTTTTTTTGTTTTCCTGAGTTAATAATTTAATTAAGAATTGTGAGTAAATTTTTAATTAATAGCATATTACGAGCCAACAGAGCGAAAAACTGGAAAGCCAGATAA
This sequence comes from Trichogramma pretiosum, assembly GCF_000599845.2. Lineage (NCBI taxonomy): Eukaryota > Metazoa > Arthropoda > Insecta > Hymenoptera > Trichogrammatidae > Trichogramma > Trichogramma pretiosum. The sequence continues at coordinate 161,574 of NW_019641641.1, read as the reverse complement.
ACAAGTTTTGACTGGAGAGTAAAATGAAAACTCAGCTTTAATTATTAATTCAACATTGATTTTTAATTTAAATTTTGTTCGATGAAGATGTTTTGGCCTTATACCACACATCGAACATCAGGTCGAAAATGAGGTCTTTGAACTAGTCAAAATTTTACCTTAAGTTTATAGATCAATTTCACTCTATTAAATTTTCAAAACATCAATAAAAGTGGTGACCATAACTGCGACTTCCAAAGGAAATAAATTGTAAAAAGTACTCACGTTTATTGATGTGAAACATCTTTATTGGCGTTTGGCATGGAGGGTAAACCCGTGAAAAACGAGCGTCCGTCCGTACGAGCGAGCGCAACTTTGGTAGTATAAGTGTCTATACACGGAAAAGTGATTGGCTCTTGAAAGATGAAGCTATGAGAACTACCCAACACGATGCAGACTTACACCACAGGAGGTCGTGCCGATTAACCTTTTCTGAAGCTGTTTTTCCTTTTAGAAAGTCAAATTTGTTAAAATGTTTATGAATATATGTAAATAGTCATAGCTTCGCTAGCCTTTGCTAGCCTTTTTAGGACATTAATGGAACTATAGTAAACACCTCAAGTAAAATTTGAACAAGTTATATTTAAAAATATTAAATCATTGAACTAATGTTGTCACACGTCGACAATGACATATCGTCGTTGCTTTTCTGTTTTTAATCGTTGACTCATAATGGAAGTGTCCACTATAAATAATTTTATTAATATTTTGAAGAGGTTAACCTGGTAGAAATGCAATTCGCCATTCTTGGAACGCTTTTTCAACATTAATGGTCATTTAATGGTCACTAGTCATTTAGTAACCATAAATTGAAAAAAAAGTGTCACAAATTGCCCTTACAATGTTGACTATAACATAAACGTCATGTTCTTTGACATGATTATACGTTTCGTAGCACTTTAACCTAAATAATATATAAAGGCATAAAATTTTTCATTTTAGTTAGATGAAAATTAGTAAATTTTTTGGCCCTTCACCTAAATTCATTTTTGAACATTTTTATACACTTTTTTAAAATTTTGCGAAATTAGCAACTTTGGAAATTTTTGTAACCACAAAAGTTTATAGAAGAACTGAAATTGAACCTTTAATTGTCATTTTTTTTATCTTATTTGAGAAATTTGCATAGTTTATATATTTGGTCTTAAAACATTACAGAACTTATCCTATCAAAATTTTTTGCAGTTCTTATATCAAGTTCTTAGTTTTGGAATGATTGTTTCATCAGCTCTTATGATCTGGAAAGGATTGATGGTTGTAACAGGTAGCGAAAGTCCTATAGTTGTTGTTTTGAGGTACGTACAATAAATTTTATCTCTAAGAAAATACGTTTCTAAAATAATTAAGATTGTCGTTATGACTCGTGACTATTTAATTCACAAACTTAATTAGTGTAAAAACATTGATCAAGCATAATTCAGTTCGAAAAAATTTCTAAACAAAACTAAATACACTATACTATAATATGTGCTAAATTTGATAATGCCCCATTGCCACGCACAAGCAGCCACGACGGCCTAATTACTCAGTTTTCCACTCGCCTGCAAACGGTCAAATAGTATTTATTAAGGAGGCTCTTTTAATTCAAATTTTCATTCATGTTAAATTCATGTTAAATTGGTTTCCAATATCGAGTAATGATATAAAACTTATTTTTTGTAAATCTCTATCACCTCATATTTTATACTTATGACTGTTGTATCTTTTAATAATGTATAAAAATTTCTTTCAGTGGAAGTATGGAACCTGCTTTTCACAGAGGAGATTTATTATTTTTAACAAATCATGCTGCTGAACCAGTAAGAGTTGGTGAAATTGTCGTCTTCAAAGTCGAAGGTCGAGATATACCAATCGTGCATAGAGTAATGAAATTACATGAAAAGTAAGTATTTTGCAAATAATATTAAATTTCAAACAATTAAAGAATAAGTAATATCTAGCTAATTCTAATGGTCCCAATTTGGAACCTATTGACAATTTAAGAATTCTATTCTATTCATGTACATGCGTACGACGCACGAACGCATGCGATAATTGTAGGTACTGTGCCTCAGCAGCATCTGTTTGCGTTGCGTCTTATAATTGCGAAGTAATATGAGAGCTGGAGGGGCTAAAATATGGCCGTTCTATTAGCCACTCCTTTACTAAAGGCATAGGACCGGCGATTAAAGCGGCCATCTAGAAGGCTCACATTACTTTCCCATTGGTCAGTATGCGTGTCAAGACTCTGCTAACTCCCCTCTACTGCGGCTCGTAACATAGATGAGTGTGCTTGGCATGCCTTTGTAGCGTCTATGTACCGCTGTGTATTCCTGTCTGTCTGTCTCTTTCTCTCTCTCTCTTTCGCTCGCTCGCTTGTCTCGCGTACCTGCACAAATTCGTGCTTATTACTCGATCGCAACAAATCCATGACTCGCTGAATTAGCCTTTTTTTTGTACACGTTTGGCCACTAGGGCAGATGTGTGTAGTAGACCGGTTGTTATTTCCCTAGTTGTTCCGATCTTCGCTGTAGACCTTGACACTGGTTCCTAGGGTTTAAAAAATGAGAAAAATACGTACACGAGTCCAAAAGGTAACAAACGAGTGCCGAAAAAACCAAAATCAATTTTCAAAAAGTTTTCAAAAAATTCTGAAAATAATTTTTTCATATTTTTTGACTAATTTTAAGACGTTTTTGTTCTTTGCAATTTTTACATGCTTCTATCTCGATATAAAAATTGGAAAGTTTAAAACGGTAGTTTTTTATGTTCGAATTTCATGATGAACAAAAATTTCTCATTATGTTTTTAAACTTTGCGATTTTCTATATCAAGATAGGGTAAACTGCTCAGTTAATAATCGAATTAATGTTTTTCAGCGTTAGAAAAACTAGAAAAAATGAATGATTGCGTTTAGAAAAAAATAAATAGATTATCGCGTAGCTAATTAAATATTAAACCAATTAAAAATACCTAGTTATATTTAGAATCCATTAAAAACGCCAACGTCAGCCGCTCGAACTAATTTTTTTCTTATGATAGTTAACATGTGAAAACGCCACGCTGCGCTAAAGCTCGGAGCCAATGTAGATATATATCAAATACGCAGAGAGTCCGACACACATCGGCCACCTAACGGTCAATCTTTTTCGGGGACATTGCCTAATGGCTCCACGCACGTATTATATATATGGGTTATATCACTAAAGAGCTGATAGTTCAAAAAATGAAATTGAAACAAAGTATGTACTCTTGGAGAGTACACTGAAAAATGAAAATCCTGAAAATTTCAGCCCTATCGGTTCATCCCTCATGGATCTTCAGGGTCTCAAAGTTTGAATAGAATTTTTCAAATTTTATTTCGATTTCCTGGAGTGAATTCGAAAAAATTGTTCAACCATGATTATTGATGTAAAATTTGACGAGGAATCGGAACAAAAGCTTGTAAATATGATTTTTGATAAACATTCTGAATTCCTTCAGAATTAATGTGTATTCAGAATTTTGCATGAATCTTTGTCCTGCTCTAGATTGAGCTAGGAGGTTTCAATCGGAAATTTGAAACGGTCAAAATTTATTAAATTTTGACAAGGAATTGAAAAAAAATATTTTCCAATTTTTTAACCTGAACCATCGGGTTCTAGGAACCTTTTTTAGTTAAAAATAGATTTTTTTTGGCCCTAGAAGTTATCGCCTTCAATTAAAAAATCTGAAAAAATGTGAGGTTATGTATCTTCTTGAAAAAAACAAGAAAACAACTTTTTTTTTAGATTTTTTGAGGCTCCGTATCGTCATAAAAAAATTACTTTCGTTAAAAAAAAGGGTATTTTGGCTTCAAAAGGTGCGTTCATATCTCTAAAAAAATTTGAAAAAATTTGACGTTACTTTTTTTGTTGAAATAAAAAAGTGAAAAAATTTTCGAATAGCTTATTGCATTCTAACGCCGTAAATGAATTTTCAAAATTTTCAATGATTTTTTTCTGAAGGCCTGAAGCACTCAAAAAATCTGAAAAAAATTCAAGGTTGTTTGAATTGTTAAAAAGAATTTTTGTGAATTTTTTCAGATGCTTAATTGCTTCAGGGCTTCAGAAAAAATATAGATAGAGAATGGACGTTTATAGCGGAGGAGGGGGGTAGTAGGTCCAAAATTTTGATTTTGGCACTTTTTTAATCATGTAATTCATACCAAAAGCGCGTCAAGATCGATGATATACGTGCGGACGACAATTTAAAAAATTATTATTTTGATCCATATATACAGGGTGCGGCAAAAGTATGGAGACACCCGAAAATTTCGCATAATAAGCGTAGAAAAAAAATCAAAAACGTCATAACAGACATATTTTTCGACGAGGAATCCAATGGTGACCTTGAATTTGACCTTGAACATAACCTTCAAGCTCCAGCGACCCAAAAATCGATTTTTCAAATGGAACCCCCATTTTTTATTGCAGATTTGAAAAGAGCACAAAATTTTACGTTAAAACATGTATTTTGTTTTTTTTTCAAGGTCATTTTAAGGGCGTTATAGACGAAAATAAAACCCCAATTTAACCTAAAATTAAGTTCAAGTAAGGGCTTTTTTTCTCATTGTACCGCCTCCTAAATGACCTTAGAAAAAAAAACAAAATACATAGTCAAACGTGAAATTTTTTACTCTTTTCAAATCTGTCATAAAAAATGGGGGTCACCGTGCGAATAATCGATTTTTGGTTCACCGTAGCGTATAGGTTATGTTTAAGGTCAAATTGAAGGTCACCATTGAAAAGAGCGGAAATTTTTACGTGAAAATATGTATTTTATTATTTTTTTTAAAGTCATTTTGGAGGCAGTACAATTAGAAAAAAAGCCCTTACTTGAACTTAATTTTAGGTTAAATTGGGGTTTTATTTGCTTCTATAACGCCCTTAAAATGACCTTAAAAAAAAAATAAAATACATGTTTCAACGTAAAATTTTGTGCTCTTTTCAAATCTGCAATAAAAAAGGGGGGTTCCATTTGAAAAATCGATTTTTGGGTCGCTGAAGCTTGAAGGTTATGTTTAAGGTCTAATTTAAGGTCACCATTGGATTCCTCGTCGAAAAATACGTCGGTTATGTGGTTTTTGATTTTTTTTCTAGGCTTATTATGCGAAATTTTCAGGTGTCTCCATACTTTTGCCGCACCCTGTATACAGTTTATATAATAGCGGAAAGAATTTTGAAATTTCGCGCTTTGTGGACAGCTCGTCCGACGTGAGTTTCGTAATTCTGATGTCAAAGCGCTACCAGTACTTTTCACCATATAATACGAGAGCAAAGTTTTCTCCGGATAACTCTGATTCTAACTTCATCAATTTTATTAATGTGTTTAAGACCTTAACGATTTTTGTTTTTGTTTCAGAAATGAAAATAATAACACTGTCAAATTTTTGACGAAAGGAGATAATAATTCTGTGGACGATAGAGGTCTTTATGCGCCAGGGCAACTTTGGTTGACAGAAAAAGATGTTGTTGGAAGAGCGCGAGGTTTCTTACCTTACGTTGGAATGGTTACAATTTATATGAATGAATATCCAAAATTCAAGTGTGCCATTTTAGCGTGCCTTGGAATGTATGTTTTAGTTCATAGAGAGTAAATGAATAATTACCACTAAAAAAATATGTGATGAACATTTTATTCGTTCGATAAAAATGAAAAATAAAAAACTAACTTTTTAATAAAAAAATTTACATTTTATTCTATACTTTTGTTTGTGGCGCATTCAAATAGAAAATTATCATTCAATCTTCAATCCTTCATTTCGCCTTCTTCATCTTCTTCGTCTATACCTCGTATGTATAAAACGTTGTTGCATCTAATAAGTACTTCCCCAAGAGTACCAGTGCAAGCTCCATCGATATGTTCTTCCGTATTAGCAAGTTGCACATTCATGTAACCATCAACTGAAACAAGATAACCTTTGTATTCGTGTCCCCATTTTAATTTTACCATAACTGGTTTTCCGGTAAGTCCATTTAGAAAAGGCTTAGGGTTTATTGGCATAGTCGCTGCCATTGTGAAATCTGTAAATAATTAAATTAATTAAACTCAAATTGTATTACTTAAGTACATATAGTCTATATAATTGGTAAACTGAAAAAATTTGAGGTTGTTTTTCAATGTGATAAAAAACTAAAAAAATTGTCGAGATTAGTATCGGTTCATATCGGACTTTCAAAGTGTTCAATTATTTTATCTAAAGCTCTGAAGCACTCAAAAAATCAGAAAAAATGCATGGTTTCGTTGAATGGTACCTTCATGGATTTTTTTTAAATTTTTCAATAGCTTCAGGGGTTCAGAATATATACATAGAAATAGAAAATAGATGTTTGTAGAGGGGGGAGGGGAGGGGGTCTACTATAACACCAAAAGCGCGTCCAGAAAGGTGAATATGTGCTCACAGTTTTGTAAAAAAATATTATTTTGACCCATAAGCAAAGTCTTTTCAAGGCCAAAAATATGGGAAAAAAATCGCGTCAAAGCTAATTAGAAATTTCGTCATTTTGAGTGTTAATGAGTGAACTAGAAAGTTGAGGGGATTGTAACGCTATTGAAACTTATTTTCAATTACTCTGATAAAACCTTTAAATCTCATACGAAAAGCTACTCATCACACCCCCACATGATACTCATTTTACCCTAACGACGAGGTCATAAAGGTATTCTTGAATTATCAATACCTCGCAATTCAAAGATTTTAGCAACTTTGTAGCTTCATTAGTGAATAGAAATTGTAGTTTGATCATTTTCCAAGCGATTGACATAATTTTCATCATTTTGTTTACTATATGAATAAAAATGATCATGAAAAATTTTTGTACCCATCCTGTCCCAAGTTCCTCAACAGTGGGTTAAAGTTGCTAATATAAATTATTTATACACATTATCAAGTTTAATTCAAAAATAAAAAATTATGTGCACTATCAAAAATCATTTGATCCAAGATTATAAAAGATATATTGGGTTATAAAAAAATATTTAGATATTATCAATACTATAGTGGGTTGCATGCAGTTGTCTGTAAGGGAAAAAAGTACTTTATGATACTGGAAGATACCATATCTTTACTATCATATAAAATATATCCAACTTTGACTGTAAATCATAAGAGTTCATGTCCGAACACTATAAATATTACACTATAAATTAGATTTTGAAATTCATAATTTATTAAAAATTTGATTTTTCAAAGTATTTACAGTATGAATGAAGCCAAAAAAGAAGTCGTGAGGGTTGTGAAACGTAAATTAGATATTGTTTAAAAGTAAATTTATATCAACTTTTGTTCTAAAACTTTTTTATTAAAAGGCCTTGACTACAATTTTTCTCATGTAATAAATTTTTTATGATTAACTCTGTAGATTACTTTTAGTTTCATAAAAATTTTTAAACATTCACATGGCTCTTTTCAAAAGGTTTGAAAATGTTAATATTTTAAAAACCTAAAAACTCTTGCAAATTAATTATATGTCTATAATAAAGGATGTTCAGAAAAAAAGAGGCTAGACATTTTTTCTAAAAATTCATTCATTAAAAAAAAAAAATACTAATTCTGATTATTCGACAAAAATCCCTCAACATTTTTTCAAGGGTGAAATTTGATAACCAAAAAGATTAGATAATTGGGGCCAAGCAGGTTAAAGAAGGAAATTTTTTAAATCTAAAATAGTTAATGCCTAATGAATGTTATTTACAGAAGGAAGTTGGTTTGCTTTTACTATACTGGACTCAAAACAACGAAAATTGCTCTATAAAATCATAATTAACAATTATACATTAGTTTTACAGATGAAATAAAAAATTGATTTCGAACTTGTAACAATATTCATTGATAACTTTGAATATTAGTAAGACTCATATGATGTTTTCCACAGTGATAAAATCAACTGATATTCATTGTAAAAATGTGTAAAAGAAACCAATTATTGTTCTAAGAACTTTTGGTACAGTACAAAGTATTTAAATAAAAACAGGTTATACTTGAAATTGTTATGTATTACAATAATTCTGAAACTATATTTGCAGTCCAAAGTAACCCATACCATTATTGTTTCGCGTAAGCGAATTGGTATCTATTGTTATACAAAGATGAGTTATCTTAGACTGTAAATAGACAAATTCTAATTTTACATAAAAGATTGAACATACGATCGTCCAAGGGAAATGGGTAAGATAATAATTTATGTTCTACATATACCATGAAATAAACATGATAATTCTGCCATTTTAAATGGTTTTTGTAAAATTTCATATTTAAAATAAATCTAAAAAGAATAACAAAAATACTTAAAATAAATTGTAATAATGTTACGATTACAGAAGTAATCTACATTTTATAGTTAAATAGCATTGCACAAATAGCACAGAGCTCTTAAAAAAATATACTTCTATTTTGTTTCATATAATATGCAAAAAGTGGTCCTGAAAATGTTAGTATTAGATTAAAAGATTAAAATATCAAACTTTTTTAGACCTCCTTTGTGAACCTTGTGGTCATACAAAAAAATATAATACTTATCAAGTAAATGACTACCCAGGTATCACTATGAATATCATTTCGTTCATGAATTGAGTAGAAATCTACATAATAAATTACTTAGAGAAATATAAAAGAGTTTATATTTTGGCAAAGAGTAAAGAACATTATTTCAAATTTAAGAATTGATATTTTGATAAAAAAAAATTATCCAATCATTATAAGAAAAAATTATAGACATATTATCAATTATAAATCTATTGCCTTGTTGTATATGTTTTAGGATCTAACCTTCAAAGTAAGAAATGGTTAGTGGAAACTAAAATGGAAAAGTTTACTCAGATCTTCTTATTTTTATCACTTGACATTTGATGTCTTTCGATTTTTTTGTCTAAATAATAATGTTTACAATATTATGAGAATAATTTTAAAATATATGTTTTATAAATATTTCTAAGATGATGTTTAATAAAATGGTTAATATATGTAATATAATCAATTGTTATCTAACTTACGATTTAGATAGTTGAGAATGAACAAATTTAAAAACACACTGATGTTTGTTTACGGAAAACAACACACATTCAATTCAAATTCTGTAAGAAAAAACTGAATAGCGAGTGTACTGCAGGTTTTGCTTTCATCAAAAAAGAATTGGGAACTGAAATGTACCGTTGCAAGTTGGCAACACCTCGTATTAAGTATCACCGTAACCCATCATCTGTTAAATGATGAAATGAATTTATTTTATTATTAACTTATTGCGCAAGTTAGACGCGTTTAAAAACCGTTTTAAAAAATAATTGCGCGTTGCCTCCTTTTTGATAAATAAAAAAATTTATCTACGGCTGCAATGTTTTTAAACAAAAATTTTCAATCAAAAATTTTCAATCAAAAATAATCATTTTATATGTACATAATTAATACAATCGACAGCACGTCTTTCGATATAGTGGGTGATCAGAATGTCAAAAATATTAAAGAAATTTATATTTCTATCGATAGAAAACTATAATTGCATATTCTCAACGATTTCCCGGTAATGCACAATGCGTTGAAACACGATTAGTCATGATATGGATTTCTGTATGCTTATACATGTTTCAATTCCTGTTCCTAGGAATAAAATTAATCGTTGGGTATAACGTGTGTATCACATTCATTCAAGATTGCTAGAGAGATCTCATGCCACAAACTCACGTGATATCTTAAAAAATTACGTTACATTATATTACATTACATTGTATTACCCATTCATTCAGGGTGGGAATAATTTTTGTATCGCGACAGGAAAGAACCGAACTAAACTTGATCTAAGATGGTATTATGTCGATCGTACAATCGTGCAACTCCCTTAATGTTTCACAATTTTGAATCACTTCACTTCTGCTCTTACGCTATCCAATATTTGAAAAGAAAGAAAAATAATATGAAATATATGTGATAGAAAATTAATTTTCAAGCACAATAAAATAACACGTTATATAAAATTATAGTAATCCATTCAAAATGAATTTCATTAACAAATTTTTAAGACATAGTTCAGATAATTTTAAGAATATATTTATAAGAAAACAATATATGGTAAGTTTCTTATTTACTTCGTATATCGTATTTTAATAGAAACTGAATTTAATACAACATTTTTCTATTTAATGATTGATTAATGAATGACACTAACGCTACTTTGAATGCTGATATACTAAATTCAGTTTCTACATTTTTTTTTAACTTGCAGCCTTTTTTGTAATTCATGTTTGCCAAATTTTACATTGTATAAAGTAATGATTGAACTATTTACATGTAAATATTTCTATTGTGTAGGCTCTACTAGCAATGAATTATTGTACTATAAAAATTCAAAGTAATTTTAAAATTTTGAGTTAATATTTACTTTGATTGAAGATACCTTAGATAGAAGATTGAATTGTTTTGATACATCCTTTATTAATGTTTTCCTACAATAAAATAAGTTTAGAATCATTATGAAATTAGCTTCTTTATCTTTCAAAAAGACAAAATAAATCAGAAATAGTAATAACTTACATATATAGAACCTACATAGTTATTGGTGAATATAAATAAATATATGTTTTTCTCTAACAATCAGTTTTATAAATTTCAAGGTATATATTTTTACGTATAATGTTGTAATTAATTTGCGATAAAGAAATCTCAGAGTCCTTGATGGCTCAGTATCGTAGTTAAAACTGGATAGTTTGTGTTTTTCAAATTTAATAGGTTTTTTAGTAATATTACCAACTTTATGAAGTTAAATGCGCTTCATCACTTAATAAGTTATAGTTTTTAATATTAGATGATGCATCAAGAAATTATTTTATCATTCTGCATAATTTCTACAAGTGAGCAGAGTGAGATTTCTTCTCAAGTAATCAAAAATTGTCGCGTTCACCCTATATTCTCTTTGTTCAGCTTATCATAGAGATTAAAAACTTTATATTTTTTGATTTTAAAACTTTGTTTTTCATCTTGTTGAATGTTGAATGCTGAATGTTTACCCCTATACTTCCATCTTTTTTTTATAATTTTAATTAGTCTTATAAACTACAGTATTTAATTCATACAATCTAAGTTTTCAATTCAGACCCACTTACCTTTGTTTGGATACTTGAAAATCGTTGGAAATATGCCGTTTTACATTTTCTTCCGTTATCTTCTATTATCTTCCGTTAATCTTATAAATGAGCTGGAAAAGATAATAACATAATTGCCCGTAGACATCCGTAAAAAGCTCGGAGCTTTTCAACTCTCCCGTAGATACCCGTCTTCACGTAAAAACTTTCAAGTTAATTTCAAATCTGGAAAGAAGACTGATTTTTAGATTTTAAAAGTTCCAAAATGGAACTTTCATTAGTAAATTTTATATCAATGTGAGATCTATACATAGATTTTATTCGGGATTTATATGAATTTCATATCTCAGTTAAAAAAATTTATGGGTTTCCGCATAAATTCTGCGAAGAAAATGCATAAATTCCTTGTATAATCTGCACGGATCATTTTTGTAAAAATCTGCGAAAACTTTTCGACTATCTCTTGAAACCTAGCACCACGTTCGTATACCTTTTCAAGAATTAATTCAAAAATCTACGCAAATTTTTGAAAAAAATGTATAAATATATTATTGAGAAATTTTCGTCCCGAATGTATACTTTCAACATTGGAACTTTCCAAAAAGGTTTCTGGCACGTCATTTTATATTCCAAAAAAATACTTCAATAAACGGGCAAAATTAGTCCGGGCGCCAGCTATGGGTTGAGTATACAATTCGAGGTCCATAAGGTAACCAAGTGTATTTTCATGTTTTTTGGTGCGCTGAATTGTTTTGTGTTGGGTACCAAGCGTTAAAATTGGTACTTTAAAATTTATTAACAAATTTATTGTTTATAACTTGAAAAATTTGTTTAAAAAAATCTGAAAAAATTCACACGTATTTTTTGACGAACTCTAAGACTTTTTTGTTTGCATTTTTTCGTTTAAGACGTTCCTTACCGATAACCTTACGGATATTTATGTCTTATATAGTAATCTCGAACACTTTTTTTCTACTTAGGGGTGCGGGAAATGCGCCATCTAGGTAAATGACCGAAACTAAAATAATTTAATATTTAATTAAAAATCGAATAAACATTTAATTATTTCAATAAAATCTAAATATTTAAAAAAATGCAATATCGGAAACTAATGATACTTAACTCCTTTGATAAAGCTCTGTGTAAAGTTTAAAATTGGTTTTTACAAGAGAAATTTTTCGGTTCCTATTAAGAATATTTTTAAACTCACCTCAAATTATTACATACATATATCCTAAACGCATTGACGGTTGAAAGGAAAAATAATTATGATAATTACAATAAATATTGAATAATAGTTATTAAATGAAAATTAGTTGATTTTGAAAAATATTTAATTGATTATATAATGTTTTGCAAATATATTATCATAACATTAAACCGATAATATATTTAATTTCTCAAATCAAATATTATCTATTAAATATTTTATTGAAATTCATTTGGGCGAACAATTAAATCGATTTTGTTGAGTCAATTAAACGAGTTTTTCAAAACTATTTAATATTTATTCATAATAGATACATATTGTGTTGAACCCAAAAATTAAATGATTTAATTGACATGAATAAATATTTTTTTTTGAATTTAGAAAATAATTAATTGGTTCAAATACAATTTTGTTACCTCAATTGAATTTTTTTCAATGAAATATATTTAATTGATTCAAACAAATCTTTTTCTCATTGTACTGGTCGAAAGCGGTCAATCACTGGTATAAGTACCCTACTCAGATTATTTTTTGACGAACTAGTATTGAAATCATTTTTTTATACCATTTGTTCTTATTATCCGAACATGCTTTATATTCTCTTGAGACTAAAATTTGGCTCATTCCTTATTTTTGAGGTACGTCATATGTTCGGTAGTACACGTTACCGTTCCACTTGATTTTTTTCAAATTTTTCTGAGACATTATTTTAAAAATTGGTCAAAATCATTCATGTTCCATGTAAAAGTGATGAAAATACAAATTTTATAAAATATTTTATGAAAAATTATTTTTCAGAAAACAGTATCATACGTACTGCAACGGTCACAGCACGTTCCTTCGACTAATGCATCCAATAAAATCATTGGTTACTGGTTTCTGACTTGTGGTGGAATGGTTTATGTTGCAGTTTCCTTAGGTATCAATATCTTGTTTCTTACAAAAATTTGTCTTTGTGATCTCCCTTGGGAAATGTAATAAAAAAAAAAAAAAATGTTTCGGGGAAGATTCAAACCAGTAAAAAAGTCCTTGAGATTCAAATTTTTACTCTGATGTTTGAGCCATAAAGTCTTATGTTAGATAGGGGATTTTCAAAATCATGAAAAACTTGAATAATTCCATTTTTTAAGATTTAGAAATTGAGGAATTTTCGTTTTTTAAATCTATTTAAAAATACCCATGTAATTATAAAATACATTCAAGGAAAAGAGAATCTCGAGTTGTTCAATAATCTCTCTTGAAACATTTTCTTATGAAAAAACATTTTTTTATAGGGTATTTTCAGAAATTTCTCATAACACAAATCTTACTAATCTTTCACAAAGTTTTCTCGTGGTCTTCCATATGGGGTTTTATTGTGGAATAACATGTATTTTTTGCATGAACTCCTATTTGAAAATCGTTTGTAGAGACATAACTTGGAATTATATAAAAATATTAGTATTTTAACGAAACTTAAATGAAAGTTCTATCATAGAAAAAAATTTTTGTGAATAAGAGAAGTTTTTGAATCTAAAAAGACGCAATTTGACCGGCTTCACTGTATTTTGTTTTTTTAAGATTAGTGTACACAATTGATATCATTCAATACTTCTTCCAGGTGGAATAACTAGGTTGACTGAATCAGGATTATCCATGGTCAATTGGAAACTTTTCGGAGAAAGAATGCCATCTGATAATGATTCATGGCAAGAAGAATTCAAAAAATATCAAGAATTTCCTGAGTATAAAGTGTATGTTTTTGACCTACTCAATTTTATAAAAGCTGTGTTGATAAATTTCTGTCTCCTCAGCAAAAAAAGGTTTTAGTTGATATGGTGCATTATTTCAAAAGTGTGATATTTGGAGTGGGTAAAATGGGCAATATTGGAAAAACCGAAAAACTTACTTTCTTCTATTTTGAGTTTAATTTTTCCGGACCCCCGTAGTTTCTGACACTTAATTCTTTGTTTTTTCATGGAATATTTACTTTTTATCGGCCATCATCTAATGCGTTTATTTTCTTATTGCAAACATGAAAATTTGTCATGGAGAGGACAAATCGCACTTTTATCAAATTGCACGACGATAACAAAGTTGAAAATTTTTTTTCCGATCAACCACAAAAATTGTTTGTAAAAACGAACGTTTTTATGCCCCCAGAGTCAAAAACTAAAAGTGCTAGCTCGAAAACTCGACGATCACGGAGGGGACACTTTATTTTACTATTACGATTTTCGTGTGCAACTATTGTTATAGCGAAGCTGCAATTAAGATTTGAATATTCTACGGGTAAAAATCGAGTACCTTAGTTCTGAAAGATGACCCCCATATAGTTAGAGAGGTCAAAATGACTGTCTAGCACGTTTACTGGCCCTATATTTGAAATGATGTAAAATTTCACATAATTTATGGACACATTTGTTACTTATGTACAATTGATTTGAGACCATTTAAGGTGAAGAGTGATGCAAAAAAACTTTCTTTAGGATGTATAGAATAGGGCTCATGTACCACAATATTGCTGAATATTTGTAAAAATGTGTTCAATGAGTGGAAACAATTGATTCTGAGTTCAGGACAGGTCACGGAGGGGACATTTTGTATGTTTATCCGGCTGGCGAATCAATGTGGTCTTTATTGATGGAAATTTTATAGTTGCGAAAGGTAGAATTCGGTAAAATGAAAGGTTCTACCGTCTTATTTTCATTTTTTTTAAATTTTCTAAAAGCTACAATATCAAGACATGTCATATCACGCTTTTGAAATAATGCACCATATATATAAAAATATTGTGCCCTATACTGTAAAGTAAAAATGGATTCAAGAATGTGAGATTGATATGAATGATTTTTTACACGTTTTTTACAAACTTTTAGTTTCTATTTTTTACAAACTTTTACTTTCTATTCACTACGTTTGATAAGTGTAGACATAGTCTGAGTAAACTCTCACGACCAGTGGCTCTAAGGTCTAAAATCTCACCGGTACCATTGTCAGATATTACTTTGGTTAGGACTCTGGCTAGCTTTTTTGTGCCTCTATACTAATACTGACTCAAACCTATCCTCTTCTTCTTCCTCTTTTCAATCCCGCAGGCCGTACTCTTCCCTGTTTCTATCTTCTCTTTGCGTCTCGTTTTTGCCGCATTATTAGTCTCCTTCTTTTAGCCCTTTCTTCGGTACTCAATTTTGTCTTCACCGAGCAGGCGAAGTCGAATATGACTTGCCAGTTGGGCTCTGAGGAAAATGTTAACTCTATCTACTTATCAGGCTTCAAATATCCCGCAAATAGTTGGCAGCGCTCTTTTCTTTCATCCGTGAATCGCATTGAAAGATGATATGTTTGGCATCTTTATCTGCAGGTGAGCAAACCGAGAACAGTTCGATAGTTTCGTTATTGGTTTGACGTACGATTGACCTGGGGCACGTAATATATTATTTCATATGCGTTCTATATGCGCTATAACTATAGTCTCAGAGAGCATCTGGTATAAATTTGATGAGTATACCGATCCAGTAGTTTTCAAAATTTCTTCAACAGGCCACAATCTTATTATTTTTTCGATTATTTTTTGATCGGCTGTTCCATTCTTAAAAACTCAAAGCAATGCATAAAAATTTTTTTCATGTAGTTCGAGAATGTAATTTTTGAGTGTAACAGTTTCCACATCAATTTTCATAATTTAAGCTCATAAAAAATTAATAAAATTAAACTCTTTTTTGCTACCCTTACGATTCTCCTTTTAAAGAAAAATATTTTATGAAATAGTATGACGAAAAATTCCTTTTATAGCACTGCGTGGCATAAGTTCACATTTATGGCACGCTTTTCGGTGGCATAAGTCACCCATTCTCTCATCATGGCTCGGGAAAGGGGGCATGAATGTGACCTTAGCACAGTGCTATAAAATGTTGTACGATACTCGTGCCAGGGGACACTTTTCGGCCCAGCTATTAGGACCCTCGCTGCGCTCGGGCCCTAAACTACACCGTGCCAAAAAGTGTTCCTTATGCCACTAGTATCGTAAAGTACTATTTCGTCATACTATTGCATAAAATACATTTTGTAATTTTTAAGCGTTTTTGGAAACTGGTGTACAGTAAAATGTCTCATTTTGACACTGTTGTGCGGTAAAATGCCTCGTTTAAAATGAAAGTATTCTTCGCTTAATATTGCATAAAATGTTGTATGCAATACGTGCCCACTAATAACTATTGTCGTTAAATTTATTTTTTTTTCATTGGTAAAGTGTATGAGTGTTGAAATTTCGAAAACATTGGAATTATAGGGCTGACACATAAACCAAAGTCAAGTGGCGGTCCCCAGGAGTTCGAATTATGTGATTTCCACTGCTTTCCTTTTTTTGTTGAGGAATTTTAAGATTTTTATAATTTTTACTATTTATTGATATTAAAGTTATTTTGTTTGATATGTTCTATAAGAATAAAAAAGAAATTTATTTACAGACTTAACAAAGATATGAGTCTAGAAGAGTTTAAAAAAATTTGGTGGATGGAGTATGCTCACAGAATGTGGGGACGACTTATTGGAGCTGCATTTTTTCTCCCAGCCACTTACTTTTGGGCTACCAAAAGATTCAATAAAAATACGAAAAAAAGAATATTGATGTTGGGTGGTTTGATTGGCGCTCAAGGATTAATGGGATGGCATATGGTTAAATCAGGATTAGAAAAAAACTTAAGCGATCCTAACGATATACCGCGAGTATCTCAATATAGATTAGCAGCACATTTAAGTTTTGCATTAGCTCTATATGTTGGATTTCTTCATACTGCACTAGATTATTTAGCCCCAGTCAAAATAAATAATATGAACTTTTTTAGTTCCCAAAATATTCAAAGTCAGTATAAAAAAATTAAAAAATTGCGTTTCTTTGCACAATCTTGTAAAGGTTTGATCTTTTTAACTGCGGTATCTGGAGCTTTTGTCGCTGGTCTAGATGCTGGACTAATATACAATTCATTTCCAAAAATGGCTGAATCATGGGTACCTAGTGAAATTTTTCACCTTCAACCAATATTAAGAAATTTTACAGAGAATCCTGCTACAGTTCAATTCGATCATAGATTACTGGTATAATTTGATTTTCATTGTCTTAAGTTATATTTTTTTCATATTCATACTTAATGATGAATGTTTTATTACAGGGAATATCAACTTTATGTTTTACCACCTATGTGGGAATATATTCAATCAAGTATAAGTTACATCGTAGAGCTTGTATAGCAGCTGTTGCTATGACAGTTGTGGCTTACCTCCAAGCATCTCTTGGAATTCTCACATTACTAAATCAGGTGCCTATACCTTTAGCTGCATCGCATCAAGCAGGTAGCGTAGCATTGCTCAGTGCAGTTACCTGGTATTGTCACGAAACAAAATTTATTAATAAATTAAAGACAATGAAAATGTTTTAAAATTTATTTAACTGTAAATAGTAATGTATCTTATCAAATGTGTCGTTATGTATATGATCTTCATATTTGTCAACAAAGTTAAAGTCTTTGTTAATCCTCGTTTTAATCATCGCATCATTGTATGTATAAATATATTTATTCCGTGTTTGAATAAACATTGTGATCTTAAATTAACACCATTGATCTCTTTTAGTTCAATTCAATAGATATAGGTTTAAAAAAATTAATAAAATGATTATACAATACAAGGTTTTATTTGTGCTTGCTAATTATTTCCTTTCACACAGATAAAACCAAATTACAGTTATAATTACACATTAATGGCCTGTAACAAGTTGGTTAAAATTGATTTATTACGTCTTCATGAAAAAAATAGTACAACCAAAACTCCATGAATTCCCACTGTTAACGATCGCTCGAGAAATACTGCCTACGATTAGAAAATATCAAAGTACCCAATTTCAAATACAAATTGTTTTACGGGTGCCTGCTGTGTTTTCCAAAGCACTTCACATTTTATTTTAACAGAACACTCATTGATCTCACTATTGCGTCGACGATTCCAGTCAGTTCGTGCGTTATGCTGCTGGAGATTGGGGAACATCCACAAATGACGTCATCACCTGGAGGGGGGAGGGTTTCATCACACTTGATGACAGTCTGCCAACTATGACGTCATAAATATTTACGTTAACACATATGATTTTAGCAGCGCGAAAAAAGAACTTTTTAATTTTTTTATTAAAATATATAACCTTGAATTTTTTCAAATCGATCCATAGATGGTGCTAGCGTCTAGATCCAAAAAACGTTGATTTTAATCAAAATCAGGGTTGTGTAAAATCCATGGAGGGAGATGGCACAGCTGTCGAATAACAATGCACGTGTATTACTATATATATTATTTTTCGACGGTTGCGCCATCTCACTCCATGGATTTTATACAACTCGGATCAAAATAGATCCTAAAAGCCGGAACTTCATCTAAAAAAATTCTGAATTTTTTTTGAATTCCTTGTCAAATTTTAAAACTTTTTTGTTCTTTGCATTTTTCATGCAGTGTTATTTGATCGTAGAACTCGTACAAGTCACAGGACGCTGGGTAGACGTTACAAAGACATGAGCGCCGAGCGCGCAGCAGTACACGGCGAAGAAGTACCTTGTCTACGTAGAATCTGCATTTCTATGATCATCGCGACCGACCGGAAAAGGAAATGAAAAGGAAGTTTATCCGTTTGTTTCAGGGAGAATTCGCAGCCTCCACAGTCTCGCCAGATGAATAATAGTTCATAAATCTCTCATTTCTTAAGATTCTTACTCGAAAAAATTTACAAACATACTTAACAACATGAATAAAATGACGTTTTTAACAATTATTTTGAAAAGTCGATTTTTAATTCACTGCAGCTTTCAGGTTATGTTCGAAGCCAAATTCGATGTAACTATTCGATTCCTCGTCGAAAAATACGTCAGACGCAGGGTTTTTGATTATTTTATAATGCTTTTTGAACGAGATATCCAGAGGTTTCCAGATTTTTGTGATGCCCTGTATAGGGGAGAATGCCAGATTATGGAGCGATCACCTAATTTGGCGCACCCTTCATTAAGTACTTTCAAAATTATTTTTTTAAATATTAATGATATTTTAGTAATCTAGAAACATTTTAAAGCTTATCTACCGGAAAAAATAATTTAAAAATATCTTTAACAAAAAATATCGGCGAATGAAAAAGTGCAACCTTTCTCTTGTAATATTATGATTATGAAACCTGACCTAGTTTAGTAGAGCAAATTGGGAATGCGATTAAAGTTCAATAAAACTATTCAATGATTCAAAAAAATATGCTTATTCATTCTATATTATTAATATTGTTATTCACAAATTCTATTTGATTTACACTACATCATCTCAATAAGTTAAGTCTGGGCAAGGATTCTGTGCGCCAGAATAGGAATAATGTGCGCCGCAAAAGGCAATAGCAAGCCTTGCGCACCAATGTGACAGAATTTTTTCGATACTCGATTAAGGGGGAAAAAATGATATTTTTGGCAATAATAAAAGTACCCAAACAAAGATAAAAACTCTAACTATCATTAGGCATATTGGGTATTATGTTTAAAATGATACATTTTTTATAGTAGTCGAAAATTCCTTAAGTGCGCCATAAACGGGGGTTCTCCCCTAGTTAGTTTATTAAGGGGTAATTTTTAACATACCAATCGAAAGCTTGGAACTTTCTCTTTCAGAGAATATATTTTTTATTAACATGGTTGATCTTTTAAATTAGTTATAAATAATAAATGACCGTGTCCCATAAGAGCCCGTGTTAAAATCGCCATTTTTAAACTTGTTTATCTCGAAAGTTTGATCGTCAACCACATGTTTTTTTTTTTTGGAATCTCATTTTGAAGATCTAACAAATCGATTGATATAAGTTTTATCTTGTTGGATGATATTTTGTATTATGTGTAGAGCCTCCTTAAATAAACATATTTTCCAACTACTTTTTCGCCGTTTTACTTTTTACTACTCGACAATTTTACAAGTATTGTGTTTCAAATGATACATTTTTTATAACAGTCGAAAATTCCTTAAGTGCGCCATAAACGGGGGGTTCTCCCCTAGTCTTCAACCAGAGACAATTTCTAAAAAAAAATTTTCAATGGAAATTGTTATTATGATAATCTTGTTGCGGAGAGCAAATTAATCAAATTTTGCAAAGGTAAAAAATGATTAATCTTTATCTAAATGTTATTTCGGGAGTAAGGATAAATAAATGGTTTGAAGTTTTGAGATCCATAAATAATTATTAAATTCTTTATATATCATTATTTACTTTATTTACATGTTATTATACTCTATCTTTATGCATATAAGTACTTAGAATACATGACGACGAACATCTTGAATCTTTACATACTATCGATGCAATTGGCAGCATTAATTTTAATGGTGGCTAAATAACCTGACTTTTGAAAACATTAAAAGAATCTTTAAACAAATTGAATGGAAAACTACTAATGAATGGTACGCGTAAAAAATTTTTCTTTACCACATAAAAATATCAAACAATATACTCATTATGGGTATTACAATTTTCTAGTGACCTCTGTATTTTGATTGGCATTTACTGGATAGAATCAAAAGCTTAGTACATTCAGCTGCAGCTTGTAACATCTTATGTTTTCTTAAAATATAATTTTAAGAATTCTACGCAGTACTCATACAATATCAACACATTTTCATAACGAGCTTTTTAATAGAATTTACTGTACACTAAAAATTGTCGACAGCTTCATGAAAAGAGCTGTAATAAATGCGTTAAAGTACCACTTTATTGGCGTATTCATGAAATATAGGCATCCATTATATTTTTTTGTTATTTATAGCCAAATACTTCTGAACTTAAGAATCTCATTATTTCGATGCGAAGGTTGTCAATAGTATTACTTATGTTTAATGAAATTTGTTATGAGTCATTAATATTATTCAATAAGGTTCAGTATGCACATTATTACATTTAATAATAAAATATTTATGATTGCTTGGACTCATTTCTTCAATAAAAAAACTAAATTTAAAGAATATTATACTTCGAGAATCATTCATTTTTGAGAATGTTTCATATCAAATTAGAATTTATAAAATATTATACACCCATATAGCCAAATTGTCATAATGTGTACTCTATAAGATAGGATATAAGAGTGCGAAGCACAAGATTTTCTAATATTGAAAAGTAACTTGTTAAACAAGGAATTTCAATTTTGATTTATGTTATGTTGTTGTAAACATTTAAGTATATACTTCTAAATAATGATGTATGAATATTAATGTTTAAAAATTATTCTTATCATTTTCAGATTGAATGTTTCGTCCTGTACAAATTTTTTTGTTAATGTTCAAAAATTTATTATTAAAAGGATGAATTTATGATAGAAAATGTGTACGAATGTAATAAAAAAAAATTTTAAAAAAATAAATACAAATCAAATGAATACTTAAATGAAAAAATTTTACTGGAATTCGTAGTAGTTAGCATGGTGATTTATAATAATTATAAATATAACTATCAATCGACTCACTTAGCGATTTGATAAATAGTTAAAACTAAGTCATTGAGATTAATTTTAAATTGATCATAGATACTTATATTTCAATCACTTAAAGATAATTAAGTATTTATTTTACAAACATTTTCAACAGGTACTTATTGTTTATACAAAAATTATAAATTGAACCTGATAAGTTGACGTAACAATTTTTTTTCAATTAAGAAAAGCAAATACGTAAATTTACTATCTGAAGCTTGAATATCAAATCAAGTAAATGCGTTTCATTATAATAAACATGCTCATAAGTCTTTCACAATAATTTGAAATCCTTAAAAAAAAATAAGAGCCACAGTTGAATAATATCGATTATTTTTAGATTGATTAAACCTAACGTTTCAATTCATGTTACTAAGAATTGATTCAACTGTGAAACATGCTTACCATCGCACAGTTACATAAAGGGTTTGAAATTACAAATACTCGTATGTATATATGTTAAATGTATTCATATATACCCACTCACTCACACGCACAGACACAAGACGCTCACACATTCACAGATACACTCGAATTACACACATTGATCAAAATGTATATCACGTGTGTGTATATGTATGTTAATGTCTGCAATTATAAATATATATCATGTCATATTCATATTTATAATTTTATTTTTACGTATTATTATAAAGCTGGTGTTTATTTCGGTGTACATTCGAACTTACATGCGGTAAAGAATTTAGGAAACTTTGAGAAACTTTTTGAACAGCGGCTGGGCGTATAGTTTCTGATCGTTCGGAACATGTCAATGAATTACGCCGTACGTGAGTTTTTCCTGAATTACGAGAATCCAAGTATTCTTGTTCAGTTCCCAGATTACGAAATCTTACGAAGCCATCTTCTGCCACTAACATCGTTGACCCAGAGGATACATTGTGTACGTGAGGAGTTAAATTTAGTCTTACCCTCCCATCACTTTTACAAAAACTTTGTGTCTCTGAACGATTTCTCTCGAAAGGATTTGGCATTTCTTCCAAATGTGTTGAATTTTCAGACTTCCTGCCGGAACGTCTTTCAAAGGTACTTGAATTGATATGTTCCGGCAGCGTATTTAAAGGATAACTGTCGTCATAAACTTGTTTCCCAGTTCGAATTGAATAATTTTTTATAGCCTGATTAGAATTACATATAGTTGGATATAAAGCATCATCCATATTTTCCGTGGATGTTGAACTTCCACATGGAAATAATGCAAATCCTGGATGTATAATGTGCTGTTGAATTTGCTTTTCTCGCATTTGATACTGAGATAAGCCAGCTACCCATGCAATCAAACTACACATTGATAGTTCTATAAGTCGCACTGAAAATTGCCAACCCCACCACAACCAGGGGTACGGATATAATCGTACACGTTTTACCCCAAAAATTCCATATAATTGTACGAAACCCATTAAAATAAATAATAGAGCGGTAGCAATAGTAGTTGTTACTGCCGTATTCAGGGCTCTGGTAGTACAATCAGATGCCACATGATTATTAATTGATTTAATAGAATTAATACTTAATTGTGATCTTATTACCCTATAAACGTACATATAACAAAGACCAAGAGTTATACAAATAATTATATATATACAACGACAGATAAGAGGCAGTAGTTCTGATTCATCGGTATAACCGAGAATATGTTCAGATAAATACAAAGAAATGCATAAAGTTATATAAACCACAAATGCCAGCATCAATAGCATTGGCGATACGAATTTATTTCGATATAATGATGGAGCTGAAGAGCACCGAGACACATACAGTGTAAGAGTTGAAAAAGAAGCAGCAATCAGGGAAGATGGTAAAAACATTAAAACATTAGAAAGTGTTCGTGGAAGAGAATTCCCCAAGTTGTAAGCATCATAAAATAAATAAAAACACCTCAACATACAAACGATTGTTATAAGTAAATGGATGGATAAGAAGTATGATTGAGTAAGTAAATTTGTTGAACTGTTAAAACGTACAATTTTGTAAACACAGTATAAAGCAATCATAGTAAAAGAAGTTGCTGCGACGTAAACGTGTAGTGACCAAGTAATTTTCCATGTTGATTCAAAAGGATCTACATCATATTGAGGCACAATATTTTGCAAACTATTATCGATTGTATCTGGCACTCTGGATGATGAGCTTGGAGGCTTAGGTTGTGGTTGTGACAATCTATCATTATCATCATTTCCAAGATCATGTTCATTGTTGAAAGTTTTATTTTTTACATTTTTATTGAAGGAATCATAAAAAATACCCTCTATTTCTGATGTTTTACTCAACACCTTTTCGGTGGTGGAATTAGTTGATGTTTGCACATCTTCTGATGGGTGCATCGTTTGAAAAGATACTGATTTTTCGTTACTCAATTTAATTGAGCTTAGATTTACAGGTGATTTCGTAGATATAGGCTTTAATAAGATTTCAGGTATGTCCTGTTTACGTCCGTTACTGCCAGATAGTATTCGAGATATACTAGTAAAATGTAGCGAAGGTACAAAATCAATAGTTTCATTCAAATCTTTCGCCTTATCTGACATTTCAATTGAATCTTTAGCAAAAATTGAATCAATAACTTTATTTTTAGTAAAACCTAGTTTATTTATGTTTTTTGTGGTATTTTCCACTAAATCTGGAGGTTTTATTGGTATCCTTTCTTGTATAGGGGTTAAACTTGGTGGCGGCACAGGTCGCCTATTGTTAAAATGAAGGTCAAAATTTGTGCCTCTTAACGTCGGTTTATCGGCAAATGGGTTGGCATATTCTGGGGGTAGAGGTGGAGTGAATAAAGTACGAGACGGTGGTGCATAAGACGGCGATTCTCTATGTTGTGGGAAATTCGTTGCTCTAGATAGCAATCTTGGCAGTGTGACTGTAGAAGTCGTATATGATGATGAGAAAGGTGATGGAGACGTTGAATGAATTGTACTTTGTGAAACTTGAGCTTCATACGCCGGAACACTACGTTTAGTAGTAGCTGAACTATGAGCTACTTTGTTAAATATCGCAGCTATATTTTTTTCGAGTGCTGTATGATCTAAATTAAAAACTGGATCATCTGAATCACTTTGACCTTTGCCAAAAGCATGATATTTACAAAATAATAAGCAAAATTGCAAAAATAATACATACATCATCGAATTCATTGATGATAATTTTTCTGCCAAAGTAAGCAGAAATTCTCTGAATATACAAAAAATGTGTTCAAACTCGATGAACAAGTTTCTCAGAAGTAGAAAAAAATCAATTAATATTGGGCACCATGCAAAGAAGCTAGGTGCAGCATCAAAAACTACTACTTTCTGAAAATATTTATCTACTTAATTTACAACATTCCCTTATTGTTAGATCGTGATATGATTTCGCAGTAAAAATAAGACATTTGTTGAATCCTGTTGGCAAAGTTCTTTTTCTTTTTATCCAAAAATGTTATTTTTATCATTTTGATATCCCAACAGAATGAATACGGTTTTTACTCCTTTTTTGGCGGTTGCGAATATCCGCCAAAATGAGAGTGTCAATCCATAATCTGAAACAAAACAAAGGAAGCAATTATTTTAACATGTCATTATTTTTTAATAATTTGAACGATTTTTTTACAATTTGTTTTTTTCAACGCTCAAGTTTTTTAAGTATTTTTTGTATATAACAAAAATTTGAAATTCATTGTAGGGCTAACCCCATTTGTCTTATATTATTACTCTTATGTCGAAAATTGTATATAACTTTCTTAGTTGGGAATGCACCCTAAAAAGTAATATACCATTAGATTCTACGACCCAAACCCTAATTTTTCACAAAAAAATTAGGTTGATCGGCGATAGGGTCTTTTGGGTTTATAGAATATTACAGAAAATCTTTAAAGTTATAAAACGTCGATATTTTTTTAAAAGTCATTATACAATTTTATAAAATCAAAATGCCCTTTTACCAATCAGCCTGCTTTTTCGGGAGTGGTAGAGTAAGTGCTCCAAAGGTATTATCAGCGTGCGTGCATGATAGAAAGAGTTAAAAACAATGTTGAATCGAATGTTAACATTTCCCGACATTTACTCATATATATCTTTACAAAACCGAGTGTACGTATATCACCGTTTTTAAGACGCTTCTAGTATGTTTAAGTACTTAAAAAGAGTTCCAAAGCTGAGATTCTAGACTCCAAGGGCACTTGCTTCCTTCACACTCTGTATAGACGTCTGCTTTCTACCTAAACCGATCCTGAAGCTATTTTTTTTGCGAAGGTCATAATTAATGACTGTAATTATTCATTCATTCATGTTCTGAAGAAGTGTACGCGACCCTGTTACTGAAACTCAATCGGTACCCTCTGAAAATTACGACAGGTGACCAAAAACACGACTCGTGGGACAAAGGAAAAGAAGAAAAAATTGAACATGTAAAGTATACAAAAAATTCTCATGAAAACAGCTCTATTTCAATGAAAAATAAATAATTTGGAGTTTTGAAATTGCAGTGGAAAGGGAAAAAAACATCCTACTTGAAAATCAAGTAAAAAAATTTTTAGTGTAAGGTGTAAGTGTCTTGTTAGGAGATTTCAGATAATTCTTAAAAGTGAATTTCAACAATGCAAACAAACGTTAATTTTTCTCAATGTATAGGATGCTTTAGGGTTTCAAAAAAATTATTGAAAATATTAAAAATTTCTTTTTGGTGATACTTTTTTCTAGGTTTCTTCCAAAATGTACTTTTTGATAATTATCCGTGGCATGTCTAGATCTCAAAATCAACTCTATTTGCATATACCATGCATTCTCATAAGCACCTGACCCTATAATAACTACGGACCAGGTTCTATACATCTAAAGTAAAGTTTAAGTCTATGATAGGGCTTTGAAAAATGTTTTTAAAAAATTTCCCACACAATTGAAAAATGTCTCGGATTTTAATTATGCTTCTGAATAATTTCAAATATACCGCCTGCTTTGGGTCGCTAACTCATTTTTGATGTCCCTGGCTATATAACTGTCAAGTATTATAACCCAACTTTCGATTAGTGTAGGTTGCGAGTTTAAATTTTACATTTTAGCTATACAGCGATAATTATTCTATTGGAAAATTCACGTGTTTAAAAAAAACTGTGACCTCCGTGGAAATGAATATCTCGAGCTATGGTCATTCTTTTTAACCGCTCGCAACGTCAAAAGACTCGTTTTTCATGACCGAATTTTGGGTAGTACGGAAAATTATGTGCGTTTCTTATTTTTCATACTTAGTTGATCAAAGCAGCGATTTGTCACCTCCGTGTGTGTCACCTCCGTAACCGAAAATAGTCAATTTTAAGCATAAAATTGGACATAGTTTTCGTAAAACGAAATCTCAAGGCCCCAGATTCAATGATTATTCATATTTTATGGTTTAAAAAAGGGTAAACTAGTTCGCGCCGTTCAATGTGAACAAAAAATTTTCACCATTTTTTCATATTGTATACCCGAAAAAGCAGACTTCGGGAGAATCAACCATGTATTGAATCGTTTAGCTAACGGCAGATGTTTAATTTGTCAATACATTGTTTATAAATATAGTTCTAAGTATCATATAAATATTGGTATACATTTTTTTTGCAATATTGGATAGGACTGAATATTGTTAGATTTAACTGAAACTTGAAAATTTATTTGTTGACTGTAACCAATCGACATAATTTTTCAAATTGACTTTTGAATTTCTCTTACTTAACTATGAGATTTTTTTATGTGTGCTCATATTTCAAGTTCTTTTTCATGCCATGAAAGTATATTGTTTAAAAACTTAATACAGCACGTAATAGAATTACTTGATAATTCATAATTTTTATGTCATGGAGAATAATGACGGACAATAATTCTTAAATAATATTTCTACATCAAAAAGTTGTACAAATATGAATAAATGAATATAATGTACATTCTGAGATCATAGTCTTCATTTTTATTGATATTTGCTATGATGCAAATCAAATTATTTTTTATTAGAAAGAAGAATAGTTAATGAAATGGCAATTTTGTGTCTAATTTTTGTAATAAAATTTTGTATAAGGAGATAACTAAGGGTATAGCAAGTTATTGAATTTGGAGTACAAAATACTTTTTCCAAATTGATTTGAGCAGTATCAAAATTTTTTATGAATCATTTTAGCACTTGCACAATCATAAAAAAAACAACAACAAAAGCTTTCAAAGAGCTTTAAGCATCTCATTTGAGTTTGAATTCTTAATAAGGGTGTATAATAAAAGGAGGAAAAATTTCGAAATGTATTAATTCAATTGAAAGTTTTTGCAAAATTACTTATGATCAAAAGATTAAATTGCAAAAAAATGTTCATCAGTAACTCAGAAAGTGTATCATAAATGATGAAAAAAAATAAATTGAAATAAGAAATGAAAAGCATGCAAAGGATGTTGGAAAACATTCAATTAAAAAATAATTATTTGAATTAACTTTGGATGCCACTTGTGTTTGATTTCTTTTACTTTTGAAGAACAATTCTAATGCAAACATAGTATCTTATAACAACTAAATGGTTAAATTAATGCTGGTAAATCATCTTAACTTATTATAAAAGTTGAATAAACTTATTTATATGATTTCATGTATAAACTTAAATTGTATATTGAATTTGGTCACATCATTTTTTATATATGGTGATTATGAAATAAAATAAAGTAAAACATTACAAATTTCACAGAGATTATTTAGTTATTACTCCTAAGAATTTTTCCAAGGTTAAATTTAAATTGTTTTAAAGCACTGCATGTTTAAGAGCATATAATTAAAGAGTTTTCAATACCTACAATTGTTATTCATTTGAAAATTACAATATTATTTATACACTTTTATACTTCTTTTTTAACCGCAACCAACACGACTACTTAAAGAATTTTTATTATTCTTGTAAACTAGATTAATTGGACCAATTAAAATAGGTTAATAAATGCTATTCAAATTCATAAAATTCAAGGATATTGATTTACAAAAATAAATCTATCCATGAATGGTTTGCCTTAAAATTAACAATATATAATTAAGTTTACTTTAACCTTTAGTTAATCAAATCTCAACAATTTTAGATTGCTTTTAACATGATATCAAATTGCAATATTAAAAATTTTTGCACCTATAATTATGGACATAAATTTGTGTTGCCCTATTAAATCTTTCTCTTTATTATAAATTTCAATGTGACCAAAGACAAATTTTCTTTATATTACTCATTATAAAAGATGTTAACTGAGCATTACAAAAATAACATAAAAAGACAAAAGCTATATAACGTTTAAGGATAATATTACAAATTGACCTTGCATTTACTGGGGAATACCATAACATAATAAGTAAGTTAGAGTCATAACATAATAATGAGAAGAAACTGCAATGATATTTGTTTGCACTTTTGCGCATCCCTTATTGGTTACATTATTTCAGAAATAACTAACTAATGATAAAAAATGTACAAGTTACAAAGCAATTGTTGAGTACTACATTAATAATGATCTTATGAAAGTTTTTAAAGTACCTATACCATTATCTAAAAAAAAGTGGCAAAAATTTAAGTAATTGAATCAATGAACTAAGAATAAAAAATATCTTAATTCTAGTTCGTTTAGTTCAATCATAAATTTTTTGTAAATATTCACCATGTGGCCATATTTTTGGTTAATTTTTTTCACAAAACTTGAATGTTTGACAGAAAATACAGAAATTCTAATGAGGTTTAATGCAGCGGTATTCAGTAATTTAAAAAATTGTATTTAAGAATTGTGCAGTTTTTTTGAAAACCAAAAAAGTAGCTAGATTTTTAATTTGAAGAATAAAATCTTGACATTTGTACTTTTATTTAAAGTATCAAAAATTTTAATAAAAAATTCAGATGTAAAATTTGAAATAAAAATTTCAATACTATTTTTTTACAATTGATTTTTACCGTTAAAAATAAAATAACAATTTAACTGTCAACATTTTGGACAGAAAAAGTTCATTTCAATGTACTATTGATTCTCTATTGATAAAAATTCATTACAACTTGATTTCATATGTTATATGCATTTTTGATTGAGCTAAAGAATTGATACATTAAAAATTAAAAAACTTTGAACCATAGATGATACATAGTGTTATAATTAATGGAAGTTAAACTAATACTGAATTGTTGAAACATTTGAAAAATGCATTCACGAGTAGAAAATGGCAATGTGCTAAGAACAAAAGCATATGCACACAATGCACATGATGCTTACACAGATATTTCGATTTTATGTTTCGACAAATTTCAGTAAAAATAGATAAAGTTAAGACTTACTCATAAAAGTAATTTGATGAATGGTATGTCAATCCAAGAATTGTTGCACTAACGTGCAAAAGTTTCCAATAAACTAAACAAGAGTAAAACTGCTTCACACTTCATTGATACAAAATGTCTGTACAATACCCACTTTTTCACTCCGATTAATTTTATTCGACACAATTACAATTTCACACAACTGTAGAACTTGAATTCAATTCTTGATAACAAAATATCAATTCATCGATTTACATCACATAAGATGTTAACAACTTAATTTTGTTGCAAGCAACGACAAGCGTCTATTTTGCAAGCAGCTTTCATTATGAATTGATATTTGTACACAGTGGGTGTATTCGTTTATCCTAAATGAACACTAGGCATACAGCCAACATAGATAAAACTACTCATAACAGCTGGAAGGCCAGTTCTACATTTAAAGCGGCAACGCATGAAGAAAAGCTACGCACCGGTGCCTGATGACCGTATATCCACCCACCCCGTAAAAAAAAAAAATGAATTAAAAATAATTTTTGAGCGAAAGGGCTCTTTTTGCATATTTCAAGAATGCCGTAAAAATAAGTCGCATACCTCCTAACTTTATTTGATAAACAATTAATAAAAATCGATGTTGAATATAAATATATTTAAAATAAATAATGCATTTGTCTGCAATTTATTTACACCAAAAAATTGCATATTTGAAGTTATTCGTACGTCATTAAGATTTTTAAAAAGTTATTAAATTATTTCTGGGTTTATGAAAAAATTATAAAATGGAATACAAATATTAATAAAGTATGGAAAGGACAGCACACTGCGCATGCTCAAAGATAAAATTTTTTCGAATACTAAAATAATTAATTAACTAATTCAAAATCTAAATAATGAGCAAGTTAATCTAGTGTTATTTTTTAAATTATTTGGATTAATTGGGAGAGCTTCGGTGTGTTACCCTTATAGTCAAGTGAAATTGAGCGGCCCGAAAATATACACTAAATATTTGGCGGAAATAAAAAAATATATTTGGTTGCGAATTATCAATAAAATTTTCTATTAAAAATCATAACGTTACGAGGGAAAGAATATTAGAAAGTGCATATCTCTATGAAGAGATAAATCACATAGAAAAGTTTTCTTGATACATCGTTTTTATAGTAAATCAAGGTTTGTAAAATATTTTATTGTATTTTTGAATGGAGAAATTTTTTATCTGTATGGCTCTGTATTTTGATGCTTTAATTTTAGGTTTTTGACAGATGTGCTAGCCTCATGTTCTAGCCTCTAGGTAATTCAGCAATAGTCAACATATGATAGCATTTCAAGCGTGGACTATGGTGGCGCTGACTATCGAATCACCGTTAATACTAAAACTCTGTATGTATAATATAGCTTTTAAGAAAGAGCGAGACGAGAATAGAACATTTTTTAAACTCATGTGCTACTTATCTGTGCAAAAATTAATGAGACAAAAAGCATCATGAAAATATGACAAATTCTTTTTGCTAAGATTACTGTTAAAAATAGTTAAATAATTAATTTTTTTTAAATTCATGGGTGTGCTGCTATTTTTTTTTTAGTATTTTCCATATAGGCTATTTATAATCTATCATTCAGCATTTCACATTTCATTAAAATTAGAATTTTTGTAGACCTCAATATACAGACGATATAAACTACAGATTTTCTCTAAACGTGTGGAGAGTATTCAATAGAATTCATAACTTATGTTAAACACCATGAAAGCCAAAATCGATAAAATACTAAAAAACTGTGAACAATTATTTTCAGGTATTGATTATTTACTTTATTATTTGAATAAAACAGGAAAGAAAATTTCTTTACCGTGTGTACTACTTTTTCTATGAAAAATCTAATTATACAAAATAACTATGAGTTATAATGATAATTAAAACATATTTTATTCGTACAATGTAATTTTATAAAACATTTTAAAGCCTCAAATAAATTAAGTATTTAAATATATTCAATTCATCCTATATATCATCAATAATTAAATTTTTATGTTTATATCAATTAATTATATTTAATAATTATGTCTTTAGATATAAGAAATAAATGAAACTGAAGTAAAGGAATTCATAACCAAAATAATGTGATTAAAACAAACTTATTCATTATTAAAGAAACGCAAATCTAAACACAGGTCATATTCTTGAACTTTTCTTATGTTAAAAATAAGTCATTTTTCAACTATTTATCATTAACTTTAACAATTAATATTATTAACTAGGTATTTAATCATTATCATTTTAAAAGTATGAAAATTATTCAAAATATACTATTTCAAATTTAATTATTGAAGGCTTCTTAACTCAAGTTCCTCGCACTGAACATTTTTGTAAAATTAAATACATTTGTGCAGTTGTATACAATGCAAATAATGAGTTCACTTTATAATTATTTGGCATCGCATATTTTTTTTGGATGGAAGATTTTAGGAAAGCTTGTTTCTTTGTTACATGTAATTGATAATAAACAAATTAAACTGGGAGCATTATGGGCAATGTTTCATATTGAAGGAAATGTATATAGACTTAGCTATTAGTTAGTACCCAGCCTGTTTTTTGGTAGTTTTATCAATGAATGAGCTTGTTTTTAAAATATTAAAGTGGTATAGTTGGACTAAAAAATATCTATTAAGATCTCTCATTATTATTAAGCTTTTGTCGAATAAATTAATCAATGCATATTGTGATAAAATGTGCTAAATAGGCGTGTAATACTATAGGTGTAAAATTTGCTCTCTCAGCACTACTATTTAGATAGTTTATAAACGGGTCAGAGGCAACTTTAAAGCTAAAATGTTTTTATTAATTTTCAGTACCTATAATATTTTAAAATTTTGATTTTCCATAGAGATATAATATTATTTTAAAAAATTTTTTATAATTGGCAATCAAGTTTATTTTTGCTACTATGTTTTTTGATTATTTTTGTTCTTTTCATTAACCAGTAAAATTCAGAATAGACCATTTGTTACATTTTGTGATAATGGGCAGTTCAAACTTTATTTCTAAATCAATGGGCACTTGTTTTGTACAAAATCAGGTGTTATATCAGGTAATTTCTTGAAGAAAATATCTTACTAAGCTGTTTAATATAGTGCTTCTTTTTTAATAAAAGCTCATTGATAAATTCAGATAAAAATGTTGGAACCACACATAAGACAATTTAGTTTAATCGGCTCATTCTTCTAAAAAACACGTAATTACATGTTTCGGGCTCATAGGAAACAAAAATAATTAAAACGAGGACAGTAGCTAGAAATCAAGTCGAAAATTGAAACTATTTGGCAAATCACCCATATAAGTAAATGTCATGAAATTATAATTTTTTTTTGAGACATACAACTGTTTCAGAAACCTGAAAAAGTAGTGATCATCGAATTCAAGTGAGGACCATCGAAGATTTAAAAAAGTACATTTTTCAGCTAAAGCTGATGAAACATATTTTTTACGATAATATTTGCTCTTAAATTCAGTTAAAATATTAATTTTTCGCCATTTATAAAAAGTCACTCAACGACATTTTTCCAAAATATCGAAGACTAAAATGGACAATATAAATTATGTCATTTAAAGTAAAATTGTTAATATGCAACGCGAAATTAGACTAAAATGCACTTAAAAAATCAACAATGGGCGCGGGCAAAGCCCATGTTTATGTTGTATATAATTTTTTTTACAAAATACGCACACAAAAAATCGATATACCACTCGATTGTACTACTCAAAAACTATTTATACCCTGTTTAAAAAAAATCGGTGGATTTCCACTTGGAAAATCGAGTAGGATTGGACTGGAAATAGAGCTCGATTTGGTATTTGCATAAGTTTTACCTATAATTTGGTAATTTGTATAATTTGGTAATGATTTATGGTGGGGCCTCTTGGGATAATGGGATTTTATAGAAAAAGTCGTTAAAATACTAAAAATCGAGTTGAATTTTTCTTAAAAGCGTAGAAGGCTCGGGTTACGGCGCACGCCATTCATTAACATTTTTTTTTTCAAAAGTATTGTTTCTGAGGATTGTTTGGCGATGATTTCGATAAAAAAGCACGATGGGCTTATCGGTAATAAGAATTTGAAAATTTAAAATAGGATGAGTTGAATTTCTGAACTCAAAAAACTCCATAAATTGCATGATTTTTGTATGAATTCGGGTTTGGAGACTATTAAAAATTGTTCTCAAGACAATAAAAAGTTGAAAATTTAACATGAACATTACCAGGTATAGCCATTTTCAAGTTTCTACACGAATATTTTGAAGTTTACCAAAATATTTAAATTTCACGAGATTTACTCATACACAACTTTCTATGAAAGTATAAAAATCTACTATAAAAAGTCAGAATTGACTGATCTATGTTATTAAAAGTATGAAACGATAATTTTATACTTTTATAAAAGTAAAAAGCTCAAATTCTCGAATTTAAAAGTCTATGTCAATTCTGACTTTTGAAATGTCGACTCGGTGACGATTTTCTCTAGGGAAGTTGATGTTTTCAAAATAAATTTATTTCGCGGAAAGTTCTCGGAGAAAATTTTCAACTAGTCCAATTTTCAAAACTCAGAATCGACATACAGGCAATCCCCGCTATTCGCGGTACTCAGTATTCGCGGTTTCGCTTATTCGCGGTTCTTTAATTGAGCCATTGTTTCGCTATTCGCGGGAGTCGGATTCGCTTATTCGCGGTTTACTTCACGGTTGTTTAGTAATAATTTTAATAAAGCTGTGATGGATTTTGGTCAAAAGCTCAAGATTTTGGAGCTAATAAAAGAAGGAGAAAAATTGCCATAATTGCACGTAGATTCGAGGTTAATGAGTCAACTATTAGGTCTATCCGCAATAACGGGGATTCTGTTTCGGTATTCGCGGTTTCGGTATTCGCGGTGTTTTTCGGGAACGAATTAACCGCGAATAGCGGGGATTGCCTGTATTTAAATTTTTGAATTCGAGAACTTGGGTTTTTTACTTTTAATGAATTGAGCGTTTTATACTTGCAATAGTATAAATCTACATTTTATTTTTTTTATAACAGTCTTATATTAAATTAGTCGATTTTGCCTTTTTACGGTAAATTTTTATACTTTTGTGGCACGAATGTACTGGAGCATTTTTAAAAATCCTTCACATTATTTTGATACTGACCCTATTCTTCATATCTACATATCCGATAAAAGTTTTGTTTGTATTGATGGTTCTTTTCACCCGCTTCGTTCCAAATTGGCATAAAAATCGAAAAAATTTTTTAAGCGCCGTATTTTTCTAGTAAAAATTACTCAAATTAGAGATATCTAAATTTTTTTAAATTTGGTGATTTTCAATTATAAAAATAGCAAAAATTATTATGTTTGAAGGAACTTTTACCGGTTGGAAAAATATTAAAATAACTATGTTCATCCATCATTTTTATCTTAGCTTGTTTATTATAGATTCACACGCTATTACTTGCTGGATGTTAAGGGTAAAAGAAAGTGTTGAAAAATATTCTTTACATTTTTTTAAGTCTTTCTTTTCTGGGAGCTCTTATATTCTTAAAGAATATTTTTCGATGTTGGACAGTTAATTTGAGAATTTACTTAGCTGACCTTTACAAAATATTACACATTTTTTTAAATGAATAATACAGGGTAATACAAGCTACAGCGAGTTGAACATGAAAAAATTAAAAAAAATTTTTTACGCATTTTTCATGAAAATTGCGTTGTTCTCAATGATGCTGTCATTTTAGAGAAAAATAAATGTCATATTCGGATGCAGTGACCAAAAATACATAAGGAATCATGTTGTTTAACAACTTAGCTCTCCGTGGTCGTTCAACCCTACTTTTTGGCCAACTATAATGCAAGGCGTTGTGTACATTGATCTAACTGAGGTCTACGAGCGAGAGTCGCGTCAGTCTGCACTGAACTGTACACGAGTATATCTTATTACTATATAGTAGAGAGGATGTGGTTCGCTTGCTCCCCAAAATTTCCACCTGCTCCCCCACAATTTTTTCAAAAATGTGAAATTCACGTAATTTTTACATGATTTTCGGTGTTTTTCCCCGTATAAATTATTACTGCTCCCCAAAAATTCCACTACTCCCCACTGCTCCCCCACTGCTCCCCCACTATAACAATAACGTATATCACGTATAATAATACAAAGGTACTTTTATACATAGGTACTTTTATAATAAACAACAAAAAATTTCCAAGAAATCCAAAAAAAATTGTGTCGTGATACGATCAGTCCAGGAGCGGGCTACCTTCCCGTAAGACACTATAGGTAAATGATTAGAATAAGGTGTTATCGATGGATTTTGACTCGCTGAACCCAAATTTGGTAATTAATGTTGGCTGCAAGTGGTACCATGTGGTTTAAAACCCATTTGTTTAAAAAAATTACTAAAATGGTCGAATATGGATTTTTAAACATCATATTCGTATTCTAAGAAAATTTTTAAGAAAAAAATGTCCCTTGTGATTTTTCTCTAAAATGCATATTTATCGCGAGGTAACCTTAGAAATCTTGAAAAAAAAACTACAAGACTTTGCATAGAGATGTCCGAAGAATAATAAAAAGCGCTCACATCATCGAAAATATTGTTTTTCATGTTATTACACGCAATCGAATATCACGAAATTATCGTTTTTCTCATTTTCATTGGCTTATAACTCGATAAATATGAATTTTAGAGAAAAATAACAAGGAACATTTTTATCAAAAAATTTTTGGTAGAACACGAACATGATGTTCAAAGATCCATATTCGACCATTTTGGTAATTTAATTAAACAAATGGATTTTTGACGATATGGTACCACTCAGAGCTAAAATTAACCACCAAATTCGTGCGTCAAAATTGATCGATAACACCTTATTCTAACCATTCACCTACAGTTTTCTACGGGAAGGTAGCCCGCTCCCGGACTAGATAAATATAGCCAAAAATGTATTTTCCTACAGACTACTTTTTTTTAATTTTTCATCAATAAAATACTTGACCGTTTTATTACTAAAAATATTATTTTTTTTATTTAAGTGTTAAACTTAATCGGGGGGTTGGCGAGCGGAGCGAGCAGGGGGGCGGAGCCCCCCTAGTATATATATATTTCCTACCAAAAAAGCCGTCATTCTTTTCTAGTCGTTCTTTTCGAAGTACTTCTGCTACGCTGTTTATACAAGAACGGGGAGATCTACCGGCTTTAAAAACTTTTCTCAGTCGATCATCGATTACAAATGCAGAAGAACAAGATAAAAAGCCAATGTAACAATTTCATCATTTCATATCAAGTAGTATCTCGCCCAATTCCCTATTTTCATGCAATTGACCTTACTATTTTGGCGAGCCGAAGGCGAGCTGTATAGATTTTGAAGTGTTTTCGCGAGCTGAAGGCGACCACGTGAGCGACTGTATGCTGTAGTCAGCAACCCGTTTTACACACCGAAGTCCGAAGCCCTGCCTGCTGCCACTGAAATGTATTGGCGCTACGCGCTATTTGCGGTGTGCGTTTGAACTACACCTTATACTGAAATTGTATGATTTCAGTGCGAGGAGGCATAATTACTGTGCGAGGACCGAAGCGTTGCGCTGCTCGACAGTACGCGATGGGGTTATCCACTGAGTACGCTCAGTGCGAAATCCGCCCCAAACGGGCGCGTATTCTGAAAATTATAATTACAACGCTGTATTTATCTATTTGTTCATTAACTTCGATGAGGCTTAGAATTGAATTTTTGATAGTTACTGATGAGATTCCATCTTGACGTGAGAGCTCGAAGAAGCAGGCGTACGTGGTTCACGTTCTATCTCGTTGGGCAGCGATGGCGTCGGTGCGCCGTTTAATGACGCTCTGAAGCTACGAAGGTCCAAAGCGCGGGTCGAGGCGCGGGGTCCACGGTGAAGGCGGCGTGTCCAGGCGTATCAATCTCCACACCGGTGGAGGAGATCCGCTGGGTCCCGTAGGCTGCGCAGTTGTCTGCAGCGTTGAGGCAGGGGCACTCTGCTCCGGTGATGGTGGGGACGTCGTCGCGGCTTGCAGGTAGTTCCGCAGTCTCTGGTCCGCGAGATGTAGCAGGACTCGTTGGTGTAGGTGCAACTCCTTGGCGGCGGCGGCGGCGTACTCCTGAAAGATGATGGCCGACGGCGGCGACTCCTGTCTTTTGTCCTCGAAGTGTCCTGTCGATATCGGTGTGAGGAAGGAAAGGGTGGTGGACAGATCCTCGGATAAATAACAAAGGCGATTTATCCGATTCCAAAAATGTCGATTTATTATTTATACTCCTGTTTCGACTCGGAGTGAGCTCGAATTCACTCACTTACAGGCTCATACTTAATGCTACTACGCTATACTTTGAGTGCGCGTGCCAGTCCTCGCCATCCGGCGGCCGTTTTTACAAACTCACTGATCAAATCTCTCATGAGTGATGTCTGGCAGAGGCCGTGTTTACATCATTACATAAAGGAGGGCAGTGTTCTTTGTTTTTTCATACCTTTCTAAACAACAACAAAATTTTTTTTTATTTTTCCACTCAACTGCGCTATACGCAAGAATTTAGTGCGTCTTTTTAGCATTCTACCCCTCTGTGCAACGCTCTAACCAACTAGACCAACGAGGGCCATGATCAAGGCGTTTTCGTTTGAAGATAATATTGTGCGCACTATAGTTGGTAAATTTCTGAAAGATATCGTGTTGGACGCAAATGAGGTTATCTGAATGGTTCGCGCGGTACTCGGGGAACTAGGATTGCAAATCGCCGATCATAAAACCGAAGTTCTGTTGATTACGAGCAGGAAAACATCACCCTTAGAGCCAGAGATTGCGATATTACGTCGGTTCCCTGCATCCAATAATACCTTGGAATACACATCGATGCCAAACTGCGTTATGATCAACACTTGGCAATTGTTATCAACAAAACCGCTCGGATGGTGGACGCTCTGCTCTACCTGATGCGCGATATCGGGGTCTCCAGGAGCAGCCGAAACAGACTCTACGTCAGTTTCGTCGACTCAATTCTTCTTTACGGTGCTCCGATATGGAAGGATGCTGTGAAAACGCCAAGCTACGTCCGTCAGGCAGCGTCAGTCCATCAACGTGCATATCTCAGTGTGATCTATGGCTTTACCAGCAATTCACTAGGCCGTGAATGTTCTCGCCAGCACTCCTCCGCTGGCACTTCCTTGTAGACGAGCACTCGATGTTCTTTGAGCGTCGTCGCGAGTATGTTGTGAGGGAGGAACATATCAGAATACTGGAGAAATGGAAGGCCGAATAAAATCTTGGCTTTAAAGACATTCTCATAAAATAGCGTACTAAACGTTGCAACGCTGAACATGCGATTGATGCTAAAATCTGAGTATAAGTTATTTGCATTGAAATTTTGAGATATTTGTTAATTTTGCTTAAATTAACGTTAAATTTCAACATATTACTCTAAAAGGTATTACTCTAAAAGGATCATTGATAAAGTTAACAATAAAAAATTAAATATTTTATCGAAAAATTCTATGCTCCCTCTCCCTCAAGTTTTTTACCTCTCTGTTTACATTAAAATTTGTTTTCTCTAGTTTAGTAAATATTTTGAATTCTAAAACATTAAAATACGAGATTGAGCACCCAGTATGTATCGCGGTTTCTAATAGTATACTAATACTAATCACTACTTATTATGTTTCAGTATGTAGTCAAAACATCGAAGACAATCAATCATGGCATAATTTTGTAGAAATAGATGGAATTTTGAATCGCATCATGGAGTTGGAAAAAGCTGAGGTCATTGAAATAGACCGATATGACTCTTTGAAAGATCTCACTGAGTGGGTCAAGCATGAAGGAGCTTGCATTGATAATGTATCTATCGCTTTTTTTCCAAATTATGGATATGGATTACAAGCTAATAATGATATGAATGAAAATGACTTGATTCTCCAAATTCCTCGTAAGCTTATTTTTAATGTTCATACAGCAGCACCAGAACTTGAGATTATTAAATCCGACATCATACTGAAACAAATGCCGAATATTGCATTAGCTTTAGCACTTCTTTTTGAACGTTGTAAAAATTCATCGAAGTGGAATTTTTACATCAAATCTCTTCCTAGAAGTTACAGCACAGTTTTATATATGAAACCACAAGACCTTGAAATACTGAAAGGATGCCCAAGCTTAGGTATGATTATTTTGTCTTCTTTTTATTTGAGATCTTAAACATATAATTGGGTATTATATGTATACAACTTATAGATTTATGGAAACATTACAAAAGTAAATGCTGAAATTCAGTTTTTGCTAAAATTAGCTACACCACCTTTTTCAATGTATTGAAAAGGGGAGAAAAAATCCTATTCCAAAATTCAATAAAAAATTTTGAGTGTAAGGTGTATAGAGTCACTCTACCAGTGATTGAAAGGGTTAGTAAAATTCTGCTTACAAGCAGCTCGGATGCATGTTTTTAGTCAATTTTAGGTAATCGAACCAATAGTTTGTCAAATTTCATACCTTTTTCTACCTATTAGAATTTTCACAGAATTTTCAATCGAGTTTTTCATTTATGCAAGTTAATGAAAATGAAAAAAAACGTGCTTTACCAGTGAATGAAACATTCGATCCAATGAATGAAAGCCGCGAAACCAGTAAATGAATGTACAAATATAAGCATACGTTGATTTGATAATCAATATAGACTGTAATATATCACCTTTTTTATTAAATAAGAAACTAAAACATAAATTTATCATCCAAACCAACCTCTTTATTGCCATATTGCAATGATTAAAATAAGGGCACCTGTATTAAATGACATAATTAACCCATTAAGTCCCAAGAGGACGTTTTTTCAACACTTTATTCATCCACTGTATTTTTGGTGTAAATGGGGTCAAAAAAATATGCGAGTAACTAATTCTGATGTAAAATTTAATGCTCTTTCAGAATCTGATCTCAGATTTTTGAAAAAGTGATCAGGTGAAAAGTTACACTTGATTTTACCCAAAAAAACATGATTTTTAAAAAAAATTTTTTTTATTTTTCGAATTTCCAAATGAAAACCATTAGAAATCTTAGGGGTTTCGTGCAAATATCGCGTCCTCGATACCTAAACTAAAAGTTAGTGGGGTTTAGATTGAAGAAAATACAGTTAAAAAATACACTTTTTTCTCAAGTCCTTCATTTTTGAGTAAAAATTCTATGAGTTTTCATTCAATTTTGCGAGTTTCGACCGCCATTTTTTGTGTTCAAACATTAATTTTTTCAATCGGTACCCCACTAACTTTCAGTTTAGATATCGAGGACGCGATATTTGCACGAAACTCTTGAGATTTCAAATGGTTTCCATTTGGAAAGTCGAAAAATAAAAAAAATTTTTTTTCAAAATCACGTTTTTTTTTATAAAATCAAGTTTAACTTTTGACCTAATCATTTTTTCGAAAATCTGAGATCAGATTCTGAAAGGGCATTAAATTTTACATTAGAATTAGGTACTCGCATATTTTTTGATCTCATTTTTACCAAAA
The DNA here is from genome assembly GCF_000599845.2 of Trichogramma pretiosum. Taxonomy (NCBI): domain Eukaryota; kingdom Metazoa; phylum Arthropoda; class Insecta; order Hymenoptera; family Trichogrammatidae; genus Trichogramma; species Trichogramma pretiosum. The sequence goes on along the minus strand of NW_019641641.1, from coordinate 119,932 downwards.
ATTCAGTGGACGAATAAAGGGTTGAAAAAACGTCCTCTTGGGACTTAATGGGTTAAAGTATTTCAAGGTCATGTTATGATTTTTCATGTTGTAGGACAAGTTTTGGTGATTTTTCAGGGATCTTTTTTAAAAATCTGTTTCATTTGAGTAGAGAAGAACCATTTTACAAACATTTTAAAACCTCATAGATGAGGATTGGTTCAAAACTCCAATCAAAACATGCTTATATTTGTACTTTCAATTACTGGGCAAGTGCGAACTATTCGACACACCAGTAAATGAAAGTTCAAAAAGAATGAAATTTTCTAATTAAAACTTAATTTTTCACTGGAAATGCAATTGTTTAACATATAAATGACAGTTTTAAAGGTAACTAGTCCGTTATAAAAGGTTTTGAGCTGCTCATTCTTTTACAGTGGATCTTCCAAATTTTAACGATCTTCAGCGATTATGTACAAAATGACCGTATTTTACGGCTCAGTGAACGATGCGTTCGTAAATTAATTCCTACCGTTAAACTATATAGATTCTTGACCTGATAACCATTCGACTAGTTAGCAATACTACCCAAGAATAGCATAAAAATTCGTCGTTCATGAATAATGTCGTTATCAATTAATAATTTTTATTTTAAAAAGTGCTTTCATTTACTGGTATGCTTTCAATCACTGGGTAGATGACTCTATAAGCCTTTAAGAGGTAATAGTTTATGGGTGCACCCACAGAAGCCATGTTATTCGGTGTATCACTAGTATAGCTGGAGCTGTGATACAAATAAAGCTGAGTAATATGGTTATTGCAAGCTGCTTATTTAAATTGCTCGTTTTAATTGCCCCCGAAGTGGTCGTAGGCTTAAAGATCAGCATTGTCCCTGCTGTTCTCCTACGCGCACTCATTTAAAATTTTGTTTTTTATAACGCATTCGAGTCTGGTAATAGCCTGGGCTTTTAACTGAGCACACCTCGGGTTCGAACCGATTAAAACCGGTTTTAATCCTGAGCCTTGGTGTCAAACCAGGTTCTTAAATAGATTTAATCTTAGTTTTAATCTAGTTTTACCACTGGTATTCTGTCGGATTTTCACCGGCTTTATAACCGGGTTTTAATCGGTATTATATGATTTTTTGAATCTGGGTATCAACCAGTATTCTATCGAGAGCTCGATTATCCACCGGTTTTAAACCCGGTTTTTAACCCGGATTACACCCGGGTTTTAAGGTGGATGAAACCTGGATTAAACCTGGTTTTCAACCTGTATTAAACTCGGTTTTTAACTCGGATTAAACCCGACCTTTAACCCGGATTAAACCCCAATTAAACCCGGATTCAACGCGGATTAAAGCCAATTGAAATTCGGTTTTCTACCGGTTTTAATTTTTGTTGTCAACAGTTGTCATCTTGGCGTTGACTAGGCTTATGTGGGTCTCTATTTTTCGAGTTTGACGCGACTCGAGGTATACTGGTAGGGTACGAAAAAACTTGAACTACCGAGTTTTTTCTGCGGTCACTTGAGTTTTTTGTACGTTTTGTTGAACAATATTTTTACCAACAATATTGATGCAAAAATTGAAGAATCTTAGTCTGAATGTCAGAAACTAATAAGACCAGAGTTGTGACGATGTACGGTTAATTGACCTCAAAATGAAAATGCCCATGTGTTTGTTGCCTCTGAGGAGCCTTGATACCTACCCTGAGTTGAATGCGAGACTTTCTCGGAGGCTGCGAGAATGTGGATACGAGAATTGAATCAATGATGACGATCTCCATTCGAGATACTTGACCGCCCTGTGCGACAAGGCAGATACTGACTGTGCGCTCGCGCGAAGCGTCGAGAACGTCTATTTGCTCGCTTTCGGGTGCTGATTCCTCGGTTTTTCTTCGGGTTTTGAGTTCCTGATGTCAGAAAGGACCAGAAATGTTATTAAAATTGTTGGGACCATCTAGCGAAATAAATGTTTGTAATCAACCTCCAAGTCTAGCGGCCTGTACACATCAACGATTTCCCCAAATAGCTTGAATTTTTTCGTCCAGTATTTTTGAGCTTGTGTGAATGGGCTTTTTCAACCAAACTCGGTACAAAACACTTGCCTTCGGCTTGTGTTTCATTTTGAGGTCAAGTAACCGTGCATCGTAACAACTCTGGTCTTATTTGCTTCTTACATTCAGACTGAGATTTTTCAATTTTTGCATTAATATTGTTGGTAGAAATATTGTTCAACAAAACGTACAAAAAACTCAAGTGCCCGCGAAAAAACTCGGTAGCTCAAGTTTTTCCAAACCCTACCAGTATACTTTAAGTTGCGTCAAACTCGAAAAATAAAGACACACATAACCCTAGTCAAAGCCAAGATGAAACTGTTACAACAAGAATTAAAACCGGTGAAAACCCGGTAGAAAACTGAATTTTAACCGAATTTTAACTAGGTTAAATCCAGGTATAATCCGGGTATAATCCGGGTTAAAAGCTGGGTTTAATCCGGGTACAATTCGAGTATAATCCAGGTGGAATACGGCTTAAAACCCGGATTTAAAACCTGTGGATAATCGAGCTTCAACTCGATAGAATACTGTTTAATACCCGGATTTACAAAATCATATGAAACTGGTTAAAGCTCGGTTATAAAGCCGGTGAAAAACCGATGGAATACCGGTGGTAAAACTAGATTAAAACTAAGATTAAATCTAATTAGAAACCTTGTTTGACACCAAGGCTCAGGATTGAAACCAGTTTTAATCGGTTCGAACCCGAGGTGCGCATCAGTTAAAAGCCAAGGTTATTACCAGACTCGAATTTGCGACCACAACTATTAATATTCTAAAGAAGTGTACGCGACCCTGGTGCCGTAACTCAATCGGTATGCTCTGAATATTACAACAGTACAAGTGTATTTTGCAAAAACGTAAAATGCAAGAAAACGCAAAATTTAACAAGCAAAGTATACAAAAAAGGCTCACGGAAAACGCTGTATCTGAGTGAATAATCAAAATTTTTGAGTTTTGAAAAATGCCATGGAAACGGGACAAAATATCCTATTCGAAAATAAAATGAATTTTTTTTCGATTTTAAATTACCTGTTAGCCCTTAATTTATTTGGATGGAAAATGTCGATGATTCAAACACATAGATACATGTCTCTTTCTTTTTAATATAACTTAGAATGAACTTCAATCATTATCGTCAGACCAAAATTGCAAATTAGGACAATCCTTTATTGATCTAATTTTCATGCACTAATGAATTATCTTAATGCACTAATAAACCATTGAAAAACAAAATATATTATACTTTTTAATGCATAGTTAAATGATTCTTCGTTAGTTTAATCTGTAGTAATCGATTTGTTTTGTTTTAAAATTTTTTTTTATCCTTAATAACCATGATTTTTCGTATATAGATGGTGCAATAAAGCAGATTAGAAATGTAGCACGGCAGTATGCTTATTTTAAAATGATTTTACACAAAACTAAAAATGACTCCCTTACAAAACTGAAAAAGTCCTTCACTTACGAGAATTTTCGGTAAGTACTCACAATTTATAACCATTTTATCAATTTATGATCTCCATAATTTTTTTTGATCATCAATGAAAAATATTAAGGGGAGTCATACACCAATTCACTCCTCTTTGTCATTTTTGTAATATAAACCACAGTATAATGTCAATCTACATTTTCAAGATAAAATTGTGATCTTCGAGCCCTAAAAAATGTGAAAAAAGTTGCAGAATAGTCCTTTGCATCTTAAATAGCTTATTTTTGCTATTTAGACCTTTCGGCACTGTGCGCAAGTTTCAGATCAGAGTTATTTAGGTGGCAATGCTTAATAGGAATCAAAATCTTCAGAAAAGTATCCGTTATGGGCTGAGTTTTTGTGGAATTTTGATTAGAGTTATAAAAAATTTTGTATGCCAACAGATGTCTAAAAATCAAGAAATAAAAAAAATTTATTAATTTTTTTGAGCACATATTGAATAGTATAACTGATATGAAGGTCTAAATAAAAATTCCACCAAACTCAGCCCATAAAGGATACTTTTTTGAATATTTTGATTCCTATTAGGAAGCCCCACCTAAATAACTCTGATCTGAACCTTGCGCACAGTTCCGAAAGGCTAAAATAGCAAAAATAAGCTATTTTAAGCTTAATTGAGCTTAATAATTGCATTATTAAGGATAATGCAAAGGACTATTCTGTAACTTTTTTCACATTTTTTAGGGCTCAAAGATGTCATTTTATATAGAAAATGTAGATTGACATTAAACTGCGTTTTATATAATAAAAATGACAAAGAGGAGTAAATTGGTGTATGAATCCCCTTAAATACGACACAAACTTCACAAAGTTCACATTCATGGCAGTATAATAATGGCTATTTAAGTAACACGTATCATCATTATAGAAAAGTTCAGGAACATTTCAAAAATTCACATATGTTCTTTGATTACTTACGAGATTTTTTTTCTATGCTATTACCCCTAAAACCATTGAGATAAAAAATCGCAAAGATTAGACAGAAAGCGCCAGTGTTTGAGCCTCTGGGGCCATCAGGTAAACAGAGACATCTGCGTCACGCCATACGAAAAGGTGATGTCGCGCCTAACGGGTCCCATCTCCTCGTCATTATTGGAGCACATCACGGTTTATGAAGTATTTCTAGAGGACCCTGTTGAACCATTCGTTTGATGGCAGAGTTCTGTCAAGCTCAGTGTTAAGCCGTTCCACAAATCAACAGCATACACTCCCCGTTAATCACTTTTCCCGTACCTGAGCGCGCTAACTGATCAAACTTAAAATTTACGTAATTCAGTCAAAAATGAACGAATCGGCATTTTGAAATAAACATTCGAAAGGTCTTTGCAAGTATTGCTGCATAAATTTTTCTCAGGTTTATTTATTATCTCATTGATTTTCATTAACAATCAACGAATCAAAAGTATTGGTTTTTATTGTCTCGGCTATTTCTCATGTCATTTTAGTTAGAGTGATTGTAGAAACATTTTGAGCCTATAGATTTGTATGTTTTTACAAGACCTTCAAACCCTTTTTAAAATTGTTATACGTTCATTTTACATGAAGATACAACTGTTTTAATATACCCCAATATTCTGGATAATTCAATAAATTCAACAATTATGATGAATTTTCAGAATATTTGCGCATTATCATTTCGGCAGGAGCATCGGAGAGCATGTAGGCCGGCTTACGAGCTCTTAAACTAGAGACCAAGATTAAAATATCCGATAATACCTGCGCTTCTAGTAGCGTAAGAGCTGCAGTTCGTCATAGGTATGTGAAATACACTATAATTTTCTTGTGGACGTCGCATAACGTAACACAGCATTTTGGCAGTGGTGGAGTCTGGATGTGTTTTCATCGGACAATTCTTTCAAAAGGGCCTCACTGTAGTCAAGGAGTTAAAAAATTAGTGTTTGGACTACGATAAGTTTTGTGTCACGCGAGATAAAGTCCTGTAATCTGCGAAGCCAAACAAGCGATGCATAGCATTTACCTACAACAGCAGTTGATTGATCTCTCCAGGATAGGGTTTCGTCAATCATAAAGCCTAGAAGCTACTTTGAAAATTCACTAGGTTGCATATTTGCATCTTAATCGACAACGCATGATCATAAAACTCAGATGATATTCGTCGTGCTGTTTATTACCGAGTTTTTTGGTCCATTTAGATGATTTAGAAAAGGAGATCTTTATTACGAGGGTTCCATGTGATCAGCTTGTTTGTTCAGCTGGCCACATTGCCTCTATCTTAAATGTCTCAGTTGAAGTATTTACTTATGTTGGTCTTTATTACAGTGTAGTAAAATCGTACTTTTAATCTTTAGACTAAGTTTGTGGTGTTGACGAATGTTTTTTGGTGCTGTACAGTGCGTACACATCATAGAACTCTTTGACAGTTGTCTTAAGGGCTCTCATCTTATCATCGATGCCAGATATCAGATAACTAAACTAAAAAAACAAAAATTTCGTATGCATATAATGTTTGAATTTTGTCTGAAGAGGTAAATAATTAGTCCGATCCATTTGAAAATACTTGCGTCTGTCCAAAAATTGAAAACAAAAAAGAAGAAAGCCCTATCGAAAATTCATGGATGGATTTCAATGCAAAATAACACCGAGAAATTCGAACTATTTTACTTAACATATTAAAAATATGGGGTGGATTTTTAGGTGTTTTCAAATTTTTTTTTAAATTTCCAGATGGGCTGTATCCACTGTAATGACAAGGCAAAATATGATTCCGGTAAAAAATGAAGATAAAATGATTCTTAGTCTCATACCATTTTGGGATATGTGCAATCATGAAGAAGGAAGGGTAAGAGTACAAAAAATTCTTTTTATTTTATAAATCACTTGAACAAACAAAAGACACTTGGATATGGAACATACGAATTACCTAGAAAAAATGAGTCTTACTTCTAGACGAGATGACCGATGTTTTTTTCTGAAATTAAAACGATCAGGTATTAAAAAATCAAAGGTAGCTTTTAATCAAAAATTTCAATTTTAGGGAAGTATTTTTCCTCTTTCCATATCTACAGGACTAGGGTCATGTATACTTCTTTATAATATTAATGATTATGTCACATAAAACGTAATTTATTATAATTTTTTTTTAATCTTTGATTTATTTACAATTTTTCTTGATAAAGATAATAATTAAATAGATTGTTATAGTGGGATAACAATTACGAAAAAAGGTTCGTTTGGTGGCAGCCACAGCTTCAGAAACTGGTTTCGATGCAGTTGTGACTGGTAGAGGCGAACGGGATGATAAGGGGTGATCTCGTTCGTGCCTGTGAGATATATTACTCTATGCAAAAGTTGCTTTTGATCGCTACCTTCTGTAGATAGTAATCAATTATGTTTAGATAATTTATTTGACCAAACAGTGAGAGAAACAAGAGCAATAAACTCTTTGTTAATCTCGTTGAAAGGTCACTTGTTTTATCAATCAGTAAAAAAGACAAGTTTACTGTTCAAACTGGAACATGCCAGAGCTTCATTCTCTTCCACTCTTAATTATTTCCAGCCATATTTTGTTTACGCGTGACGAGTTTTCGGTAAGCTCGACATCCAGTGGTTAGTTCATAAACTATATTTAATGTTGTTGTCCCGGCAACGTGGGTGTCATAACAAGATTAAGCAATAATATGAAAGTTACAGTTTTAAAAAAATTATGTGTGAATTTTGTCCAGTGGCGAAAATTCTTTTTGGATAGCTAAGGGAAAAGTCGATTAATGAGTTAACTTTAGATATCAAGTAGAATTGCTTTCACAGATATTTATGTTTCTTCAGCCTTGAGTTTTTCAAGTTCACGTATCCTAAATCTATTGCTAGGGAGTTTGGATGAATTTTTTTTTTTATATTTAGCTGAGAAATCCTGAATTTTCTCGGTAACAGTAGGAATTTTAAATCTTTTGTAATGTTTTGATTGGTGACACACCATGACGCGTTGACCTGACACCGCAATGTTTTGGATTGAAAACTTTCGATGATCTCGACATTAGACTTGAATGACATCCCCCCTAATTGAATACCATAAGTCCAAATTGGCTTAAGAATTGACTTGTATTTTGTTTTCAAGTGATAGTGCTGACTTTCTACCAAGCAACCAATACATTTTGCGCAACTTCAAAGCCAATTGTTATATTTTTAGTCAGATGTATAATTTTCATTTAAGATGACCATCTAGGATAAAACCAAGATATTTAGCTACATAAATTTGTGGTATAGAGGTTTGATTAAACTTAACATCCGGACAATTCTTTTTGCGTAAGGTGAATGTAATGCGATGCGACTTTTTTTTTGTTGGTGCTAATTCACCAGTTTTTTTACCAAGTTTCAATTTTATACAAGTCGAGTTGCAGATTCTCGGAGGCTCTTTTGGAGTTTGCGTTTCTGCTTAGCAAGGTTGTGTCATCTGCGCATGTAGCCATCGGTACATTTTCGGGAGAAGGAATGTTGGCTATGTAGAGCAGATACAACGTGCGACACGGTGGCTTTTCGAGGCCCTGCCACCGCCGCACGACGAATGCGTGGACTCGAACTGGGCCGTTTACGCGAAAAATAAAGGGGAAAGGAAAGGCAACAAAGGGTGAAATAAATAAAAGTTTCTTTTATTTTACTTTTTAAATAATAAAATCAAATATTTATTATAAAGAAGTGGCGACTTATCCGGCTTTTTATTTGACTCGCATACGCACTCACATACACACCTTACAAATAATGTTACCGTACCAAATAAATTTAACGACGACAATCCGACTTTGGCGTAGTAGCTCTCGGCTGGGCTGTGGTCTGGCTTGGGTCGAAACGGTGCTTAGCATTAGTTGATGTTGCGGATGGCGGTCTTAGACCAGAGTCTCGGCTCGTGTACCCGGCTTTCCATCACGCAACACTGCTTCACACGACTGAACTCAACACTCTCTCTTAAAGTCACTATGCATCCTCGCCTCGCTCACACAATGCTCACACGGTACTCGCAGGTACTCTCGTTAATTACTCTTCCTCACTCCTCTCTCACTCACACGTGCCTAAACTCACTCGGCAGGAAATATCACTCGCAAAAATGCTCGTACTCTTTCGCTCGTGGTCAACACGTGAATGCTGCGCTCGGCTTCCTACTCACGCGCATCACGTGTCCGGCGCGGCGCGCTCAGGCGGCTTCTCTTACAATTTAATCTGGCGTGACATATGAATTCGAGTTTTTTCGGTCTGGCTCTTGGCGGTGGCTCGTCCTTTTCTGGCGATTGACCTGCAAAATTAATTTACTCGTTATTTATTGCATTACTTATTTTTACATTGCCTGTCAATCCTTATCATACTTCTCTGTCAGAAGCTGCTTGGCACAATCACATTGTCACAAACGCTGGTTCGAGAAGTTTTTTAGTATAATACTGGAGCTTTCTGATTTTTTCGGTTTTTGATCTGATATAACTACTAATTCACTGATACGCTATTTAAATACCATTCTGGATTTTGATAATCTATATCCTGATATAAGTCTTTTTGTTCTTCCCCAGTGATTAGCCTTGGCAGGGTACCAAACACTTTGCTTAAATGTTGACCAAACGCAGTGGCTTTTCCCAGGCTTTTTGTAGAAAATAGATTATGTAGGTGGGTAAGGCTCAGAATTTTTTAAATAAACCTGCGCTCGTATGTCACCGATCTTGACGCGCTTTTGGTATGTTATAGTACATGGTAAAAAAGACCCAAAACCAAAATTTTAGACCCCCTCCCCCCTCCTACCCCCCACTTCCGGTATAAACGTCCATTTTCTATCTATATTTTTTCTGAAGGCCTGAAGCAATTAAAAAATCTGAAAAAATTCACAAAAATACTTTTCAACAATCCAAACAACCTTGAATTTTTTCAGATTTTTTGAGTGCTTCAGGCCTTCAGAAAAAATTATTGAAAATTTTGAAAATTCATATACGGCGCTACGATGCAATACAAAGCCCGATCTTTTTTTCCACTTATTTTTGACATCAAAATACATAACCTCAAATTTTTTCAGATTTTTTCAGACAGAGCGCTGGCGGTTTTTAGCCGAAAAACGCCCTTTTTTTACGAAAATAATTTTTTTAGGGCGATATGAAGCTTTAAAAAATCTGGAAAAATTTTTTTCTTGTTTTTCAGGTCAAAATACATAACCTTGAATTTTTTCAAATTTTTTAATTGAAGGCGATAGCATCTATGGCTAAAAAACGCTATTTTTATGAAAAACGGTTCCTGGAACCCAGAGGTTCCGGTAAAAAAATTTGAAAAAATTTTTTTCGAATTCCTTGTCAAATTTTAATAAATTTTGACCGTCGCAAAATTTCGATTGGAGCTTCCTAGCTCATTCTAGAGCATAACAAAGATTCGAGCGAAATTCTGAAGAAATTTGAAAAATAATGTAATTGTGATGAACGTCTTCAGAATTTCGCTCGAATCTTTGTTATGCTCTAGAATGAGCTAGGAAGCTCCAATCGAAATTTTGCGACGGTCAAAATTTATTAAAATTTGACAAGGAATTCGAAAAAAATTTTTTCAAATTTTTTTACCGGAACCTCTGGGTTCCAGGAACCGTTTTTCATAAAAATAGCGTTTTTTAGCCATAGATGCTATCGCCTTCAATTAAAAAATTTGAAAAAATTCAAGGTTATGTATTTTGACCTGAAAAACAAGAAAAAAATTTTTCCAGATTTTTTAAAGCTTCATATCGCCCTAAAAAAATTATTTTCGTAAAAAAAGGGCGTTTTTCGGCTCAAAACCGCCAGCGCTCTGTATGAAAAAATCTGAAAAAATTTGAGGTTATGTATTTTGATGTCAAAAATAAGTGGAAAAAAAGATCGGGCTTTGTATTGCATCGTAGCGCCGTATATGAATTTTCAAAATTTTCAATAATTTTTTCTGAAGGCCTGAAGCACTCAAAAAATCTGAAAAAATTCAAGGTTGTTTGGATTGTTGAAAAGTATTTTTGTGAATTTTTTCAGATTTTTTAATTGCTTCAGGCCTTCAGAAAAAATATAGATAGAAAATGGACGTTTATACCGGAAGTGGGGGGTAGGAGGGGGGAGGGGGTCTAAAATTTTGGTTTTGGGTCTTTTTTACCATGTACTATAACATACCAAAAGCGCGTCAAGATCGGTGACATACGAGCGCAGGTTTATTTAAAAAATTCTGAGCCTTACCCAGGTATTTACTTCTTTTGTGATTTTTGTCTTTTTTGAGAAGTTTATTCAGATTTTTAGTGGCATTATTTCAGTATGTTATAATTTTATCGTTGTGTGATTTCCGCCATTTTTCTCTCATGGTATTCTGTATCCCAGTTTAGAACTCAAATTTTCAAAAAAGTTTTCTGAAACTTCTATCATATATTTCTTTAAAAGGCTCTGTGGCAACCTAAGAACATCAAAGTGAAGGTTGTTGTCAAAGATTGTTTTTGTTGTTGTCTATACTCTGTAACTTTGCTCTGAACATTTGTGTTCAGGACCTCAGATGAGGTGATCAAATCCATAGGTCCATTAAGTAGCTGTATGATAGAGATGACAAAAAAATCTAAAATAAAAACAAAATTATACTTAACCGAACGTTCAGAGTAAACTAGGGCCCAGTCACCTCTTCCAAGGTCTTAGATATTATCATTTATATTCTGAAGAAGTGTACGTGACCTGTCTGTTGTAGCTACAACGCTTTCATAAAAATTTCGAAAACTGACATAAATTCTTTATTATATTTATTATATTCTTTATTATATTCTTTATTATAATAAAACATATAACATCAGAAAACGCAAAGAAAAAAGTATAATGTGCAAAGTACACGGAAAGGCATATGGAAGGTTCTGTGAGCAAGGTAAAATTAAAAATTTAGGATTTTCAAAAAATCCTATGAAAAAATAAAGAAAAATACTTTTCGAAAATAGAACAAAAAATGTTTTTGCCTTAAAGCTACCCTTGAATCCTTAAGGACCAGGATCCCACGTTGTACGCACAACCGGTAATCCTCTACTTTAGCTTAACAGCGTAGCAGACGATGCTGATAAACTAAGCTAGAAGCTACGTATCCCTTGGAGATATCTGGTGCTTCGTTTGGGCGATAAAGTTGATCGAAGACGTGCATTGGTGTGTGGGAAATTGCACTGTAGCGTAGTCTATATTAACATATAACATCATATAACATTTTCTAGAAGTTTTTTGATTAATTTTTTATCGGAAAATTTCTGAAATTTTTCCCTCGCACATTTTGATACCTGTACTTACAAGGAGACTACTCCAGCTTCGGGTCATGGGTCTTGACCAAACTTACTGAGGGTACTTTGTGCACCTAGAAAACATACCCAGTAGGTTTAGTTTGATCTCATAGGCGCCTGGAAGAAGTATAACCCACATGCAATATTTAAATATTAATTGTATGTAAAAAAAACCCTTTATTATAACCCGATGACTCAATACTTATTGAATCAATTCCAAGTACTTTGAAAGTACTTGGATTTGTACTTTTTCATGTCCTGAACACATGAAAAAAAGTGCGACACTTCAGCTTTATTGGCTCACTCTGTCCATATAGCTTTAATAAAGAGGAACAATATTTGAAAAATACAACCTCTTGGCGTTGATTCAAATTTATCTTCTTGTAACACGCAATTGGACCTATTTTATACATTTAAATATGTGAAATTTGCGTTTCAGGAGTTTGCTGTGACATTTGTTTCAGGAGTTCGCTGTGACGATTGTATTTTTTAAATATGTTTCATTTTTATTATAGGCATAATTGCATAATGGAGCGTACTCTGGCTCTAATTGGTTTGTATATCTGAATTTGGACCGTGAGCCAATAGAGCTGGATTGTTGTACATTTTCATATGTGTTTAGAACATAGAAACAAGAGCTTTAAAGGTGTTCAGGTGATCAGGTGATAATAAAGGGGGGTTTTACACATAATTAATATTAAAATATTGCATGTGGGTTGTACTTCTTCCTGGTGCCTATGAGATCAAACTGAACCTACTGGGCATGTCTTCTAGGAGTATAAAATACCCTAAAAAATGTTGGAGCAGATCCATGACCCGGAGTTGGGGTGGTCTCCTTGTGAGATACAAATAATCAACAAATAAAGTATTATTTTATTATGTTTCATGCTTTATCATCATTTCAGATAACCACTAACTTTGATTTATCTACAAACAGTTGTGAATGTTTTGCAATGCGCCACTTCAAAAAGAGTGATCAAATTTTTATACACTACGGATCCAGAACAAGCACAGAATTTTTTATCCACTCAGGATTTTTACCCGAGAATAATCATAATGTAAGTAAAAAGAATCGAAAACGATAAAAAATTATTCAATTACAATCTGGATGCGCACTTTTTTTATTTAAAATTTATTTATTTAAACAAACTATACATTATAATATCTCAAATGATACACAAAAAGAATACACAAAAACCTCTCATAGTTTTTCGAGTACTTGATTCTGACTCAATTCTAGTCGTAGCTCACAGGATCAGAAATAACGAAAATACATATCATTCATTCATGTTATTACCGGTGGAAGTAATAAATGTCATGTGATATTTCTTTAAAATATATATGGAGATTCTTACAATTTGGGGTTATATGTCAAAGTTCGTAATAATTTTTTTTGTCAATAGAAACTAAATCATGAATAATTATTATATCATGCTTATGTAGCGTGTTTTCTCTTATTCACGTATTTTTTAATGAACTGATCGTGGTAGGAGTTTTTTAAAGAATTTCATATGCAACTCGGGTGTTATGGTATCTTGAGGCAAAGCGCAGCAAAGTTTATCTGCTGAAGGAGGAAAAAGTGCCTTAAATCTCAAAACATTAATTTTTTTATCATTAGTTTCAGCAGAATTTTTCTTAAACTTTCCAGAGCTGTGATCAGAATTAAAAAAATTCCCATTCCATCGTATTTTGCAGCATATAAAATCACCTCCCCAGCGATTGAAAATGCACCAGTGAATGAAACTTTATTTATAAATTAATATAATTTAATTATACTGAACTAATTCATCGGTGGTGAAATTTTATAAAATAATTGAGTATTATTACTAAATATTTCAATAGTTTTTAACAACTTTCTGAATATATTATCATTTTAATTATTATGGTTTCATTTATTGATAAAAATGTTTCATTCACTGGTGCATCGTTCCCTTATATGTTATTTTATTAATGAAAGTTGAAAGTAAAAATTCTGCAAAAATTCTATTCAGTAGAGAAAGACATTTACTATTATAATCCATCTGAATAATAGCCTTTAATTTATTAAAAACGTTGATTTGAGCTGAATTTAACCAAACTTTTTTGAAACCTTTCATTCACTGACTCTATATTTAGTCGGTATATTTATACATATCATTAAATTTGTTCATCGTGTTCACGATTTGCCGTATTTTTAGTGTACAAGAATAATGCTCTAGCGTTCGCTAGTCAATCGGTTTAGGCAGTTAACAAGACATCACTTTTTGTGTGTCATTCGACAAGAAATTTGTCGGTCGTCAAATTTATTTTGGCAACGTTTCGTCTACACAAGCTATCATTGGCTTTTAGACCGATTATTTCTACCGTCAATAGCCCTACTAGTTTTTTAGCTCCTGTCTTATAAAAAAATTTAAAATCATGTTTTAACAATCCTCTGTCACACATTAATAATAGTTTTGAGTTAATTGAAAAAATCAAGAATATTGAAGTTCCTCCGAATTACATTTTTATCTCTATGGATGTCGTATCTTTGTTCACCAATTTCATGTTGGAGGACGTCTTATCGAGCTTAGACCGCAGATACAACGAGATTTGTAGGAATTCAAAGATACCCTTTGTGGATGTCGTAGAGGGTACGAAGTTTTTGTTTGACAACGTGTATTTTTCGTTTAATGGAGAATATTACAAGCAGATTGCTGGTTCCCCGATGGGATCTATTATCAGCCCTTTCTACACTGATTTGGTTTTCGCAGATTTGGAGTCTAAATGCTGGAGAAGACTGAAAGATGAATTTGATATCGTTCCGTTGTTTTCGTATATGTTGCGGGAATCTCCTTTCCAGAAGGTTGTCCCGTATATTTGAAATATTTCTGATATTAATAAATTAAAATAAACGGACACAATATTTTTGTTTATAGTGAGAAAAAAGCCGTGAGGCTAGAAAAAACTCTTATCTCTTTATTTAAGTTATTAAGCCCAATTCAATCGAGAATTGGCTGGGGCCCCGATCGAGAAGAGAGCAAAACAAGCTGTCTCTCGCGTTTAATAAATTTAAACTTAGATATTTTTAAATATTTGTTAAGTTTTATTAGTCAGCGACTCTGAACTGCTCTCGTCGAAGTAACGTCTCGCGCAGGCGAAGAAACAATAATCCAAGAAATAACAAACAACGACGGTAACTACGCAACCGATCGAACAGTATAGATATGTCGACGATGGTTTCGCATGTGTACACATCGATCATGTTAATACCATTCTTAAGATCTTTAATGAACAAAATACACATATCAAGTTCACACACGAAGTTGAAACGGAGAATCATCTGAACTTCTTAGACGTGCAATTCATTAGGATTGGATCACGTATTGTCACCAACTGGTACAGAAAAGAGATAGCGTCACAAAGAACAGTGAACTTTAATTCCAGCCACCCGAAAAATTTTAAAATTAATACGGTTTACAATCTGGTAGACAGAGTCTTACTACTCTCAGATACTAGGTTTCATGCAAGTAATTTACAGGTGGTTCGTAACTTCTTACACAAGAATTAATATCCTGATCACTTTATCGACAAGTTTGTGAAGAAAAGAAGAATAAGTATGCATTGTAAAAATAATTTGCGATCTGTGAACAATTCAGATTCTCGTGACAAGAGTCGCTTGTATCTGACTTTACCATTGTAATATTTAACTTCGGGGGTTCGGAGTATTGTCACGTAAGAAAATTACAAAATTATGCAATCACACACTAGCGCACTAGGGTTGGGCGGAAATAACCAATTGTCTATATTTTTATTAAAACTAAAGAGAAATAAGTTTATTAAAGATTAAATAAATAAAGTGGTATTGATCAGAATAAATCTGGGCCTTCTGGCCAGTAATACAAGACTATAAAAGGTTTCCGCTGAACCGAGCGTGAATGGGTTTGCGCTGGAGAAGTGTTGGGTCGACAAACAGGTACTCACCAAGGGCTCGTCGATTCTAGCTCGGCTACAGGCCCACGTCCTTTAACTAGGAATCACTGGGCTCGCAAGGCACAAAATAATACAACGACAAACAAGTTCAAATCATTAATAACAACTTTTCAAAATAATCAATTATCCCGAGGCAGGTGAATTTACTCTACTCGCGGTAATTGCCGAAATAGGAATCGGCTCGTATGCCTACAAGGCTACAAGCCTTAAAGAGACGCTCTTTCTCCCTCTCTGCTGCCAGCGTTCGCTCGTCACGCCGCGGTCCATCGTACGGCAAGCGACAGTTATTATATTAGCAATAGCTAAATGTAAATCAATAACTATTATAAAATATAAATAATAAATAATATTAATGTAGGCTTTTGCCCAAGAGGCGGAAGAGAGTATACCGAATAATATATTCGTTACACCATACAATCAACACTTCATCAAGTCCACGTCACCGTTACTAAAGAAATATCGCATCAATATCATTCCATCAATAAATAATAAGCTCAACGACATCGTGTATTAGGAAAAGATAAAACGAAAAAGTTGGACCGTGTCAATTTTGTGTATACATTTGATTGCAAGTCATGTAATGCAACATATGTTGGTGAAACCAAGAGAGCACTGAGTAAACGTATGAGTGAGCATAAAAATAACAAAGATCCGAAATCTGTGGTGAGACTGCACTCATTGGAGCATGAACATGAGTTTGATTTCAAGAACGTCAGGATCTTGCATACTGAAAATAACTGGTACAAGAGACTCATCGCAGAATTGTTTTACATCAAAAAGAATGTTTTTGCTATTAATAAAAGGGAAGATACACGAGGTTTGAGCGTTGCGTACCGTGGCTTATTTTTATAAATATGTTTGTGTGTGTTTAATTTAAATATAAGTCTTAATATTGTTAAAATTAGTCTTATTATTATTATTATTATTTACAGTTTATTAACCGACCTTAGTTTTACATCGATTCGCAGCAAGGTTTATGTATAATTTTGTTTGTTATAGCCTGAAGAGGTCTAGAGAAACGCTAGACGAAACTTTGCCAAAATAAATTTGACGATCGACAAATTTATTGTCGAATGACACACAAAAAGTGATGTCTTGTTAATTGACCGATTGACTAGCCAACGCTAGAGCATTATTTTTTTATACATATCGGTATAATATAAGTTTCGCGTAGTTGTAAACCATGGTTACGCTTTTGAAGCCTCCATATACGATTTTTTCCAATGTAAGCACCTGCATTTGCACACAGCTTTGCTCTCATGTACACTTCCTATAAAGATGCTTACACACACAGTGTATAGCTATTTTGACATCTAGGGTAATCAGCTATGATACATCTTGCGTGTGCATTACGACTACACTTTTTGTGTAAAATGGATTTATGACGGCGAAAAGATGGGAAATTTAATACAGCATTAGCATTAATATTTATTTTTAAAAATTTTTAAATTTAAAATTAGATAGATAAATAAATGTAAGGATAAGGATGTATTTTTTTGACACAGCTGACAATCTAGTTCTTTGAGGTAAACAGTTAGGTATGAACATAAAACAACAAATCTTAACTCTGCTCAAACATTTTTTAGAAATCATCCCGTATGTTTAAAAAATATAATTATTAATATTTCATTCTAGATTTCATATAATTACTAATATTATATATTTAATTATAATTTTTTTAGGATTCTTTCCGACTTAGACTTGGTATAAGTCATTTGGATCCGTTAAAAGAGCAAAGAATATATCTTCTTAATAAATTGGGATTACCAATAAACCATGAATATACTCTTCGGCCCGGAAATGAAGTAATATCTGGAAGCTTACTTGCATTTCTACGAATTTTTCATTTTTCTAAATCCGAATTGATAAAATGGATGAATTCTGAAAATTTCTGTATGCTGACTGAATCATCCTGTGATATAAGTAACGATATACATTGCAAAGCTATGTCTTACATAAAAGTGAGACTGGAACTTCTTATGCAGAGATATAAAAGTATAAATGAGGTAATGTTGTAAAAACTATTTTCAATATCAATAATAAAGATTATTACTTAATGATATAGGGGAGTGTGCACCGCATGTGTATTTAAGCTCTGTTTATTTTTCTACTTTTTTGTTGCCACACAACAGCAACCCGCGTATGTAAGGGTGAGGAGCGACGCTCTACTTATAGGGTACTGCTAAGAGCTCCTTGAATTGCCTGTATTTTTTCAAGAACTGCGTGTTGGTTCGGATTTTTAGATCATTTGATCTTAGTCAGACCTCACTTGTGGTGTCATGATGCGAGCTGTGGCTGATGGCATAGTTAGTGCAGCTGTTGACAAGGTGGTAGGTACGACAACAGACCCTGTTTGTCTGGTGCATCGTGCTTTTCTTCTGACAGACATCGATTTTTCTGCACAAGGACTGTTTTGATAGTTGGCTCCAAAAGTGTCTTTGTTCAGGTACACCAAGTTCTGGCACTTAAGTCGCTACAACGACGGAGATCTCGGCGTGCCTACTTTCACTGTAGGCTGTTATTACCCATAAGTTTGCCGGGAGTTATTCATCCCGGCTCTTTGCAGTCTCGTATTTACTTATAAACCTCGATCATTTTTATACCAAGAATTTAAAAATTTTGTCCATGCCATCTAGCGTTGAAACGGCGTATTCCTAGTATTGTGCTATTTTTTGCGGTTTGTTTGATTATTTAAACTTACCTGAATTTACAATATTCCCAAGCGTGTATGTGGTTGTGAATCTTCAAACATTCCCACAGCTCCTATTTCTGTTCAGCATCATTAAATGCAAATAAAATGGATAATAGAACTTTATAAGGACATACCCGTGTTACGAGTCGCAACGAAGTACTCGTCTTGATCCGCGCACGTAGTGATATTCCAATATATTCATATACCAAATCTTTGTAAAAGCAAAAAAAAGTGTTTAGTCAAAAAAACGGGTTCAAAGTTTCTTTTTCTTTGGGGTCTACACATAATGATGAAATCCTTTGTGGTTAATTTAATCTGATGGGCTCTGAAATTAATTTTTAAGTACTAATTCTAATTTAAGTTAAATTTTCCACCAGAAATCAATTAATTTAGGTTTTTAGGGCTATTTTAAAAAAAGTACTTTGGTATTTTTTTTTTCCTAAAATCGATTTCTTCCGAGATATTTAACATTAAAATTTTGAAAAAACGCGAAAATGGCTGTTTTCAACCCACTGCCAATGGGATTAAATGAATTTTGATGTCCTAGAATATCTTTATAATTGCATTGATGAAATAGAAAAACAAAAATTTCCAAAACCTTATTGTTAAGCTATGGTTTTTAAACTTAAATAATAGGCGCGGGTGCCCAAGCAGTGTATGGTCACTATTTATTGTAATAAGTCATAAAATATAGACCTGAGACGTCGTGTTATCCTCGTAGTATAATTAACAAACTTAACCTCAGATGGCCTGTCGCATAGAAAATGTAAACTAGTTACTAGAGATGCTGATATGAAGCACCTGACGTACATGGTATAATTTCTTATTTAATACCAATTCCTTAAGAATTTTTGAAAATGTTTTCCTTAAGTTGTCAGCCGTTTCCCCTTTTCTGTCCAAGAGATCTAAATAAAATTTTCCATAATTTTAAACTGGTCATAGAAAAATGGCGAACTACCCTAAAACATTTAAAAGCCCGTAAATGCATGTACAGCTGAAAGGGAATTACTAATATCTGTCTACAAAAACTCAGCATTCATTTCACATGATACAATTTTTGACTTTTTACTTTTTATTTCGAAAAATAAAACTTTGCAATTCATCGATTTTTACAAATACCAAAAATGAATACCTAAAATGTAAACATCTGTGTCCGTACTATGAAATATGAGTTATGTAATTGAATTTACATTATAAAATACATGACTGTAAATTCTCGTATCGGACTTCAAGGGGTTACTTTCTAATTGCGGAATTTCAAACATTGTTCTTCTCATTAATTTGTAGCATTTTTCTAAATGAACAAAACCTCCACTTAAAAATAATTATTGATAAATGTTTGAAGTAACACATTTTGAAATATTTTGACATAAAAACTCAACGATTTGTTACTTATTTTTGCGATAAGCCATAATGTTCATAACTTTTTTTGGGTACACTCGTTTTGCCCTTAACGTTCACCTCTGTTAAATCAACTTCATTTGCCTTCAATAAACGTTGTAAACATTTAATCCCTAGATCATCATAACTATCAAATGCGACGGGGACTTTTGAAACATTAGTATCTTTAAAATATGATGTTACGTAAGCGTAACAATTTTGCGTTTTTGCAAAATCTCCAAAAGTAACAACATTTTAATTTTGTTAAATAAAAAATAGCTACATCATCAAATATATGAATTTTTTTATAAGTATTCGAATAAACTTGACGATTTTCAACTTGACATTTTTATCGATTTTCAATTTGTTTCATTAAGTTTGATTTCGTAGTCTCCTTATAAAAACGATTAGAATCTGCTAATGCTTCAGGATAATTTAAGATTTCAAATTCTCCGTAATTTTCTAGAGCAATACCTCTTTGATTCAATAATGTAAGTGTATGCTGAAAATTTAAAAGTTCTTTCGTATTTTTTAGTATCGTTTAATCGTTTATCTTCTTTGGGGTTTCATCGTAAAAAATTGTATAGCACTCTAACCTAAAAATCGCATCTTTGCCGCTAGTTTTGGGCTCTTGTGCTATAAAATATTGTTTGAAACTTGTGTGAATAACTTTTTCAGCAAAACTCGACTTCGGCTCGCGCTGCAACCCCTTGTTTTGCAGAAAAAGCATATCCACACCTGTTGCATAAAGTACTATTTCAATTTAGTTTGAGGAATCGTATCAAAAATACTCTTGTGTTTGTTAATTAATCTCTCATTTATGAAATGTTCAAGTAGCTGTTCGCCAAACTGTTTTAGTGTTAGTAGATATGACGATATTTCTTTGGTGATGAATTTTTCATTGTAAATATTAAATAAGCTCCCATTTTTATTATTGTCATCAAAATTATTCTTTTTTTCAAAGACTTAATTATTTTTGTGACATCTTCATCACCTTTATGCATATTTACATTGACATCAATGGAACTATCGTTATCGAATGCATCATCTATCAGATCGCAGAGGGCTAAGAGAGATTGGAAAATTCTACTTTTTTCAGGTTGTATTAAAAGCCTTGTTTGTAAAGCATTTTCATTCCTTGTGATACTTGTCAATTATCCGAAAATAACCGAGGACCTATTTTGCATTTGCTATATAGTTATAATGCCACATCTTCTTCTACTCCATTGACCCCAGTGAAAAGGTTTGGTAAGATCTTACGTGGAAACTTGCTTAAGACGGTAGGTAAGAACATACGTAAGTTCTTACCTGGGCTTCTTTACACAGTAAAATATTATTTTTCTTAAAACTTAGTAATTGTCAGTTATTTTTTAAACAGTGAGTGAAAAAGATTCCCGGGACCTGGGATTGAACTGGTAATCAGTCGCTTAAAAGTCCAATGCCCTACCACTTGAACCATTCATTGGATACTAGCGACCCCGTCGTGGCTTCGCCCACGTTCAATTTTTTCAACAAATTCGACTGCCTAAAAGATCTTAAACAGGCCACGTCAAATGCTTAGTAGGAAATGTAAAAGTTGAGTCCACACACTTGTAAAACTTAAATAGCTTAATAACAGATGTACACATCAAATACAACGTATTCCGATTCACCGCGTGTAAAAAAAACAACTGCTTTCGGTCTTTTTTATAACCATTAATCGGGCAAGGGGCGAGCGAGCGCGCAAAGTGGTAAAATACGAAAAAAATTCTGAACTCAAAAATAAATAAGCAAATAATGGTTTGAATATGATAGAAACCTGCGCAGTGGTATAATGAATACGTGGTAGAAATTTCAAGCCGATTGGACAAATAGTTTTTGAGATCATAAAGGACAAACAGACACCAACTTCGCTTTATATATATAGATAGAAAAGTTCACTAAAAAGTTATATTAATGAAATGTGTGTATGACTTTTTTTCAAGTGCTTTTATCTAACCACATTTATATTAACATAATGTTATAGCACAAAAGCAGTCGTGTTTGAAGTGCACTAAATGAACCCCTACCTTGATCACTAGATCATAGGGGTAGTACGAGTAGCCTCGGTATTTGAGCGTGCCTTTGTCACGCGCG
Organism: Trichogramma pretiosum; assembly: GCF_000599845.2. NCBI lineage: Eukaryota > Metazoa > Arthropoda > Insecta > Hymenoptera > Trichogrammatidae > Trichogramma > Trichogramma pretiosum. The sequence goes on along the minus strand of NW_019641641.1, from coordinate 98,039 downwards.
AGATAGAGCATATGCATAAATGAGACCGAGATAAAGGCACTCGTTGCGTAAGCATTCGACGGTTGCACGCGCGAGTCTCTGTGGAAGTATAACGCCCTTTTTTCGGATGTTCAAATGCTAGTTCTGATAAGAGGAGGCCACCGCCCACGCTTAGACTGTACCAGGTAAAACGACATCGATGACGCACTGCTATGTGCTGAAGAACGGAGATTTCTGGGAATAAGTGGACAGAAGACCGAAGGTAGCAGCCTACAAGATATCACATCAATACACTTGCACCTATTTACGCTGATAAGAACCCGTGGCTGTTACGCTTTTAGCCCAAGCGGACATCACGTGTATACCTCATTCCACGCAATTCATAAAACGAAGAACAGTCCCCCATTGTCCGAGCAGTGCGACTTTTGCAAACGCTATAGCCCATGATGATAGCACATACTGTAGTCCACGGATGATCGAACGCGTGTTACGCTATTTGCTCAGATGTTTGTGGAGGTTCGCTAGCTGCTACAATTCGAGGAAATTGTAATCAGTTACAGGTATTTCCAATCTCTGGCCCACGCAAATTATACGAGGGAGAGACGGATTTTGAACTTTGAGTACGGCAGAGCTACGTCTTTTTCGTAGAGAGTAGTCGCGGACGAGGACGAATAAAATCCAGTATGAGACTTTATGCACGGTGGGGCTACGCTGGTTTAGTAGAGACAGTGTACAGTAACAAGTTAAAAGTGCAGTGAGTCAATTATCATCAAAATTTATCGCCGCCGAGATTTCTACCATTGGCAGTGCAGTCGTTTAGCAACAGCATCGCTACATCAAGATCCACCCACCGAGCATAACAAGGTTGGATTTATTAAATTAAGCTTCGCAACAAAACTGTAATATTTTGTGATTCTCCGCAATTCATTATTATAGTAAAATTAGTCATTTGTGAAAATGCTGAGTTCAATTCATTTCCTCCTTACCCAGCTCTTTTACGCACATGCTCGCCTGACAAGCTAAGATGCGCGCAAGTATAAGTAATAGCGATAATAATATTTATTAATAAATATTTGGCTAAAGAGTCATAACAATAAAATAAAAACTAGTTAAACAATAATAATTACTAGTTGAAAATCTTGCTTTCGCTCCCACTTTGGATGGGCACTACGTTAGGATCCGGACTCGGCGATGACTTTCTTCAGATAGTCGTGATTTTTTGGTGACAATGACGACCCGGGTGGTCCACTCTGGTTCACCCAGGCTCTCCCATAACAAGTTCAACTTTCTGAAGAAAGTCATCACCACGTTCAATTTGAGCCTGGTTTACTGAGCGGACCCCCCCGGGTCGTCATTATCACCAAAAAGTCACGACTATCTGAAGAAAGTCATCGCCGAGTCCGGATCCTAATCTAGTGCCCATCCAAAGTGAGAGCGAAATCAAGATTTTCAACTAATAATTATATTGTTCAACTAGTTTTTTTTTTATGTTAAAGTAAATTTAGTTAGATAAAAGCCGTTGAAAAAATTGTATACACACATTTCATTAAGATGATGCCGAAGCCCCGATTTTTACCAACCGAAATCTGAAAATGTAAATTTAAATAACTTTTTTACTGGACCGATTTTCGAAAAACGGCTCTGTGGAGCCCTCCGTATTGTAGCTGTGAATAACTGCGCCAAATTTTATCCAATTTAATCGGGTAGTCTTTCCGGAAAACAGGATCAAAATTTTTAATTACTGTTTTCAGGATAAAAAATGTTGATCCTGTTTTCCGGGAAAACTATCCGATGAAATTGGCTGAAATTTGTCGTAGTTGTTCACAGCAACAATACGAAGGGCTCCACAGAGCCGTTTTTCAAAAGTTAGCCTGGAAAAAAAGTTACGAAAATATACATTTTTAGTTACATTCGTACGATTCAATCGCATAGTGGAGGTTATGTTCACACTATCATCCGGGCAAGATCCGGTCTGGATTAGAACATGATTATCCCCGCTCTACGGGACGAATCGCTAGCTTGATACGGGCTTGATGATCAAATCAGGCTTCGTTCAGACTTTTTCCGATGGGGTATTCAATGAATGGTTCAAGTGGTAGGGCGTTGGACTTTTAAGTGACTGATTACCGGTTCAATGTCAGGTCCCGGGAAACTTTCACTTCTATAAAGTTTAAAAATAAATATACTCTAAATTATTACGTAAATAATTTCAAAAATGACTGACAATATCTAATTTTTTAAAAAAATAATATTTTACTGTGTAAAAAAGCCCAGGTAAGAATTTACCCAAGTTTTCACTGGGTTAAATGGAGTAGGAGAAGATGTGGCATTATAACTATAGAGCAAATGCAATATAGGTCCTCAGTTATTTCCGAAGAATTAACAAGTATCCCAAGGATAAGTAAGTTCTTACGTATGAAAATTGTCTGATAATTGAACATAAGAATTTACTTAAGTTCTTACCTACCGTCTTAAGCAAGTTCCTACGTGAGATCTTACCAAACCTTTTTACTGGGGAAAATCTCAACATTTTCGTTTTACTGAATTCATACCTCGCTTCAAGTCTATTTTAATTGTTTCTGGAAGCTCTAATATATCCTGAAGGTATAACTAAGCCCCTCTTGCATAAAAATGACGATCCATAGAAAAAAAATGGGAGCATTTGGACAGTTGATGAAATATGTAAATCGTAATCACAACTTCTATCTGCTCTAATTGAATAAAAAAAAATTTCACCATTTGACAATAACTATCGAATATAGCAAAAATTAAATTTAATTCACTTTTACTGACTATAAATTCATTAAAATATTTAAAAAATTCATTGCCTTCATAGCAAGTCAATCGAAATTATCGTGACAAAAAATTTCATCGAAATTTTTTCAATTTTCAAATGTTTCTATTATAGTCTATTTTCATCAAATCGAGAAAATTTATTTTTGGATTTCTCGGAAAAGTTGTCTTTCATGAATCCATATACACGGTGATCGGAAAGCACTTGGCCAACCTAAACAGGCGTGTAGTTGAGTAAATTCTGAGTAAAAGTTTCTTTGGAATTTTATTCTAGCTTTAATTGTTTATGAGATAATGAACGTGGTAAAGCGCTCAATTTTATGAATAAAAGGTCCTGCGAAGGTCCTCCTTCGGCAGTTGTTTTGACGAATGACAACGAGCGCATCGCCGTACCCGAAATATAAATAAACTAAAAGCAAGCAATTGTTTCCAAAATATGCCTTATGAAATAAGGTTAAGAATGTGAAATATAAAAACACGACAAAGAGAGACTGACGGTCTCAAAATTAAAGTTAAAGCCACGAAATTATGACAAAATTTTCAGATGTGTTTCGAATGATATGCACCAAACGATGGTAGGCAATGTCCTCTTCGACTCTTGACGTTCAGAAACGAAAATTGTTAGTCTTACAGCTACAGCTTTAATTCACGTACTTTTGCAAGCGGCTAAGAGTGGCTTATTTGCCCGTATTTTTCTGACCTGCAGGCGCTAGATTAAATTCCCGTATATTTCTGAACGGTACCTGCGAATTTAAATCCACATACTTTTCCAAGCTCCACCATTGAGCTTAACCCATTAAGTCCCAACAGGACGTTTTTTCAACACTTTATTCGGCCAATGTATTTTTGGTGAAATTGGAGTAAAAAAATATGCGAGTAACCAATTGTAATGTAAAATTTAATACCCTTTCAGAATCTGATCTGATCTCAGATTTTCGAAAAAATAATCAGGTCAAAAGTTAAACTCGATTTTATCCGATCTGAGACCAGATTTTGAAAGGGCATTAAATTTTACATTAAAATTGGTTACTCGCATATTTATTTGACCCGATTTCACCAAAAATACAGTGGCTAAATAAAGTGTTGAAAAAACGTCCTCTTGGAACTTAATGGGTTGAATCAACGTCCTTTGACGAGCTGCAAAGGCTAGCTTAAATCCACGTACTTAGACAGCTGCACTGACGAGCTAATATCCACGTACTTTAGAGAGCTCCAGCGTATTTTCATATTTGACAATTGTAAACGTTCACCCTCGGGACACGAGCAAATGGTTCGGCGAGATCTTCATGTGCTGTAAAAGAAGAAGGAAAGTCTGAGTGTCGAAAGAATCCACTCGATCATGTATAAAAGTAACAATAACAATGAGGCTGAATTTATTGTAGAAAAGGGCGCCAGTCACGAATGTGACGCCTGAATATATTGTACATTAAATGAATCGACGAATTACAAGTAAAGGGTTTCGAACACGCGTTTGACATAGAATATCCTTTCGTTACAATACGCACACGAGATTAGGCCACCGCGGCTAGACACGGCAGATACGGCGGTCGTGAGTTGAGGCTAAGCGAGGACGACGTCGAGAGAGATCGAGCTTACACAATAATAGGATATATGGCGCATGCACGCGAGAGAGGTGTAGGCGACTTACATTTGCTGACGCTGATTGTCGGGCAGGTGATGCAGGCCAAATTGACTGCAGACGAAGCGAGGGCAGACGAGAGGAAAGCCAGGCGACGATGGATTCGCAACAGGTAGCTCGTACGCACACACACAACCGAACTCGACGCAGAACCTCGAGTAGAAGCGTCGCTGGGCGCGGACCAGCACAGAGTGCTCGCACAGTCTCTCACACGTTGGCCCGTCAGTAAATCAGGCCTCCCTTCTGTGACAGCCTTTCGTCTGCTCTCCTCAGCAGGCGCGCAGATCTTACACACGGGTCGCGTCTCTCGCTACGGATTCGGCGCTCTTGTAAACGGCGCCGATCCAAGTCTCATATCGGGCTCGCGATACTCGGATCTCTCTCTCTCGACACGGGTCTAGGATAAGGGTAAAAGGAAGGAGTACCGCCGGACTCTGTACTGGCTGTCTACTTCCTTACACAATCTTAACTTTATTTCATGTGTCAAATTTTGAAAACTTGTTCTCGTTCGTCAAAACAGCTGCCGAACAAGGACCTTTTATTCATGAAATTTAACGTTTTACTTCGTCGATTATTTTGGAAACTATTAAAGTTAGAAAAAAATTCCAAAGAAACTTAAATTCAAAATTTTTCCAGCTACAAGCCCGTTTTCGTTCGCCAAGTGCTTTTCCGATTATCCTATATATCAGAATAGGTTCTAGTCAATATCGAGTTACCGGAAAAATTTAGTGCAACACTAAAAATGACTAAAAAAATCGATTGTTTGAACATGTCCATGGATTAAAGTAATTTGTTCATTAAAATCTAACATGTACTATCGCAAATTACTCTTTTCAGCCAGTAATTTAAAATAAATGGGGCTCTCTACGATTATTTTTTCGCCCTGTAGGCTTTTTGGAAGTACGTAAAATCCCTCATTTAGCTCAAATCAACTCCATTTTTGGGCATTTTGCGAATTATAAATGGTACCTTCAAAAAAGCCTACAGGGCGAAAAAATAGTCGTAGAGCTCAATTTTTTTTAATTATTAGAGAAAAATAGAGTAATTTGCGATAATATATGTTAGATTTTGATGAACAAATTACTTTAGTCCATGGACATGTTTAAACAATCGATTTTTTAAGTCATTTTAAGTGTTGCGCTCAAATATTACTGGTAAAAAATTTCCAAGAAATCAAGGAAATTTTTCTCAAAGAAATTTTAAATGGAGATTTAAAATCGGATTTTTCCGATTACCATTCAGCTGGATGAGAACCCATGTGCTCCGCCTGTCTCGGGGCGGGTTTTTCCCTGGAGGAGGAGGAGGAGGGTGTAGTGCATTTACACTACGTATACCCCCAGGTTTCCCTTGCCCCACAGGTCTTCGGGCCTGGGCAAATGCGAGACAATAGGGAGGGGGTAGTAGTAATCTCTTCCTGCGCACAGGCTCTAAGCCTCCTGCAGGTCCTTCTAAGAAGGGGTAGTTTAAAAAGAGAGAGAGAGAAAGAAAAAAAATGAAATTAAATTGAAAATACATGATTTTCTGGCTCGTTTTGTTGATACTATTTCCTGCGATCTTTGTACATTCAATAAGACTAATTATACATTAGGTATATAACTACACTAATCATAGATTAGGTTCAATCCATAAAAAAAATTTGAAATCCGAGTTTGAAATCAATCTAATTGTCATTAGGTATTAACGATCCTTCAATTTATTTCTTCTATTTGGATCTGTAGCGCTCAAGTATTAATTATGAAACTTTGAATTATGCATTTGTATCATAGTTAACTATTATTAACTCGTGTTAATTCGTGAAACGCGTTTCGTGAAAAGGGTAGGTAACCAAAGCCTTAGTACAACAATTTTACAAGCTCGCTTGTGCTGCGAATCAGATAACCAAATATTCTGAATGTTTTTAGTTATTTCCTATTAATTTTTAATATACACAGTAAGGATAATGTATGGACACAGCTTGTTGGTTTAATAAGTATATTCTTAATAAGTACCTCTTACGGTTACCTACCCTTTTCACGGAACGCGTTTCACGAATGACCTTTTTCACGAATACCGATTTTCACGAATATCTTTATTCACGAAAACAAATCTCACGAATACCATTTTCACGAATACCTTTGTTCATGAATAAAAAATTCTTCATTTTTTTTATAAATAAAGAGACTTTATTCTAAAACAATGTTGGAGAAAATAATTTTCGAAAATTCCAATTCATTCCCATTAGATTTAAAAGTAATATAGTCATTAGTTAAATTTTGAATTGTAGTTTGATAATCAACTCATTTCTTTTTAGGCAGCGCTTTGACTCTTCTGTTCAAAATTTTTTTTTTTTTTTTTTTTTTTTAGATAGAGAAATGCGTTACGCACCGTATGGAGGTTTGAGTTTAAGTCAACCTCGAACCTCCCCGTGTGTGGGACTCGCCCTCAACCGATTTGCGTCGGTGAGGGAATACCCACTAAAACTCTATCTGCCCGAGCGATGGAAGTGCTCGGACGCGGCTTTATTTCGTGGCGCCGTCTTAGATGGTGAGAGACCACGTTCTCCAAAAGATGTGCGCGAGATGATGTCAAGGCTACCCTATGCCTTCTCTTCGACCTGCAGAGTTAATACCTGTATAACCACTGATGTGCGTGGTCATTTTATTCCACCGGAGCCAATTCATGTACGAACCACGGACAGCTCTAAACGTAATGGAATCCAAACATTTGCTCAATCCGAGTTCGCACAGACTCGCGGCGGAAGCAGCGGACCAGATACCTCGCCAGGAGATCGTGATCGAAGAGAACGAGATGTTATCGTTCTCGACCCCATACTCACTGGCGACCTGATCATCTATGGGGTATCATATTTGGCGACTTTCCGACGGTGCGAGTCGTCAAGGGACGATGAAGCGCTGATGACTTGCGCATCGATCACCTTGACAACCTGATCCTTTACAGCGACGATATCTGGCTTCCGCAAGCCTTCTCTGGTATGAAAGTGCGGCTCCTGCCGGACACTCCATCCCAACTGCCGGAGGCTACTGACTGCGATACGGCAAATTGCATCGTGTCGCAGTATTCGGCCTCCATGAGTGCGGTGACAGCCCTGAATGACGTGAGCTGCGGTTTCATTAGTACCACAGCCCGCTCGACACTCGATAGGCGGGCCACCGACTACGCGTCTGCCGCGTGATGTTCAAACGCGAGTTGGGAGAGTATTGACCCGTACGTGATGGAATTGTACGTAGTCTCGTCCGGAGAGGGCCGCGCTGTTACGGTCTACCCACGAGTGGCTCGCACGAACACGAGCACACTCGGAGAGTTCCTTGCCATCATTCGCTTGATGAAGTAGCGAAGCCCAGTACTTGCTACGAGCCTCCTGGCCGAAAAGGGGCCGCCCATGAAAGGACAGCGCCGTTTCGGCCCATCGGATCGAAGCCTGCACCGAGCGATGACAAAAGACACCTCTAACGGCGGCACAGGAAGACTCAGCCATATCCGAAAGCCTTGAATGAACCAAGGCCGGAATAGCTGTTCGGAAAGATGGAATTCCGAGTCCCCCGTCTAAACACCGCGCGTGGAAGTATCCAGTGGGAACATCTTATGGTAGCCGTAACCACTTGCGAACCGCAGCGCGTACTTGTCGGTCAAGACTCTTAAGAGTTTGAAGATGGCATCTAGACAAGACTAACTGGTGGTAAAATCGCGGCACGAGGAAGCAGCGTAAGATCTTTAAATACTGCTGGGGCTTTAGAGGAGCCGAGGCGATGTTAGCCAACTCCCGAACTAAAGTACCCCCGGGCTTCCGGATACCAAGGGGAGAAAAATGCACCCCAAGGTATCTAAAGTGCTCGGTAGGGCCAAGCTGACGAATAGGCCCTCCGCCAATCTGAAAGCTTTCAGCAGTCGACACTTTATATGTCTTCCGCTTACTGGAAATCAAGATTGACATCGCGATGCACTTGGCCGCGTTGAACTGCAGACCATATTTAGAAGCTAAGAATATGGGAAATCTAGAGAAAAATCATGTTTTATTGACGCATATCAAGGTCAATGATGAAGTCTGTTTTTCTGCCGATGACAAAAATTTATCAGAAGTTGTATTTTGGTGTATCGATGAACATATTACAATATTGGCCATATCGCTGGATACGAACATGTTTATTTTTGCCACTGAGGCTGAAATTTAGAAATTAAGGTACTTGAAGTTTATGAATATGATTTTTGACATCAAAATTGAATTCCTCATCAAAATTTACATAAAAAATCATTTTTCAATCATCTTTTCATATTCACTCTTGGAAAGCAGAATAAAATATGAAAAATCAAATTACAACTCTGATCCAAGGGGGGGGGGGTCAGTTGATGCGATATAGCCCATATAAACACACGTTATCTATGTATCAATTTATACGTATGATAACTTTTTTCGTGAATTGAACTTGTTTTATGCGGAAATAGTCACACATAACGCATCAAAATAGTAGAAAATAACATTTTTAGGTTTAAAAATTATGAAAATTATGTGTTTGATTTAACTTGAATTAAAATTAGCTGTCTTCAGTTACTACCTCAATTTATTTACTCGGTAGATTTAAATACCTCATATCGTTAAAATCTTTTTCAAGGAATTTGATGGTCTTATCAGATTTTCAATATCTCTCATCAAATTCAAATGAGAGCGAAAAGAAAACCGATGGGGATTTCTCTGCAGTATACGAGTAGCGAGTGTCGTCACTTAGTTCTTGACATACTTACCATAGGAAGCGTGTTACACGCTCCTTGATAGTTATTTATAACATCATCTTTACCTGTAACTTAAATTTATTTAAGTTTGTGGTTCATCTAAGTTATTATTGTTATTATTATATTTATTACTTATTAATAATTGAACACATTTTTATTTTTAGGAAACTATTTTGAATGAGATTCAGGATATGCCATTGACTCGCCAACTAGTATGGAAAATGAAACTTTCTGAAAAAAATATAATGAAAAATATTTTGTCGGACATACCAATCTCAAAAGATAATAATTAATACTTGAAAATAAACTGAAAGATATTTTTTCCTACTTTATATCATATACTCATCTATTCACACATCAAAAACCTCAAAAAATTTACCTTTAAAAGATTCTGAAAAATTTTTAAAAACTTGTGAGCGGGTGGGAAAAATTAGCGGGGAATTTAATGAAAGGAACATTCTCTAATGGAAATTAACAAGGCATCGATCTATATTTTGCACATGTCAATAGCTCTATTCAAGAGAATGATGTTATTTAATTACGTAACTAAAGTACGTATTCATTTTAACTATAAATATGGATGTTTTGAGTCTAGAACTTGAAAAAACCGTCTTAGAAATCTGGAAAAATTCAAGGTTGTATATGTAAGTTTAAAAATTAAGAAAAAATGTTGGTCTTATATTTTTTCGAGCTAAGTTGTGAAACAATGATATTTGTTGAAAAGGAGGGTTGTCACTCTTGAGTAGGTAGAGTTACCTCTGACTCAGCACTCCCAATTGGGCCTTCGACTCGCCAACATCACTAGCAATTTTAGCAATTCTATAACAATTCTAGCAATTCAATAACAATTCTAGCAATTGTAGTGTCTCTGGAGAAGATTTCTAACCCGAGGTGTCACTTGCCATCCTGTCACCATGCCAACCAACATCGGGTGGACCTGGGACTATCGTCGCTGAAGAGGCCAGCTATGATTTAAGTACACTAAACACCTTAAATATTTTCCGAGCCATATCAGTAATCGCGTCGTAGTTTCTTTATTATTTAATCGGATTCTTTTTGCCATCAACACGAACTCGCGTCCCTGAGAGTCAAATCGTTGAGTCTGCATGTTTCTAATGTAGTGGTGCCCCGAGCAATTGATTGTAATAACTCTATTTGATAATCTCAATACAAACCATATTTTTAACTTTAACTAATTATTCTCATCATAATTATCTATTGAACCTCGCCCAAATTATCCTTACAACTTTTCGGTTGGTTAAAGAACTCGAGAGTGAGTATCGAGGCCGCTGATGCGGTCTCGTTACCATTAAATCGAGTACACAGCTTAAGTGGAGTTACGATATTCTTTACCAAAACTTTATCCCCTGAACAGATATCAGAATCCTTTGACTTCCTAGAAGCATCTTCTCTTTCCTTTCCTTTTTGTTTTCAGACCATATCATTATCTCTTGCTTCTTTATCTCCATTTTCAACACTTAAATCTTTTATTGTTGGAATCTTATCCCTGACATTTTGGCCAAAGAGTAGTTCTGAAGGGGATTTCCCTGTAGTTCCATGAGGTGTTACATTATACATAAGTAGAAAGTTTTGTACCTCCACTTGGTAGTCATGTCCTTTTGAATCTGCTATTTTTAGCCGTTTCAGAATCGAATTATTCGTGTTCTCTACTTCGACGTTGGCCTGCGGACAATACGTAGTCGTCTGAATCAATTAGATAATATTTTTATCACAAAAACTTTTAAATTCTTCACTTATAAATTGGAGTCCGTTATCAGCTCTTATGCTTTTCGGAAACCCTAATCTTGAAAACATTTCAAGTAAATGCTTTATAATGATTGCTAAAGTTGTACTTGTTAGAAATTTTATCTCCTGGTACCTCGAATAATAGTCAATTACGACGAATACCATTTTTATTAATAATCAATTACGACGAACACCTCTTTTTCAGTTTGCAAATAACGTCGTTCCGTAAGACAAGCTCTTACTTGCAAAAGATATCACTCTCTGATCAGAGTGATTGTTAAATTGTAATAGCACCGCACCAAGAGCTACGGGACTTGCATCCGCCACTAATCTTGTGCGTTTGGACGAATCTAAATAAGCTAGAGTTGGCACATTTGACAAACATTTCTTGAGTATTTTAAAATGCTATTCATGTTCTTCTGTCTAATCAAATTTACTGTATACTATGGTTAATTTCCTCAGAAAATCTATAGTTGTCCCGAGGTCAGGAATAGCAGATGTGATAAAAGCATTTGTAAGCCAAGACAAGTGCATGCAAATTTGTGCAAAATAAAAACATTTAGTTTTAAAAATATATATTTGGATAAAGACCCCAACTGCTGCTACGCTTTACTGCAGTTCTATCAAGTAGATTATTTAGTATTCAGCAAATACAAGATAAGTTTGAATAATATATATTAAGACTCATTATACACCCAGGTGAAAATAGTATGTAAGAATTGACTCCAGATCTTAGAGACTCTACAGCTCTATCGAGTAGACAGAAAATACTAAATAAGTTTGAAAAATATTTAATTTAGGACTCACATATTTTGGGACTCGTACTCTTGCTACGCTGGCCAAGAGTTCCATAAAGTATGCAGCAAATAAAAAATGGATTGAAAAATATATAATTGGGGACTTGTACTTTTGCCCTGGTAACGAGTTTTATAGAAAAAAGATTAAACAATTTAAAAATAACCCTGGCAAAAGATATTCATAATCCTAGTAAAGACAGAAAAATAATTTTAAATACTGTCAAATACCACCAAAGAATCTTTGCCGGAATTGGGAATTTGATATTTGCCAGTATTTAAAATTATTTTTCTGTCTTTACAAGTAATAAATAATTATAGAAATTCTTAAAAATTATTTAATATTCTTAAATTTTATTTTGAATTCTTTTTTATTAGAAATTCATTATGATTTATTCGAATTTGATATTATTGAGCATGTTTTTTCATTGATTATTGAGTGATCATATTGATCAATTTACAATTTACAAATAATAGTATTTTCAGACGTTTAAAATAAACTGTCTGATTAATTGGACAATTACGATTGAATTGCGTGAATGTGAGAAATATAAAATTAGGTTCGCCAAATAAAACAATTTTTTGAAGAAGTTTTGATATACTTTATTAATGTCTTAAAATCTACGGCTCATTAACGTTATTTTTAGTCTCCGAGAGTTCCTTGTATAATGGAACTTATGTACTGTTTTTTATTAATTTCTATGAAAATGCATGAATTTTTAATATTTGTAGGCTTACAAACGAGTAAAGTATTAGATTCAATTGTACATTCTTGAATGTGTTTTATATGTGACACATCAAAAGAGTTACTATTAAGTATTACAATTGGATGATAGAATACGTAAATATCTTTTTCCATAAATCCATCTCTGACGACTATATTTGTAATTACTCCCTTACAACCAGATTGTAATTCAATAAAAGAGTCATTTATTTTTAGTTTTTCTGCATAAGCCTTTGTAGTATACCTACGATGTTTATAAATTAATTTGTGGTAACTCAAATAACTACTATTGAAATTGAAGAAAAGTTTCTGTTCAGACTCATTGAGAGTATAAGGTTTTCCCACACCGATTACTACTGCAGAATCTACCCTTGCACAATTTTTTATTCGAGTTTCAAAATTGTCTGTGAATTCTATTACTCTTGTGCCAATTGGAAATAATGTAGAAAAAAAAGGTATTGATCTGTAAACAAAATAACGATTCGAAATTTGAACTGCAATTTCTGTTGGGCTTTTTTTTAAATGTAGTAGTAATCGATTTTCATTTTCAAAGCAAAATGCATTTTGTACTTGCAATGGGCCCATATTTTGAACACTCCTTGCGATGTGCAATAAAAGATGTACATTGTACGTTATATTATGTTTTCCAAACTCTTTCTCAAATTCTATAATAAATTCTACCAATAATTTATTTGCAAATTTAACATCATCATAACCAATAGAATCTCTTTGCAAAATTTCAATACCGCTGACCACTTTTGATATTATAATGAAATATTTAGGAGAGAGAATTCCTGACAAACAAGGTAAGCAATAATAAAGCAACCATGATCGCCACTCAGATGCTTTCCACAAGCTTCGTTTTTGTACAGATCTTACTGTTCTTGTAATACATTTTGGTGTTTTGATGGAAAGAAGTCGGTGATCAATTGCTGCTAACTGATTTGGAGATCCCACATAATAAGGTTCCTTAGATGAGCTTAGAATTATTTCTGTGATTTGTTTCGATACCCCAAGATAAACTGCGTGCATACTATCAGGGGACATGCCATCAGCAAGATCAAAGTATTTCAAATTCATTAGAGCGGATGGTCCTTTAACTCCAGTCACTTCTTGTATTTTTACTTTTCCTGTTCGTTCATCGCGTATACGCGTGGAAAGCATATCTTGGATGATATTTTCATGGCTGCGAAGCGGATAAAACTTCCCATTCAGCGGATATTTTCGAACACCATCTACTTGTTCACTTGGGTGATAACAGAATGTACAGCCATAATTTCCGTTAAATTGTTTCATGTTTAACAGACTACATCGACATGGCGAGTCAACGCAGCAACCAAACGGTATTATTTTGGACTTAACGATTTTGCCATTTCTGTTCCATTCAACTCCTTCAGATGATAAACTATTCATTACATTAATTAATGGTGGTAAAAATGTATTCATAGTGGGTTTTACTTCATTCACCCACAGCCCTACTAAAATAATGAAATTATCTCTTATTGCAGGTGGTAATTCATTAATTTTTAAAAATACTGGCCACACGCTTACAGGGCTCGAATCGCTAGCTTTACAACCATCTGTATTAAAAATGTACGAAAAATTTAATTTGTCATGTAATATATTGTTTGGCGCAGAAAGTCTTTTATATAGATCTCCATCTAAGACATCTTCAATATTATCCTCGGTCTTTTTACATCGGGTTTCACGATAACTTAAATGAGGTTGTATTAGAGGATTATTTAGTAATTCTTGTATCTGACTTTTAATATTCAGTGTTAAAAAGTATGGACACTTTTTTGGATCTATTTGTGTGACTTTACAAGAAACACAAGCAACCACTGTTGACAATTCGTCACGATTACCTATATATTGCTTGCAATTAGGACAGTACACATGGTAAACATACCAGTCCTTGCGCCCAGGGAAAAATTGCATAAGCTTGAATTTACTCATTTTAATTATATCTTCATCAAAAAGTTTATTTATCAAATCCATGACATCCAATAATGCTGCCCAAGTGAAAGAGTGACGAATCGCTAATAACATACACATCAAAATTATTTCTCCATTACTAGTATTTGTTTTTTTACGTATTCGTTCATTGAGAAACAATTTTTTGTTCAACATTTTTTTTTCTGACCGTATATTTTCGTAATCGCTAACGTCCACTTCTTCTCCACTATCGTATTCACTCCTGATGTCTGCTTGATCAATATTCACCCAATCATTATTTTGAGCAAAGAAACTGTCATCGATTTGATCATTTTGAGCAAAAAAACTGTTATCGATTTGATCATTTTGAGCAAAAAAATTGTTATCAACTTGATTCAAGTTATTGTGAAACTCTGCGTTTCCCACTTCTTTCACTTCGTCGGCTTGTTCAAGTTCATTTTCTTCGAAAAGTGCATTGTCTAGTGCATTCAAATTGTTCAAACTTGAATCCCCAGAATTTTCAAATTCATCGTCACTTGTGTCACCACAGACAGCCTGGAAGAAATGAATATTTGAATGTAGATTTTTTTTAAAATAACGTAAATATAAAAAAAAAAACGCTGCCAAGTCATTGGCAAAGTGCTTCCTCATTCTCTTTTAATTATATTATAATAAATATTAACCTAAAACTTAATACTAATAAATTTAAAAATCTATACAAAACTTTCAAAAGAAAAAATAGAATTTTACTTGGTCTTCAATTTTTGTTCTTAAATTAAAGCTTGACTGCTCTGCTTTCATGATGATAACAAAAGTAGTGAAAATTCCGGCATTTATCCGTGAAATAAAAAAATTTTTTTTTTCAAATTTACATAAAAAAAATTTTAATTCGAGTCGTTAATTTTCATAATATTAGGTGAATGCCTATCTTTTTGGTCTTAAATTAAAGCTTGGCTGCTTTCATGGTGACAACAAAAAAATTCCCTTATAAAAATTCCGGCATTTTTACGTGAAAAAAGAAGAACAATTTTTTTTCAAATTTACGAAAAAAATTTCGAAAAATCGAAAAAAAATTTTTTTTTCTCGTGTATTGCCAAAAAACTTTTCTGGCCTAATTAATACTACAAACGACAATGAATACCATTGAAATTAATACAATCCACCGTAACATTTTCAAGATTTTGCCTCGGACATACGCGCACACACACACACATACATACATGCGGACATTTCTTGAGAATTCAATCTAGTTTACAAATATGTAAACCAAATTGTCCTACGAGGTCTGGTTCAAAATCTCGTTTTCGACCCTATCACAGAGCTTCCTCTATGAGATAGCAAAATCCTATTGTATGGTTATTTACTTACACGTACTATATCTTCTCTTTTTTTTTTCTCATGACGGTAATTTGTTGATCTAGGCTTTCTCTTTTTCGATGATGGAGACTTCCACGAATTATACACTTGACGAATCGGATCTGACATTACGATTGAATGTGATTGATTATTTATTTTAATTTTAAATCGACTTTTAAACAATTTTGCTCTTTGCATACACTCTTTTCTTGACCAGATGTAAGTTCTCTGACCTTAAGGCCTGCCGGTATAGTTGTACATCATAGTGGCGCCAAACGCATTGATTCGGTTCGGTATTTTTTCTCTCTTTCCACCCTTAAGACATTCTCGCGCGTTTAGTAGTAGTAAGCAGAAGCTTAGTAGTCAACCTGTAGTCTAAGTAGGTTAATTAGTTAATAACAAAATGTGGGCCTTCATTTATATTAAGTCACTTAAATCTTATTTTAACATTAATTCCGATGATATAACTGATTATAAGTACGAGAAAATTGGTCATCAATCGTATAAATTTTCTAAAAGAGTCTTCTTGTGTAAATTAAATAACCAAAAATACTATTGCCAAATATTAGTTGTAGCAGGTAGGTTCATAATTTTTGTATTTTACTATGCTGCATTAATCTTAATATAAAAATATTGTAAATTCTTTTGTAAAACTTAGATGAATATTGCATATTAAATAGGTTAAGTAACAAAATATTGCTACAATAAATTATTTTGATTGTTATCTTTTACAGATACTGAAGAAGAAGTTGATGAATATGTTACAAAAAAGAGACCAGTTCTTCCTACCCTCAACGTATCTGATATCCCAACAATTGATAATGATGATAGCGAGGATGATCAAGACAGCCAGGATAATGATGATAGCGAGGATGATCAAGACAGCCAGGATAATGATGATAGCGAGGATGATCAAGATGATAATGAGGAAGACGAGATTGCCAATGAGTTAGCTGATGCCAAACTTCAACGAAAGGTATGACTTTACATATAGACATACGCTATTAGATATAGGTATCATTTCATGCTGTTTTTTATTTAGTTTTATGTTTAGTGTAATGCGAGTGGAGTGCTTTCAGTAACATTGTGCATTAATTATTTACATATTTTAATTTGAGTCATTATTTTTTGTTACAGCAAGATAAACTCATCAAAAACCAAGCTTCTGCTAAAACAATGACAGATATTGTTCAAATCTATCAGAAGACATTACAACAACCAAATAAGCCCAGCTGCAGTGGCCTTGTATCTTCTAAGGGTACATCTTCAAATGGTAAAAGTCCATTAGAATACTCGAGCTCAGATAAAAATAAAGAATCCTCTGATGAAGACGATGATTCAATCAACGATGAAGAGGCGATAACTGCATCCAATGCCATAAAAGTTGGACGCAAAATACCTTTGCAGGAAAATGTTAGTAAGAATATATATACATCATTTGAAGAGTTTCTCTATTATTATCATTTTTAATATAAATGTAATTTCTTGCAATTTAGACTGAGAGCAATCAGTTTCCAACCAACCATAATGATGGTCACCAAACATTTGTGACTGATAAGGATTTACAAAATGCATTAGCCGAAGAAAAAAAAAAGAGAGTTAGAGCTGAAAAAGCTGCAAAGTTTTTGAATGACAAACTGACTCAACAGAAAAGAAAATCTGCAGAACATCAACAAGAACAAGGCAAGTTTTAATCATTATTTTAATAATAAATTCTGTTTTGTTTAAAAGCATTCTGTCTCTCGTTAATGTGTGTGTGTGTGTGTGTCTGTGTACACTGTAATATAGATAGGGTCGAATAATTGTACTTTATTTTATTGCATTTCAGATGCTGAACAAGCAGAGCTTGCTGTGAAAAAATTAAAAAGAAGTATCAACGCCTATCCAACAATCAAGAACCTTAATAGTGACATTACAGCTAATAAAGCAGGAGTTGAGAATGCTTATGAACAAAAAGAAGCATCACTGTTTTGTATTGGAATGATGTACGCAACCTGGGGTTATCGAGCATTGGCAGAACGTTGTGTGAAAAAAACCATAAAAACCCGTCACTTACAGCTACTTTCTCCGAGGAAGAAAAGTGCTGTTAAAAAGCACTTCGACCACATGCTAGCTTTCTACCACCGAGATTCGTCCATAATAAGTTATTACAAGGGCAGATTTAATAACTATGCTAACCGGGCTATAAATGGTGCTAAGAAGCACATGGACGTCGTGAATAAATATCCAGAATTGGATACTGAGAATGACCCGGATCAAGAAACAATTTTCTTATAAATCATTCAATATTATTTTTTTTTAATTCTTTCATCATTTTCATTCCAGCTCTTTGTTGTTTTTCGTGTTTTTTTTAGCAAACTTTTATAGTCTGGCTAGCATAGTTATATGTATTAGCAGATTCTCAATTTTTTATAATTCCTTCATAACAGTTTTTTAAAAATTTATTATTGCAACATTTGTTTGGCTACAACAGCTATATGCTTAGAACTCATTTTTTATAAATGTAAACTGAATCAATGTAAAAAATTCTTTTTTGGAATAAAGAAACAATTTAAAAAAATATACATTGACCATCAATTATTAACTAATTACTACAATTATTATGACTAGATGTATGATTACATTTGAACAATTTAGAAAAATATTTCTCCAATATTCTCAAATATATTATAATAAAAGTTAAAACTCTCCAATACTCTCAAATATATTATAATATAAATTATTAAATATAAATCAATGCTAAAAAAAAAAAATTTTTTTAAATACTCACAAATATAAAAGTCCCAATTCGTAGAGTGAGTATTTGTGAGTATTTATATGATTATTTGATTTTCTTTAAAATTATTTGAAAGTTTTCACATATATTTGATTTTACTAGATTTTATTGAAGTGTTTTAATTCTTATTTATTGAGATTTACAATTATTTGTGGCGATTAAAGAAATATTTTGCCAGGGAATACCTTGTTGTAAGGATGACTTTCCAGTTTTTTTGCAGTATACTAGACATATCTCTGTTTTGATACGAAGTTGTAGCGGTGGCTGTGATCTCTACCTCACTGCTGCTTAATTCAGATGCAGACAGACAAAATTTAGCAGGTGGACACTTCATTCTCCCAGCCTTTGTTATTTCAAGATCCAAATCCGCTAAGGTTTCTGAAAAATTATTAGAAAAATATTCATGTTACAAAACTAACCTCAATTCTATCATTCATATCGAACTCATCAGCACTATGGAGAATTATTGCGTCCTGCATATATTTTGGGCTGCTAAATCTTTGATTTTGTGAAATCAGCCGCCTCTGTTTTCACCAATTCACAGAATCAAACTTTGCGTAGACATACATCTGGGATCTGCAAAGAAAGTAAAAAAAGAATGATGCATTATTTATAATGTCATACCAATAATGATCATTCTTGAATTGTTGCAATGAATTAATTACACTCATCAGAATAAGTTGAAATAATACGTTCGCGAAATCACTGCTGATGTGGCAAGACAATGGCGGGTCAGAGAGAAAGACCAATGCGTGCAGAACACGTGTGCAATTCGGTTGGCTTCGAACGGCCTCAGTAAAACCGTTCTCCTACCTCCCCTTGTGCGAATTTTCGCGATAGCAGTTGGGTAAAGATAGTGACAATCACAGTGTACCCGTTAACATAAGCTTACCGTCGTAAACGCTGTTAACGTTTTTACACAGCTCGATTCGCGATGTAATCTCTATCGGGTTTAACTGTCTTTCAAACCCAATTGAAACAAGTACAAAAGTAACTTATAAATTTGAAAACGTAATTTTGTCACTTGTATAAATCCCTATAAATAACTGATGTACTGAATAAAAATTATATTATAAAATTTATTTGAATTTATTAAAATTATTATATATTATTGAGCAAATATATTTTATAAGAATTAAAAAATATGTACTCAAATTAAGTGAATTAATCAATTTAAATAAATATTATGTTAATTCGATAAGAAATATAAGTTTAAATCAGAGAGTTTTAGTCACAACAAATTTTTATTTTCATTGTCATTACTTAGAAAATTTTGAAACATTTAAAAAATAAAATTATAATTACTGTGAGTCGAAGAAGTAAATTTAATTAAAACATTTTTTATTTGCAACGCATAGTTTTCAACCTTATGGTTTTTATTCGGCATGTAGTGTTTACAATTGAAACCGTTTCTCAGAAGCAATATTCTAGGTTCGTAATATTCTAGGCACCGTGTATTTTAACCGGGAATTCCTAATTCAATTACGTAAAACTAGTATTGAAGCAATCGTTATAAAATCAATTGGTTCCAATTAACTTATCTTCGTAATGTTCCATGTTCAAAACTATAAAAATGAAGCAATAGTTAATGCAGGTTAAAACCGATACATACTAGTAAAATAAGGTAACCACTCTTTTTGAAAATTGTTCAGTTAGAAACCATAAAAAATAGTTTCTTAAATGTTCAAATTATATTCCATTAAACGAAAAATTTCCGATTAATACCATTAAGGACCAGATTACTTATAACATGATAAAATCATCGCCCCATCTTTTCCCATTAGAAATCAATAAATAATGATTGTGGCAAATAAAACCAAATTCAAGTTTTTTACTCTGAAAAATTTCTCTATGAAATATGCGCTTTGTTATTTTGGTTTCAATATGGTTTAATTAGGTACTATCAACAGGGATAATTTTCGACAGGGTATACACTCAAATTCGTCTAAAAAATATAAAACTGCGAATAATTTGCTGAATCTACGAAATTATTCTGTAAAATCATTTTTACGTAATGATTCAAGTTTAAATTAAAAAATTAATTCATGAAAATTTAATATCTTGGCAAAGTCATAAGGAAGATTATTTTCATTAGGGCTATGTTCATTGGAACGCGAAGAAAAAGCTCGTAAAATGAATATTTCTCAACAGAAAATTTACATGTGGAATATGATTTAATTTATTCTTCTACTTATTAATTTTACACATTTCTGGTACAATTATAAAAAAATCAAAATGAATGTTGATAAAAACTTGGAAACTTCGAAAGTTTATCATCTGTCCGAAGATTTTCATAGCACTGTTCCGAAAAACAGGTTAGAGATTTTATAAAAAATGTTATAAATACTTTATTTAGTAAATGATATAAAACCAATTGATATTTTTATTTGATATTATTGAGATTGCCTATTGATTTTAAAATTTTCTCTACAAAAGACTTATAAACCAATGTGTTAACTTATATATAATTCACTTCAATAAAGAACTTATAATATCCCAATATTTACTTTAACTCAATCCTAAAAATTTTAAATAGTTTAATTAGTTTTATTATTAAATATAATTACTATATAATTGTATTTTAATCACTCTCAATAGTTCGAAATATAATTTATTTGAAACTTTTCAAAATGTAAAGCCGGCTTTCATGGTTAAAATAAAGAAATTATTCACTTTTTCAACAAAATATTTAAAAACAAATAATATCTGAAAACGAAGTGGCTATTGAAGGGAAATTCGTGCACGAAATGTTTGATTTTTGTATAGCAAAATGACAATTTTTCCGAGAAAATTAGGGCTATCTTGGGTTATATGGAGTTTTGTTTACAAAGTTCAGAATTTTGTACACGAAAATAAAAAATTTCGTATACGAATTTTCCCTGAAAAGTCAGACCCATCTGAAAAATATTGCAAAAGTAAGTAGATATTTTTATTGGGTATTAAGAATTATTTCATCGACTTTTAAAACCATTAGATAATATTATTTTTGATAATTTATTTTCTCATACCGGAAATATACTTCAGCTAAAAACTCTGAACTTTTTTAAACTTTCATTAAACTACCATTAAAAAGAACGTTATTTAAAACTTTACAACAGTTTATCAAAGTGCATGTAAGCCAATAACATTTTTAACATTGATTTTAAATTTTTTATACTAGGGTCCATATTTTTCGAGAAAAAATATTTTTCAATGTTAAACGTATTAAATTAAACTTTTGAGTATTTATTGAAACTTAATATGCTTATGCACACCCGATCCATTAAGTACTATTATAAGTTGTTTATTATATGTTTATTATAGAGAATTTGAAAATTCAAAAAAATAAAAGAAATCCTCATCAACTAGGTACTTTAAAAAATGATAATTTCCAGAATTTTAGCTTTTAGGTTCTTCCCGCATCTATTTACAATATTACATATTTTATTCTGTTTTTCTAAGGTGAATATCAAAAGAATATGAGATAATTTTGTACGTAAAATTCGATGAGGAATTCTAATTTTTCGTTAAAAATCACAAGCCAAAATACAATTTGGTTTGAAATTTCATTTCTAAAATTTTGTCATTGGTTGATTATTTGAGACATGTTCGCTGCCTTAAAGAATGGAAATCGCGGAAAATTCATATATGTATATGAAAAAAAAAATTATTTTTCAGTGCCAAATTTTAGAAAAATTTATATTTTGGTCTTTGAAAGGACATATTTCTATGTTAGTCTAATCGAAGAAGATAAACAACATTATGTTTGAACTTTAACCTCCAAACAGCCGGCAATACTGTGACATCCGAATTAACGAGTATCACATAGTTTATAATTTAAGTTCTTTCTCACAGAAGTGTTAAGGAGGATTGGGTTGAAATAATTACACGTGGACAATTGTTTTTATAATTTTTAAAGGGACTTATATAAATTTATTTATCTCAACCTTGAAACACATACTACAAGTCTGGCTTCCTCTTGGTTCGTCGACGCCCCTCTCGTACGCTGCTCCTGGACGATGGCGAATCAGCGATCTTCAGAGGATGAGTTGAAATCATTTGAACACCTCGTGTAGAAAAGAGTTTACTTCCCAAAAACTATTTAAACTTTAACTTGAAAGAATGACTCGAATACTTCTGAATAAACTTAAGACGGGACTTAGATTGTCGTAAGACTCTGAGATTGCAACACTTGCACTTAGCCTACACGGATCGGCGGTCTCTGGATAATAATGCCGATTTCTTGGAGCGTGGCCTATTTATTTATTTTTGGTTCATCCCCCTCTCTATTTAATTTCTCTGCCACACCGTCCTAACGTGGTTATTATCCGATCCTTTCTACTTCTCGATTCATCTAAAGCGTGATTATAAAACTCAGATGGCATTTGTAGCGCCGTTTACTACTGACAAGGAGACCTTCTCACCTTCGGGTCATGGATTTGGCCCAAACATTTTTTGGTGATTCAGGACAGTTAGAAAACATGTCCTGTTATATTAGTTTATGTGAATATGCCCCAGAAGCCTTAGATAAAAAATGAAGGTCCAAATAATAAAAATAAGCGTATATAGTGCAATAAATATTCATTTCCTATCCTCAAACTATTTTTGTCACTTATTTTAAACACCTGGTTTTTGAAAACATTACATTTCATTGTTAAGAAGTTGTTGGATCTCACTCATGACACAAAACATTGCAATATTGCTTAATTTATGACATTATCAGGCGCTTAATTTCAATACGTATGGCCTTAAACGCTTCAAATAATTATTATTTTAATACAAGCACTGGAGATCCGACAAGTTCTTATCAAATTACTTTTCACTAACTAATTTAACACTTCAAGTACCTAAACAGAACCAGGTGTTTAAAATAAGTGACAAAAATAGTTTGAGGATAGAAAATGAATATTCATTGCACTATATACGCTTATTTTTATTATTTGGCCCTTTATTTTTTATCTAAGGCTTCTGGGACATATTCACATAAACTAACATAACAGGGCATGTTTTTTAACTGTCCTGAATCACCAAAAAAAGTTTGGGCAAAATCCATGACCCGAAGGTGAGAAGGTCTCCTTGTGAGTGTTCTGGTCCAATTAGATAATTTTAGAAAAAAGGAGATCTTTATTAGATATTACGAGGGTTCCATGTGATCAGCTCATTTGATCAGCTGGTCATAGGCACCATCTTAGATATCTCAGTTAGAGTGTTTATTTAAGTTGACCTTTATTTCAGCGTACTGAAATTGTAATTCTAGTCATTAGACTAAGTTTATGGCGTGGGCTAATGTTTCTTTGCTATCGGACTTTATGGGACGGACACCATGCCTAATATCTCTCACGGCTAGATTTTATATTTCTAAAAACCGAGTTTTATTGCAGTCTAATGGAGTCTGTTGGATCATGGCGATATGATTTTCTCCCGAATATTTGTGCTGTTCCATATTCCATATTGCTCCATATTCTCACGCACTACCCTTATTTTGAGCAATCAATTATTCTGAATACATTTTTACAATAATGGAATTAAATAGTAAATTCTATTCTAGGGCTATATGGAACATTTTCCTGCACGGCTAATAGGACCTTGGCTGCGCTTGGGCTTTAAACCATGTCGTGTCATAAAGTGTTACTTATAGGTCTTATATCGTAGAGTAATATTACAATTTTCACAATATGCAACTCAGAAAATCTAAAAATGATAAGTTTATATAAAAATTACCCGTGTTTAGTTGAAAGTGTGATGGTGCGGTTCCCCGGTCGTACAGAAACACTTATCGATTCGTGAACGAAAATGGTTAGAAAAGTGATATCAAAAGGTATAATTAACGAACTATACATTCTTTTGATGCGATACACTCAGACCGCACTGCTCCTACACACTCACGCAATCGTACAGGCCCCGACCGAGGTGCGTTGCCGCATGAGGGCTCGCAATATAATCCAAGGTACTCATTTTGATTCCTTGCAGGGTATGACAAAAATCGCTGGGGTGTTACGCTGTCGCGATGGGGACTTCCACGTCCTCTAGGCCGCGACCGGGCAGTATAGTTGATGGGCTGACGTCGGCGCTCACGCGTCGCAGGGGGGTTCGTGATGCTCGATGACTATCGGCGACTATCGCAAGCACGCACACTGGATAATCGGAGCACCATTAATATCTTTATCAGTAAAGTCAGCGATGGCCATTCTGGGATGATTGTACAGAATGGTTGAACTCGTTACGGAGAGCAAACGCATAAGCATTCGCTCTAATAGTCAGGCAGCCTTCAGGGCGTTGGACTCTCGGACTGTAACCTCGAGGTTGGTCTGGGAGTGCAAGAAAGCCCTGGGGGCCCTGGCAGCTAAAAACAGGGTTCGACTTATCTGGGTACCTGGCCACATGGGCATTAAGGGCAATGAGATAGCGGACAGATTAGCCAATCTGGGGTCAAGAAATATCCCAGAGGGGCCTGAACTAATCATAAGGCTGGCAAGAAGCCAAATCAGGCGCACCATAATGGAGTGGACCGAAGGTAAATACAAAGAATGGTGGAGCGCAGCTATGGGCTGCCGCCAAGCAAAGTTAATGTTGGGCTCAGAGCCCAACAGCGACTGGCTGCGGCAGGCTTGAAACCGTGGGAGGGAATACACAAGACTCCTGACACACATTATTACAGGCCATGCGCATTCCCGAGCCTAGAGGACACCAGTGGCACCAAGGTCAGCTGTCTAATCGGCTTCTGGAAAGAAGTCGTTCAGTCGAACTGGTGTCAACTTGTGGATTGACACAATGGATCATGAGTCTACGTGTTGGAGGGGCAACTGCCCGTCCTCCATTTATTTATTATTATTATTATTATTATTATTATTATTATTATTATTAAAGTCAGCGATTTTATCAAATTACGAATTGGTTTAGCTGGTGAGGATCGATTAGACATGAAAAAGTATTTAGTTCAACAAAGTTTAAATCTGTGGTGGAAAGGCATAACGACTTAAGTCCCTTTTTCGTAATTTCGAGAAAAACGCATTTTAATTTGATTGTGCCAGCCTAACTAGACGCGGACGAGTTGAGGTCTGAACCTATGATGTTTTAAGCTACTATGAGGTAGCTTTTGAACTATGTACTTATGAAATTGAAAGGCGCATCATAGCGATGATAGGGAGCAAAAAATATGGACTTAAGTTCTTTTGCCTTTCCACGGTTTGCACTCAAGTCCACTTTTGGCGGTCACACTTTTTTCAATATCGATAATTTCGCACAGTTTGTTCGCACAACCTTATTTAATGATTTTACATTCATAAGATAGCTCATTTAACGTTATACTGCCGTCAGATCTCAAATCTTGCAACGAAAAAAGGCCAAACTGAAAATCGAGAAAATTGCCCCTCGCGTATCAAATGTAACAATCATATAGTGTAATTCACAACATTCGAAGAGTGTGGAGCTATGTTTAACATTCTAATATCATTTTCTTTCATTTTCAAATAAAATTAGACTCTCTATAGCATTTTGAAACTCGCAAGGGTGGACTTAAGTCGTTTTGCCTTTCCCCAGTCTTCGCGAAATGGACTTAAGTCGTTATGCACGATGCTGCAACTAACGCTAGACGCTATATTCGTCTATTCTGACCCTTGTACATTAAAATAGACACTAAATATAGACGTTTTTCATTATAAAATCGATTTTCAAAAAAATGGACTATCCTTTCCTTTCCTATCCTTTAGGCCTTTCCACCACAGAAATATCTGTAAATGCAGCGTTCAATCCTTTATGACCTACTGGCTTTTCACCTACTTTTGGCTCCAGGTTAGAACTTCGCGATGACTTTCTTCGGGTACTCGCGATCATCAAAAAATCAAAATTGTGATTACATTGTACAACTAGTTTTTCTCTATTGTGTTGCTATAAATATAATAACTTATTAAAAGAACTTAAAAAAATGCATACACACCTCTCATTAATATAACTGCTACGATAGCTCTTGTATAATCAAAGAATAGCTCAAGTGGTAGGGAGATAAACTCGTAACTGACTGATCACATACCAGTTCAAGCTCAGGTCTCGGGGAACTTTTTCACTTCTCTAAATTTTATAAGTAAATAAATCTTAAACTAATCTTAAAAATACTCTAAATTATTAAGTAAATAATTTAAAAATTACTGTCAATTCTTAATTAAAAAAAAATCACCTGACGATTTTTTTTCCTCAAAATCGACGAGGATTTCACTATAAAAAATGGATAATCGGAAATCCGTTTATTTAATTTCGAAAATCCATGAGGATTTCCGTGGAAAGCTGCGAGGATCGATAAAAAATCAACGAGAATTTCCTTAGAAAGCCTCGTGGGTTCATCAAAAATCAACGCCGATATCTCATAAATCCACGTAGTATCCATGTTCGATCCACGTGGAATTTATGTCCGATCCTCGAGGAATCCATGTACGATTCACGTGGAAACAGCGTGGAAATCCACGCAATTTTTTTCATCTGGGATGTAACGTCCTACGACGAATAGCCTACGCCAAGGCAATCCGCCAATTCCGCGCTCTGACTTAACGCGCCTACACGCACCGATCCGGCCTATAAGACGCATCGTTGAAATATTCAAACTAAAAAATATTTTAAAATCAAAAAATATATCTCGCTGTCTTACTTGTACATAGTTTGTAACTTGTAGTTCGAGCGTATTACTTACATGCTCGAACGACCGTTACATCTTTTTCGAGACGTTTTATCGCTTTTCACACCTTTCTCCTCGGCCATGTGTCCGCTAACTGTAGTGATTTCGACATACAAATACCTTCGATCTTTTTCTATATGTATTTTAATGAAGAATATTTTAAGCTACACTGCCTAAACAAATTACCACACGATATTGTTACATGAACTATCACATTCTAATTGTTAAAACGAGTAAATCGGTACCAAACTCGACCGATTCCTCAACAAGACTCATTGTAACAGTTGACTTATAAGTCGCTGACTTATTACATTATAACTTTTGTTTAACTTTAGTTAATTACCATAACGTTAAAAATAACAGAATCACCGCTAAACATTAATGACGCATAAGCGTCGAAATAAATAAATAATGAAAACGTTATTTGTTACATCTCTGTCGCCGTTCGACAGAGCAACTCATTATTATCAATTAAACATTATATTAATTTATGTTAAACCAATTCGAACCACAGTTGTTCAATACATCAAATTTATATCCAACTTTACAATTGTACATTGTTGCATACGTATATTTAGTGTGACTAGAGTTAATTTTAAAATATAAATTGCCAACGATTAATATCAACTCATTCCTGAATTATACAATTAATTATTGCTTGCATAATTAAGTATACATTTGCAACAATTATATAAAGTGTTAATATCAATAATTGTCAACTAGCTAAGTATTTTATCAAGCAACATTGTTACGGAGTATAGGAAAATTATTATTAACAATCATTTGCTATTTAACTATGTATTATGAGGTATCGTTGGAAATGAAAATTTCCCTACAATCCTAATTTCCAACTCCCTTATTTTTACTAGCTATAGTTCCCAGCCTCTCCAATTTAAACATTTAGATTCTCCAACACCTCCTACTTTCTCCATCCCACTTCAGCCAGGCCCGCCAATCGTATAAATACGGGGGCCCTGGAGAGTATCGACAGCATTCGTTCCCCAGCAGTATTCGCTCACCGAGCTCTCGCTCACTTGCTTGTCAGACCTCGAACAGGTAACATCTTTGTTCGGCCTGTAAGCAAACACATACGCATTCGTAGCTATCGCTCTTGCCTAGAGCTACCTACTCTTTCACTCTCTACCTACCTACCTACCTACCTACCTACCTACCTACCTACCTACCTACCAACCTACCAACGAACTCATTTATCATTTCATTTTAATAAATAAAAGGAATTAATACTTTAAAAGTAAGTCAAAGTATACTAGTTACTTTCCTTCTTCTTTGACTTCAATCAGTCGCTGTCAGTTCATTGCTGCAGCACGGATTGGTCATCTACAGTAACTTTATCTTTACGCGATAAGCAACAGATAGTTACTTTCCTTACAGTTGTACTTAGCTTCCATCAATAATCATCAAATAAGTTGCCAATGCACATCCTGTCATCACCTTAACACGCATGACCATCATATCGATTCAAACAACCCTCACCTTATAACCAAGATAACCCTCGAAAATGATCTAAGAGGCTAGTGGTTAGTGGGCATTGCCTAGGCCATAAGATAAAGAGATCAACCGACGTCATTACAGGGAATTTAAATTAATTCTACTCACGTGATAATATTCATATGCTGTTATTGAAATGATTGTGTCCGGGATATTAATATTTATGTTAACTTACAACATCGAAATTTCTTTCATATGTTATAAGAAAAATCTGCCATCAGAGGTCGAGAAAATTTCAATCATAAAATATTCGTTATTTTCAGACAAGAGTTGCTGAAGTGGAACGGGTGGGGTTATAAAGATTCTTCTTTTGCAGTCAATAAAACTCAAACCATAGAATTTACAGGCAACAGGTAATATTTATTTATTTTTTAACGTTCAAAATTACATAATGATATTGAATACTGGAGAAACGTCACAAAAAACTGGTACATTTTTGGTCATTTGAAGACAGAAAATTCCTTAAATTTACCACATTTAATGTAAGAAAATTTAGATTAAAAAAACACATTTTGAACCCATACCATTTTTAATCTCCAAAAGGAAAAAAAACCGCTGCCAATTTATTGGCAAACAGCTTCCTCATAAAAATTATATTAATGAAAGGGTTTGGTTATTAAAGGGAAAATTCGTATTTCAATTTTAAATTTTGATTTTTGGTTTAAGGAGGCTCTAAACATAATACAAAAGATCATCCAACAAGATAAAACTTATATCAATCGGTTTGTTAGATCTTCAAAATGAGATTCCAAAAAAAACATGTGGTCGACGATCAATCTTTCGAGATAAACAAGTTTGAAAATGGCGATTTTAACACGGGCTCTCATGGGACGCGGTCTTTTATTGTTTATAACTAATTTAAAAGATCAACCATCTTAATAAAAAATATTTTTTCTGAAAGAGAAAGTTCCAAGCTTTCGTTTGGTATGTTAAAAATTACTCCTTACCGAACTAACTAATGAGTAATTAAACAAAATGTGCATAAAATCATTGATTTCGAATAGTGCGAGCGGTTGTCTGCCTAATGCAAGAAAGAGACAGACAAACTCCTCGCTGCACTATTGTTATGATTGCTGTAGAGCCACCTTAAGGGGATGCGTAGCACCCAAAAATTGCCTCGACGGACGGCTGACCCTGGGGTGGGGAAAAGCAGCAAATCATCTGCTGTCGAATAAATTTATTACAGGACCACCTTACCTGGTCGATTACTCCCAGAGGGGATATTGGGCCCGTCGTCAGTGCGAGCTTGCTGTAGACTCGCTGACTCACCGTTGAACTCCGGCAACTTCCGCTGAAATCCGCGAAAAGTATTGTCGTGAAAAAAATAGGCTATGATGTCAATTAAATATGTTACTTTTGTTATGGCTCGTTTGCCAAACATTTATAATTGATTAAATCGCTATTATTTCTTGTATTCATCTTCGCTTGTCAGGCGAGCATGAGTACAAGAGAGCTGGGTGATGAAGGAAATAAATGTGTGCATCGTGTTTAGATTACACAAGACATTTTTCTTTATTTAACTACTCTTACAATTAATCGAAGATGCTGCTGCTGCTACTGGGTTGGCTGCTGGCGGTGATGCTGGCTGTCTGCTTAACGGCTGCTGCGTGCTGGCTGGCTGCTTAACGGCTGTTGCGTGCTGGCTGCTGGCGATGTTGCTGGCTGGCTACCTTACAATGCACTTCACTTTTGCACTGACTCTAACTGCTCGATAGGTGGTTTTACTGGTCCCCGGCGTAGCTCCGCCATGTTGGAGGTCTCGGACTGAACTGACTCTGTCGTACTCAAAGTTCAAAATCAGTCTCCCCTCGTCTACTTTTTGACCGGTATATATATCGAATCCTTATCGCTGGTGCCTTTGTGGAGTGACCCTCGTACGATGCGTGGGCCAGTGATTGGAAATACCTGCAACTGATTGCAATTTCTTCGAATTATGGTAGCTCGCGGACCTCGATATACATCTGAGCAAATAGCGTAACGTGCGTTCGATCATCCGTGGGCTACAGGCCCAGTGTGTGCTATCATCATGCTATCATAGCGTTCGCAGAAGTCGCACTGCTCGGACAATGGGGGTCTGTTCTTCGTTTTATGAATTTGCGTGCAATGAGGTAAACGCGTGATGTCCGCGTGAGCTAAATGTGTAACAGCCACGGGTCCTTATCAGCGTAAATAGGCGCAAGTGTACCGATGCGATGTCTTGTATGCTGCTACCTGCGGTCTTCTGTCCACTTGTTCCTAGAAATCTCCGATCTTCGCAAACATATCAGCACAAGCAGTGCGTCATCGATGTCGTTTTACCTGGTCCAGTCTAAGCGTGGGCAGTGGTCACCTCTTATCAGCACTAGCATTTGATTATCCGAAAAAGGGGCGTTATACTTCCACAGAGACTCGAGCGTGCAACCGTCGAATGTTTACGCAACGAGTGCCTTAATATCGGTCTCACCTATGCGTATGCTCTACCTCGCGCGTGTATCTGAAGGCTTATAATGCGGCTGTCGTGTTATAACACTTTATTTAATTCAAGGCCCAATTGGCCGGAAAATCACTTGAAATTGCCCAACGGGCGATGATTTACAATATTACGCGACGAGGCACAAGTTCGACCTAACTTTAATTCCGACTTTGCCCACCAGGGGCCACTCGCGTCGATCGTATCTCGTGATGCGATCCTAATCAGCCGAGTTAATATGGCGATCTGCGCGCGCGATCTATGCGACAATGTCCAGTGCACGTGTACCGACGCGACGTTGCCCTCGCACGCTGATCCTGGCGATGCTTTCTTATTCTGCCGCCGGCGGTACTCATCAGTGAAGCTCGAACTCACACACACAATCACACGCTCGTGACCCGGCAGTCGCGTCGACCAATAAACTCGCTAAGAATCTTAAAATCTTAACGCCAAATCTTCGGCGCCTCGATGTTAGATCGCTCAGCTTCCTGGCTGCAAATTGACCCTCATCCGGGCGTCGATGATCAACGTGCGACGACGAAATGCGCTCTTATGCCCACGTTTGGGCGACGATGACAAAATGTTCTGCACTTGTGCAATGACTTACACAGGCCTGACTCGGCGAACTTGCCTCACGGGCGAACTACTACACGAGCACGCACAAACAACTAGCCCGTCTGGGCGGTCTCGCACACGTATCTCGACGTCGGCCTTTTACTCTTGCCGTCTTCTACTAGCATAAAAACACCGTGATTTTTTACTTTCACTCTCGTAACTTCTTCGGCTATAACCTTGCCAAAACTTTGTGCAAAAAAATGGCTGCTGTGCGAATCACCGGCGAGGGCCCCTGCCCATTACTTCTGGCTGGGGTATATATAATGGCCCATTGCTCCCGATGGGGGTAATAATGATGCAACGTGAGATAATTGAGAATTAGCCCGGGGTGGGCGCGATGTGAACATGAATAAATGTACCGCCGAGCAGATTACTCCTGACCCGGCGGAGATCGTCGGCCCTCGGCTAGATCGCAAGGGTCCTTGAGCACGCATAAAAGGCGTCTGAAGCGAGAACCACACTCACAAGATGAAGCCGAGCCGCCAACCTGGTCACTTGACGAGCGGCGACAGAAGCGAGAACCACACTCACAAGATGGCACTGGGCAGCGAGTTCTAATACTTAACTCAGGAGGAGATGACAGCAATGTGTGACCACGCAGTGGGAAACTACGGCTGCGTAAGTGGGATACGATATTTGAGAGACGGCATCGCGCAGGATCGGAGGTTCACTAAGTAGAAAAAGATGAGTCAATGAAACCCTAATCGTCGCATAGTGATGGGGGATGTATGAAAACGACTAATATCGAACTAGCAGAACTCAACTAACCCCGGTCTCACCGAAGCAATGCCTATCGGCGGTTACCGGTGAGTGTCCAAATGGGGTGGAGTAGAAAACAAAAACACCGACACACACACACACACTTATACAGACATTTGTTGGTAATTAAATGTAGTTTCCAAATATGTAAACCAAATTTTCTTACGACGTCTGGTTCCAAATTTCATTTTGAAGCCTATCATAGAACTTCCTCTATGAAGTTCTATGAACTCTATGAAGTCCAAAATTCAGTCCTATGAGTGGAATTAAAAAATTTTGATACAGTTGTAGTATTTTGTGCAGGTAGTCTTATAATTATTTTAACAAAATTGAATAAAACGATTTAAAATTCATGTAGGCGTTGAATCACGGGTCTGTAACGACTCTTTAATGCAATCAATCGGAACACATATTTTCGGTTAGTATGTATGAAGAAGAAATTATATTGTTCAAAAAAATTTTCTTGAAATTTGAGAAAACTGCATGGCTATACGATGAACATATAATTTAATTTTTTGTTACGCAGTGAAATATGATATAACATAATAGTTATGTATGCAACAAGTGCCCAAAAGGCCTTTTTGGGCGCGAGTATGCGGATAAAGACACGAGTGTCGGCCATGCCGGCACGAAAAGCTGGGCACGTGTTGCATACAAAATTTAATGCAATAGTAAGCGGAGAATACTTTCATTTTCCACGAAATTGCCTCCTGCGCCAAGAACAAGTTCCTGGGTGTGATATTCGACTACCAGCTGTCGTACAAGGATCACGTCACGTTTGTCCAGGCAAGATGTAACTCAGCAATGAATATAATGAAATTCCTATGCGGCACATACTGGGGAGCCCACCCTGACACACTGTTGATACTGTATAAGAGTTACATTCGCTCGATTATCGACTACGGGAGCTTCGTCTACCTCCCGAAAAACGCAAACTTGAAATTAAAGCTGGAAAGAATACAATTCGCAGCGATTAGAATCGCCCTGGGATACCGCAGAAGCACACCCACGAACATACTCCTCGCCGAGGCGAAGATCTCCTCCATCGAAGAGCGAGCTGGGATGCTGGGCAAAAAATACGTGTCCAAAGCGATTAGCAACAACAGCCACGAGAGCTCAGCGGCGATTAAAGAATTCTACGACGCGCACAAACTAAAACTCCACCCGAGCAGGTGCTTCAGTCGGTGCATCTTCTCGATCCTTAGCGCTGGCTTTCGAATTCGCTCAGGAGAGCGATTCGACCCATAGAACAACAGCTACAGTACTTTACTGTACTCAGCGACAACAAATGTCTCGCTCGGACAGGAAATAAAAAGATCACCAGACCCTGATCGCGCGCTAAAGGAATGGATAGAGGCGAGGGGAGCAACGCCAATCTACACGGACGGAAGCAAGGTGAAAGGCGCTCCCAGCGTTGGATATGCGTTTTACTGTCCAAAAGATGAACAGCGCACGGCAGGAAGCTTGAGCCCAAGCAGTTCCATCTTCACCGCGGAGTGCAACGCCATCATCGGAGCCCTGGAGTATATTGCAGGACTGGACGGGGACAAGTTTGTGATTGTCTCCGACTCTCTCAGCGCCCTACTCGGCGTTGGCTCACTTCGTTCAAGCAAGGGTACAATGGGGCTCGTACTAGAAATACGAAGAAAAATCTCCGATCTCTCGGATGGTTCCCGGAAAAAAGAGGTGGAACTGCTATGGGTCCCGTCGCACATAGGCCTGGAAGGCAACGAGGAGGCGGACGCCTTAGCGAGGGAAGCAACTCTGTCGGAGCCCCCTCGTGAGTCTCAGGTCCTCTGGTCAGACCTGGCAGCGGAATTCGCCCAAGAAGCGAGACAAAACACCGCGGCAGCAAACAAGACCGACAGTCAATCGAAAGGCAAGATCTACTTCGACTTTTACCATAGCGAGAGCGCGGCGCCGTGGTTCAGGGAGTCCAAGCTCCCCCGGCGGACTATCACGAGGGTGAACAGGATGAGGGCTAACCACACCAGTCTCGCGGAGTCTTAAAAAGCGGAAAGGAAAAATATAATCTCGGACCCCGGCTGCAGGTGTGACCGTGAGGAGGAGAGCCTCAATCACGTCCTGTGGAATTGCGGACTACTAGAGGCTCAGAGGAAGAAAATGATCAGGGAGCTTTTTAAGATCAAACTGTTTCCCCCATACAACGTGGAAAGCTTGCTGGCGCGGCCTGTCAGATCATTTGCAGCTTCTTCGACGAGTGCGGGATCAAAGTGTAACAAGAACCATCCGTTTCTCATTTTCTTAGCTCATTGAATTGTTGCACTTTTTTGTTATACTTGTCTGTACTTGTTATACTTGTCTATAATTTGCAAATCTGTAAAGTTTTTCTGTAATTTTTAAATAATATTAAAATTAAAGTAAGTGCAATGCCTTAACGGGCGCAAGCACTATAAATAAAAAAAAAAAAAAAACTTTCATTTTAAACGAGGCATTTTACTGCACATCATTGCATGAATAACGTTTCCACACCATAGAAAATACTTGGATATCTAATAAAATATTAGCCTTGCTGAATAAAAGATAAGAAATCTGAAATGATATTCAATTTATTCATGTAGGTACTCTATCGGTAGCAATCTACTACCACTTTTTACCGAATGGGTAAAAAATGTTTTCAAAATTGACTTGAATGACATCAAAGAAGAAAAAGATTTACCAATGATTTTTCCATATCCTATGATGAGCAATCAGTTTGTATCAGAAATAAAAAAATTCGGTATCAGCTACTCTCTTCACGGCATTGATCGATTAATAAGAGCTCATGGACACTCACTCAGGGAAATCGCTGATCTCAAAATGGGAAAAATTACAAAAATACCTGATATAGTTGTCTGGCCAAGTAAGTACAAATCATTACTATTTTAGTAATTTAAAAATATGAAATAAATTCATAACATCTTTGTGGAGGCCAGTCGAGCGGCGGTAAATGTATCGACCAAGAGATATTAAGATGCGCATGCATGTATAGTAGGGTGTACCCCTTTTTTAAATAACTCGAATGAAGCAGCATGAAGCAGATAAAAAGCTTTGCGATTCTTTTCTCTCCCACAGGAAGAGTTCAGGGATCTACCCCGAGCTGAAAATTTTCGATTTCAGCACTCATCTTTTGCACAGATCTGCAAAAACACACTATCTAACAGTTTTTCACTCGGCTCTCGCGATATCTTTTATTTTATTTTTTTTATTCGAGTTATTTAAAAAAAGGGTACACCCTAAACTATAGTGGTGTGGCGTGTAAGAGACGATCGTGATGTAGTATTATACCGGGAGAAATTGTGGTAGCCATTTAGTGATTAGAGTAATAAAAGCTTAATTATTTATGAATGTATATCCATTGTGTTTGATTACACAGGTACAAAAAAATCTTCATTTCCAGAGACCGAACCTAGTGGGATTAGCGTGTGTTTGGCCGCAACGGCCCAATCATGGTCAGGCAATTTTATGCGATATTCAAGGTACATAAGCTTGCACGATTGCTGTAACACCAATCTTCACCCGAGCTTTATCATCTTGTGATAAGTAGGCCACTTTGGCCCTAAAAATGCCGCTAAAGTGTCTACATTTTGTATTGTTGACGAACAAAATTTGCCATTAGGATGGCTTTTGTGCAAATCATTTTGCGGCTTGCAAATCCTGACTGGTAAAGTTCGCACATGGCGCATACCCTCAAGCGTGTTACAGCGTCTAGGCAGCAATCGAGTGTACACAGCACTTTGAGAAATTTTAAAACATTTATCATTTAAAGCCTTGGTCAAGTCTTGCAACTTCGTAAACGTTTGAATCTCTTCTGTGTGGCAACGTTCGTCCGACGAACTATTGAAAATAGCTATTTTGCAAATAGTTTTTAAGAGTTCAGGATACTCAACTTCTTTTCACGGTCGTCCCACCTGGAGCTGAACATTTTCTATAG
This sequence comes from Trichogramma pretiosum, assembly GCF_000599845.2. NCBI lineage: Eukaryota > Metazoa > Arthropoda > Insecta > Hymenoptera > Trichogrammatidae > Trichogramma > Trichogramma pretiosum. The sequence goes on along the minus strand of NW_019641641.1, from coordinate 61,662 downwards.
ACGCGTCTTCATTTTTTTCTTGAGCATTATTTTGGGTCAATAATTTCTTTTTTTTTCCTTAGCTCTAATTTTTTTTTTTGTATTTTGGCTTTTTAATATCTTGATTGATACTATCTCCTACAAGATTAGAATCTTTTATCAACGTCAATGATGTTGGCTGCGGAGAGCTTGAATTTTTAATTTTGATTCATCTTGAAAAGGAGTTACATATTTTCTTTTAAGGTTGACGTCTTTCTTCTGTTCACTCGCGAATTTACAAGAAACATCTAAATTTGAATCTTCTCTGGTTTCTGAGCTAAGTATATCAATGTTTTTCGCATTTGTCGACGATTTTAGATTAACGGCTGGCTGCTTATTCGCTGAAATTGTTAAATTAGACGTAGAACTCTGAAAATTAAAATTCATCTTATAAAAATATGGTGCAGATATGATGCTCATTGATAATATAATTGACTCGAATTGCTGTTTTTTCAGAATGATTGAATCGGCTTCTTCTACACAGTAATAATAAAAGTTACAACCTAACCTTAATTGAAATTTTGAACATGCAATAAAGTTTATAATGAATTACAAAAAATATCAAAATTTTATAAAAATACCTTGGCAAAATAGTTTGTAAAAGACTTTTGTATATTCTTAGGAGCTCGTTGATTCTTAGGAACGAGTTGATTCGTTCTTCGATAAATTTTTCGAATTGACTGGCATCTTTGTACTCTTTTTTTGCTAAATTTCAGACGTGTATGCACTTTTTTGGTTTTCCTGTTTCTAAACCATGAGATATGCTCTCAAATAAGCATTATAATGCTTGTCAAACAATTCTTTTCCTGACGACGGCATTTTTCACTACACTCAATAACGAAGAGAACGTGTCGTGAAACTGTGTATCACGTCTGCTCATTTACGAACGTCAGTTTCTTTTACGTGGAATATTGAAGAGACAGTAAGGTAGAAAAACAACTTGTTAACCATCAACTGACATGCTAGAAAATGTGACGCTCACCGTCGAAAACGGCAACTACGAACAAGGAAGGACCCTTACGTAATTAATGGAAGGCCCCTTTATATTATCATTTGACATTCTTTTCTCGAATAAAAATAACCTTCCAGATTGCCGTTGTGTGAATTTTCACGGAGAGAAGGTGAAAAGAAGCACAGACCTAATTCATGTGACGTAAGAGTAGCTTGTACTGCAGTGAGCGGCTCGTACACTGTATAGTCTCTCTCACAGTCTGAGACTGCGGGGTCAAGCCGATAACAATGAAAATTCTCTGTGACACCAATCAGTACATCACATAGCTCGTAATACAATTACACTTACAATTAAACGCAATCACATTCACACGAGTCTCGAAACACGAAGAACATAATAAATATATCGAATACTAACACAAAAAAAGTATTTTTTACGAACAGCCGAGATACTTTTTTAGTATGCAATGATTTCCAAAAAAACGTCATTAACAAAAGGTTAAATAATTGAAAAAAATTAAAAAACAAACGAAATTCCTCGTACTTTTGTTTGAATAATTCCAAAGAAGTAAAATGATAATTTATGGAATGGGAAAAAGTCGATAACATTTTTCTGAGACCGGGGCTTAAACCGATGATCAGTCGGTTACAAGTCTAACTCCCTACCACTTGAGCTAAGCATCAATATTACCACTCCCGATCGGAAAAAGCCTGAGCAAAGTCTGATCTGATCATCTGGCCCGTATCAAGCTAGCGATCCGGTCCGTAGAGCGGGGGTAATCATGTTCTAATCCCACTCGGATCTTGCCCGAAAGATAGTGTAAACATAATCTCCACTATGAACTACTGAATTGTATGAATGTAGCTAGCATGATTATATCATTTGTAAACACCGTGCATATGTTGACATTGTCAGTTGGCGATGAACCACGAGCACAACTTGATTTGACTTACATATTTCGTCTGGTTTAATTAAGGGCTCAAAGGGTGCTTAAAATCGAAAAAAATTTTATTTTTGAGTAGGATTTTTTGTTCCCTTTTCTTTGCATTTTTTAAAACTCCAAAATTTTGATCATTCACTGAGATACAGCTGTTACCGCGCAACCACTTTTGTTCAAATCTCGTTTATTGTATGTTCGTTCTTGTTGGTAGCTCTTTTAATTCATTCTAAATAAGACCTCTGTTCAAACTACATCGCCTTAAACTATTTCTCCATCCGAAACAGTAATTTGGGAAAGTTTTGCAAGAATTCCGACAAAAAATCCTGAATTAGTTCTACAGGAGTCCTGGAGGATTTTTCATATGTGAATTCGCATCTTATTATTCTGAAGATTTCTTGCAGAAATAATTATGACGCCTATGAGTCGAGTTTTAGAAATTTTAATAATTCCGACAAAAGATTAATTTGTCCGATTTTGATCATGTTAATATTTAAATAGTAAATGCAATAAATTGTTCTTTTATAATAAATAAATAAAACGCAAATAGCAACATTATTTGTTACTATCAATCTTAAATCCTATATGAAAATTGACCGATCAGTAATGGAATTCCTGCAAAATATCTATGAGAATTTTGCGCTTTTCTGACAGATTCCTGCAGAAATTTTAATTTTTGAATCCTGCGTAAAAATAAAAAATTCATGTAGGTATCCTGTGGTAAAGTGCGAAATTACTATAGGGATCATGCAAAAATACAAGAAATTCCTTCACATGAAATTTCTACACGAAAAACTCGAGTCATAAATGTCATTATTATTTGGCAAGTGTTCTGTTCATGGGAGGTTTTGAATGATTGAATCACACGCGTAATAATAATATCTTTAATTGTAAAAATTATAGTAATTTAAGAATCAACGTAATACAAAAAAATGTGGGCGACCAGTCACTAGTGAGGCGCATAGTCAAATTGTATCCACTGTGTGGAGAAACAAGCTATTAAACATAGAAATGATTTGACGTTTCATCGCTTGATACTCGGCCTCATCAGAGCTGAACATTATATAAATATTTATATTCTTCAGATGTACGTTCTATTACAATCAGCACTAATCACACTACACATATACAGACAATAATGTTTTAAAACTTTAAAATGAATGTCATTCAAGAGTTCCGTGTCTTCTTGACTGCTTGACGTATTTTTGGTGCAGTTAAGGAGGCTGTAGCGAAAATGAAAAAAACTTTAGATCGAAGTGAAATTTTAACCAATGATGGTTTATGAAATTACAAGATTTTTGGTAAAAAAATTTGGGGTTTCCATGCAAATTTGTGAAATAATGAAATTCAAAGTTTTGGCCATTTAACATTGAATCAAATGGGAAGGGGCAGTTTTTATTATACTGTGAGCTTAAATCACTTTACAAATTAATGAAATTAATATATGTTATAGAAAATTTCATTAGCTTTCGAATAATATGATAAAAAATGTGTTTCCAGGCAAATAAAAAAGTTATAATTTTTTGAAAAATGCTACCGCAGCCATACCGAGTCACACGACGTAAACTGTATAACTCTGCATGTAAATATGAGCACAGATGAAGCAGGCGCTGCTGTCTACAGTGTGCCGCGCAACGCACTGCGGTGCAGCGCAACCCAAGTGCACCTTAGGTCGCTACAGCCTCCTTAATATGTAGGATTTCTGTAATTTTTTTTCTGTAAAAATTACTCTCATAATCTAAAATTTTAATGTTCGACCACTTTATGTTGTTCCAATAAATATTTATGTAATTTTCAGTCCTGATGAAGTCATGTATCAAGCGGTAAAACGTTGATTTACTTCTACTTTTAATTGTAGATAATTTGTATTTTTATTTTATAAACATGAACTTAGACAATTCGGGTGATAAGTTTAAAATTGTGCTGCAAATCTTTTTAGTTATTGGTACGGCTCTGATGTTCCTTTTGGGTACAGCCTTGCATACCCGATATTAATTTTTATTTTAATTTCACCTTGATAGCGAATAATCTAATACCAAGGTTTTCTGAGGAAATTCTTGCAGAGATTTCCTGGACCTCTTTTTTGTTCAGGAGAAGTAGAATATTTACCCTAAATTTTGAAAAAGAACTAAATGAGAAACGATTTCAACTTTTTGATAATTTAAGTTCAAACTGTTTGCATACCTTACAAGATATTAATGTAATATCGTTTTATTTCAAGAATGTCATCATGATGTTGTGCAAATTGTGAAAAGTTGTTTAGATAATAATATTGTATGTATTGCTTTCGGTGGTGGTACATCTGTTAGTGGAGCAGCAAATTGTCCTGTTCATGAAACTAGAAGTATCCTCTGCTTGGATTCTTCTCTTATGAATAGAATATTATGGATAGATGCAGATAATTTATTAGCTTGTTGTGAAGCTGGAATAATCGGACAAGATTTGGAAAGAGAATTGAGAAAAAATAATTTCACTTCTGGACATGAACCTGATTCTTATGAATTTTCTAGGTAAAGTATTTTTGAATTTCCTTTCTTTGCTTTTATATATCGATAAAAATTTCGAAGTTAATTTTTCAAAATCAAATTTTACAAATGATGTATTCTTTGAAATATTATTAGAAGATTATTTAAATCTTCCTGGACGATTTATCACTTGTCCGAGCGAGTGAATTTTAAGTTTCTAAAAAAAAAGGTGTGAATATGATATTTGTGCATTAGAGATATTGTAACACAAACTTCAAGATTTTCTGTGTGAAGTTATGTCAGCGATAAAAAAAGAGATACGATTTTTAAGCTTAGGTTTTACTCCAATAGCTTAAGGTTTGTGTTTTGATTAAATAGAGAATTTACGATTGTTCTGTACGTACTAAAGCGCTACGATTGTTGTATAAGTACTAAAGACTTCTTTGTATAATTGGGAAGAAAAAAAGTACAAGAGTCAAACTTACTGGTGTACGTGGTGGCCCCCTGTAATGCCCGAGTTAAACTGAGTCTCGTGTGACGTTACTTTAAATATTGAATTAGATTTAGCTATTCAACTAGGTTTAGTGAACTTAACCAAAAATTAGGCAATTAGCGCTAGTATAAAGATCGCGATTTTACGCACTCGATTAATGTGACGAGACTGAATTTTAGCCTCTCCTGGACCCATATTAATCCATTAACGACCAAAATGCTTGATTTTTTTGTTGGTTTTCGCAACGATTTTTTTGTATGCCTTTTAAGAAACTGAGCTCAAAATTTTGATTTTTGACGTAATAAAAAAGTTATAGTTACTTAAACAAAAAAAACGTAAAAATTTTTGCAAAAAATCAAGTTTTAAATTTTTTTTCGCCATGATAACGTTAAGGAATCATGATATAAATAAAATCAGGGGTGATCACGACTATCAAAGTATCTCAGGGAATTTTTATGGAATTTTTGAACCACTTTTCAAATTTTTGTTTTGTGCACTTTTTCTCTAAACTTAATAGTTTTCGAGTAAAAAATCAGTTATGTTTTATTTGAAAATGAGTTATTTCTTGTTTGAAGAAATATTAACCTATTAATAGGTTAATACCTGACTTGCACAATAGACGTAAGAGAGCGGACAAGGGGCACTCGTGGCATGCTAAATTTATTGAATTTACTTAATAACTATTACAGTGAACATATCGATCAAATTAAAATTACACAGGCACACAAAAAAAAGTTTAGTACTAGAGACCAGACCCAGAGGAATTAATGTTTTTGGGGTCGCTGAATCTGAATCCGGCGTCGGTTTTACACCATCAGATCGATTTAAGGTCATTTGAAGGTCATTTAAATTTCAAATCATGAAAAAAGGTTTGAAAATCTGAAACTATCCCTATATAGATTTACGAGGATGCTGAATTCAAATCTGAAGTCAGATGACCTCGACGACCTTACTTTCAAGGTCATTTGAAGGTCTAACTTAGAGAATTCCATATAAAAATCCGAAAAAATCACATATATGTTTTGAGGGTCGCTTAATCTGAATCAAAGTTTATTTGGACTATACCTGGTCATTTCAAGGTCATTTCAAGGTCAAGTTAATTAAAAGAGGTCAAAAATTTATGATGTATTGCTAATTTTGCATGCTTTTTTACTTTTTTTCTTTTGTAACGCGCCTTTTTTTCTTTAAACGATCGGCGTGAAGGTTGCCGTTTGCGTTTAGTTCCTCTATGTTAGCCCCCCTCCCATCAGCAGGACATAAATCTGGATTTACAAAGTACCGATGTTTTAAGTTCTTATGGGACAGCAGAGATCGTACATAGGGATAGTTTCAGATTTTTTAATCTTTTTTTCATGATTTGACCTTTAATGACCTTAAAATAACCTTAAATCGATATGATAGTGAAAAATTGACGCTGGATTCGGATTCAGCTACTCCAAAAACATAAAACCACTTGGTCTGGTCTCTAGTTCTGAAAAAATTTTTTGTGTGCCTGTGTAATGGATCCCTGAGTGAGCATGAATGAGAAATGAAATGATTTTGACTGGCTACTCTGTAGCTTTTGATCGGTATAAGTGGATCGTGACAACGGATTAAAAGTAATTCTAAAGTAGTTTCGTCCCATAGGTCATAAAAAGGTATGTAAGGGTTAGTCAGTAAAAGTATGGCTCGATCACGAGGGTTGCAACAGACAGTTGAACTTTTTTTCTAGTTGATGCAGATTACTTACTATCTATTGTAAAAAAGTGATAAAACGTTTCAAAAACTAGTTTGAATTAGTAGACTTCTCAATAAATCACGCAAATTACGGAAAAAATTAGAAATTTAGAATTCTGAAAAATATTTTCAAAAGCTAGGGATATTTCTTCATTCAAGAGTATTCTCCACAAAAAATAAAAAAATATTACAATATTTTTTCTCCAAATTTAAGCTTCTTTTTAGCTTTACGCCATAATTTCTTGACAAGCAAGTCATATTTGATGAAACTTTGAGGAAATCCAGCAAATAATATAGGACAATTATTCTAACTTATTGGCTACGATAATTTTAATACACTTTTCAGAAAAATAAAAAATAATTCATTTACAGCTTTGGTGGATGGGTTGCAACAAAAGCTAGTGGAATGAAAAAAAATATTTATGGGAATATTGAAGATTTGGTTATTAAAATTCGCATGGTTACTGGAAGAAAAGAAAAATTAGAAATGACCTTAGAACAAAATAGTCAATCTCCTCGCATATCTTGTGGACCCGATTTCAAACACCTCATCATCGGAAGTGAAGGAACTTTGGGTATCATCACTGAAATAATTTTTAAAATAAGGCCTATTCCTGCTGTCACAAAATATGGAAGTATAATTTTTCCTGATTTTGAAAAAGGTGTTGACGCGCTAAGAGAGGTAATATTCCAAACTATCATTCATTAAAAATAGAACAATTCAGTATTTCCTGATTGAATAACGATTAAATTCTGATTCAATTAAAATTAAAGTCAATTTCTTACCTTTTTACGCGCCCCGAAATATCAATTAATTTATAAAGATCAATTCGGTAGTAGACGCATTAACGCCCAGAATAACGAAGTTTCAAGAGTTTTTTGTTTACAAATCTTTTCTCTAAACTTAATTGTATTTCGAGTAAAAAATCATACAATCTTACCTATACATTAATTTTTCTTGCTTAATCATAATCATGAACATTTGACTTCATGCCAGTTGATGTTTTGCAGAAATTTTTATGGTTGTTTTTTATTTAAACAACCATAGCGTTTCAACTAAGCATTGAATCTTTAAATATAAGCCCAGATTTCAAAAAGGGGCTTAAATTTTACGTCAAGTAATGTATGTGCAAAGTCTTTTCAAGATCCTAAACATGGAAAAAAATCGAATTTTCAAGCGAGGAAAAATTTTGTTATTCTAAGCATTATTTGATATTTATTTATTTATGTTCTCCTCCAGTTCGCGAAGTTCCAATTTACTCCTGCGAAACATGGTGGATAAAGGAATAAAACATGCTGAAAAACAAAATTTTAATTATCTATAGTTGTATAAAATCTCTGCTAGCTAGGCAGCTGTATTTAAACCTATAGATTTCCTCATTCTAAAAAAACTTTATTTCTGATATTTTAGAAAATAAATTCCTCGTAAGTGGAAAGATAAAAAATGGTTTATGCTGTTTCAATTTGAATAGTTATTCGACTATTATACTTGATTTTTTAAATTGAAAGATCCGCATAATTAATAATTTTTTAATTGAATAGTTTCTTTATATTTTATAACTTCTGAATATTTGATTATATTATCGTAAATTAATTGAATCATTAATATTAATCAGGTTGCAAAAGAACGATGCCAGCCTGCAAGTATTCGATTAATGGATAATGAACAATTTAAATTTGGTCAAACTCTACAACCAGTTATGAATTGGAAAAATAGTATTATGAATTCTATTAAACATTCTTATATTTCATACGTTAAACAGTTCAAATGGGAAGATTTATGTGTAGCAACTCTTCTTTTTGAGGCAAAAACCGAATCAGATATCAACACTCAAGAGCTCAAAATTACTAAAATAAGTAAGTGCTTCGGAGGTATTCCTGCTGGAGAGTCAAATGGTAAACGAGGTTATGTTTTAACTTTTGTTATTGCTTACATTAGAGATCTCGGTCTTAAGTATCAAATATTAGCTGAAAGTTTCGAGACATCAGTTCCTTGGAATCGAGCCTCAGCTTTGTGTCAAAATGTGAAAACTAAAGTTAAAAATAAATGTCATGAATATGGAATTAATCACTTCCTTATTTCTTGTCGACTAACTCAAACATATGATTCTGGTTGCTGCATTTATTTTTATATGGGATTTAATTGCAAAATGATTGAAAATCCTATTTATATTTACGAAGTTATAGAAGAATCAGCAAGAGAAGAAATTCTTGCTTCTGGTGGTAGTATTTCTCATCATCATGGAATAGGGAAAATGAGAGCTAAATTTTATCCAAATACAGTTGGAAAAACTGGTCTACAATTATATAAAGCCATGAAAAATTATCTGGATCCAAGTAACGTATTTGCAGTTGGAAACATCGATTCAAGAAGTGTTTCGAAGTTATAGTTAATTTAATTTATTAAAAAGCATGTTTCCTGATACTTTACCAAATTGAACAATATAAGAAACATGTTTGCTACAATTTTTTTCCAATAAAATTGATACACATAGTCAAAATACAAAAAATATATGGAAAAAAAATGACTAAGAATTTTCTCTATTTTATTGAAAGTATTTTTTTTTGCTGCTTTATTCTTTTTGGCTTGGTTAAAAGTAATAACTCTGATTTGTACGCTTATATTTTACTCATTAATAATTTATGTAGAGAAGTAGTAAGAATATTGAGAACCAAAAACTTAAAAGATGTAGTTTTAAAGTATCATTTTTTTTATTATGGCTTTGTTTTGACGACGATTCATTTTCTTTTATAAGCAAGAAAAGCTGAATTAAATCAGTTACAACATCCTTATTAAAAATACCTAAAATAAATAAGGCAATATGCCTTTTGCCTAAACATTTTACCTTAAAAATTTAGGAAGTTCCTATAATTTGAAAGTCAATTCGGGGTTTGTCGGTGATATTCTAAAAATATAAAAATACTTGGGGGAGCTCTGCTCGCCAACCCTGCATTAAAACCAATAAACGAAATTAAAAATAAACAAAATAAAAATATTGATATAAAGGACTTGATAGTACTTTTAGAAATTATATATGTATGTAAATTTTCCTATATTTATTTCACAATGTTATGTATTTGTTACAATAAACTTTTAATTTCTGGCTGTTCACAAAATTTAATAAGTTGTCCTTATCATTTTTCAGCAGTGCATATAAGTTTTTAGTATAATTTTGTGGTGTCAAAAATTGTGGCAAGATTTGCCTTCCCATGTATCAATATAAACTCACGTGCTTCACCTCGATTTCCCAGAGTGGAAAGTTCAACTCTATGCTTTCGTGAAGTGCTCCGATTTTCTCACACTCGGCTGCTTGCAAAATGTCGAAGACGTGTAATTATGAATTATGACACGCGAGTGTGATAGGAGCGACGCGGTGCCAGAATGTGCGACTTATGCCCCAAAAAAGCGTGCCATCAATGTTAACTTATGCCACACAGTGCTATAAATTAATATAACTTTAAGCGCGGAAAATAAACAGTTAATATTATTATTTACCCTGGGACTGCTCATCGTGAAGTCATCAAAAATATAAGTGTACACGACCGTAATTGAAACAACTTTTAACAATAAATTTATTAAATACTTACTTTTTACGTACTTTAAGAGTAGTCAGTGTGAAAAGAAGAAAATACTAAAAATTGTAAAATATACCACACATACCATGTTTTTATTGAGAGACCCGCCCATGCACGCATCCATTATTACGTACGCTCTACCTTCGCAGAAGTTTGGGAATATTATCTTTTTCGAAGACATCCAAAATATGCACATGAAAAAAAGCGCAGTGACGAGCTTTTAATTTCAAGTCTTATATTTTAATTAGTGACATCATACTCGACCTCGCATTAATACCTCGAATAAATAATGATGTCTTCCCGGTAAGGTACGGCATTTGTAGTTCGAAGAGGCTCGAAGATTAATCAATTGTGACGATGTGCAATAGGCGATATTCGAGCCGTGCAAGCGACGCGTCATAGACGCGTGAAATTCGGAGTATTCGTGTAAATGTGTGAGAGAGTCGTGACGATTGTAGCCGATATCACGGTGGCCTCTCGCAAGTGCAGTACCACGCGACTATGCGAGCGGCCCGTGCCCGGCTACACGTGGCGAATTTAGAGCGAGGATCGGTGTACGCACGTGTGTGCAGATGACCATGATTCGAGTTTGAGCAGTGATAGAGTGAGGACCAGAGTAACTTGTTAGCTGCCTTCGATACAGTGCAGAGTTCCGTAACATTAGCCTCGCGTGTCTTTGTAATTTTTGAGTACGTTGGAGAGTTTTACTACGGTCTGTGGATAGAGAGAGGGAGTGTATTGAGGTGTGTGCGTGTGTGCATTTGTTGGTGTACTTGGTACTCTGGTCATCAAGTGTGAGTGCTGGCGATGACCGCAGAGCATCAAGCCTCCCCAACTACGCCTCGACGAATAAGCGCAAACGTCGGCCAGTCATCTGCTATACGGCTGTGGCAAAGCAGACTTGGAGATCTTCCTCGCAGCAACGTAAAACCCAGGTGACTTGCGTCATATCCATGTGGTCCTTAGCCTCAATTGCGAGGCAACAACGTGAATTATCTCGATTATTTCTTTGTGCCTCCGTACGAGCCCTAACGCGCTAACGCAGCTCGCGTACCCAATTCAATTGTGTGTGTGAATGTGTAGGAGCAGCGTGTTCCCAGAGTGTCGTATGAAAGCACGATAGAGACCGATTATTCTAATTTTAATAAAGTTTTTCTGTACAATCGTACATTTCGTGTGTAATCATTAAATTTTTCCTTTGTCATTTCTTCCTTTCTCTCACGTATGCATTTCGGTTGCCAGGTTTTTAGGTGCAGTGCTGTGCAGACTAATGGAGACCCCGCTCCATTACCTGTCGGCACCCCCTCTCGGAGGTGAGTCGTGCCCCGACCCAAAGTTTAACGAGTCTTTTTGCCCACCCCTTCCTTCTAGCTAGGTGGGACTCTGTTCGACGACGAACAATTGCTCGTCTGGCGCACCGTTTCACCGGCAAAGTCTACCAAATCAAGAGGAAGCCCATCTGTGCGGTAAACACAGGGAAGTCTATCGTGACATGACAATAAGACAAAACCTAGATTTGAAAATAATTAAATTATTAGAACAAAACGTAAAACATTGAAGTAACATAATTCAATTCGTAAAATTGAAATTTAGTTCAAGTGACAAGACAAAAAGTAAACGTGCCTATAAGTCGGTCTACGAACAATGAACATATGAGTTGGAGACTTAGTTTGGTAGTTGCATGCAGGCTAGAAAATTTTAAGGTCGATCGTGAGTATGGTGTGGATCGGGAAGCCTTAATTGCTGAAAAAAATCATGGGATGTTTTGACTTGATTAATCATATGATTTATCATATGATTTTTATCAGAAAGGGAAGCAAACCCTTATTTTCATATAATAACCATTGAAAAGAAAGTGCCAAAACATGATTTAGAGTCTGAATTTATTAATGTAATTGAAAATGAAGAAACTACTTTTGAAAATAACTAAAAAAATGTACATTTAGAGCACACCAATTTGAATAATTTAAAAGAGTTTGAAGTGAATTATAAAAGTAGTAAGCATGTAAATTCAGATATAACTATTATATGCTATATGATCATCAAGAAAATATCGATGCTAATCTTTTACAAAACGGTACAAATTCAGTCAGCTTGATGATTCAAATTCGAATTTGAATTCAATGAAATTAATAAATTCAGACTTTAAATTATATTTTGGCACTTCCTCTTCAATGGTTTTTATATTAAAATAAGGATTTGCTTCCCTTGCTGGGAAAAATCATATGATTAATCATGCCAAAACATCATATGATTTTCTTCATGATTTTTTTCAGCAGGATTGAGAACGGGAGTGGTGGTGCGAGTCGGTTCAAGTGTACGAGAGGGAAACCAGAGGATTTCACGGTGAAATAGACCAGCGACTTCCCATTTTCTCTACGGTAAACCATCAACTTAACTTCTAACCATCCGAAATAGTTAAAAGTCAACACGATCTATTATCTCGTGGATAAGACGTTGTTGCTTTCAAAATACTTATCCTGATCCCATTTCGAGATGTTTTTGGAAAAAAGTATTTACAGTGTACGTCATAGGCATGATTTACGAACACTTAACAATTCAGTTTCGCACGATAGAAGTCGGTTTATTGTGACGTTACCTTATAATCCATATTTCGTTAATTTCACCTTCGCTATTTTCAGCTGAAAATTGAACTGAATGTTCTTCAAATAACCATTTATAATGTATATAATTTATAGATAAATTCATTTTACTATACGCTCAAAAAATTGATTAAAATGCAGCTCGAAAACCATCGAACAAGACCCTACCCCCCTCCCCTTAAGAAAGTTCGCGTCAATTCTATTTATTCTATTGATAATAAGATTAATGATATTGTTGTATTAGGTTAGGATTCTATTAGCAATGACATGAGTTTGATTTTGAAAACGTTAGGATTTCGCACATGAAGAGCCACTGGTACACTAGACCCAATCTAATTTTGCCCGGTTCACAGAGTAGTGGAACGTGTATAAGCATTGGAATTCCGGCGTTCCAGCGGACAGAATTAGATTGGGTCTAGTGTATAAGAGACTAATCGCAGAAATGTTTTATAAAAATAAATCAGCGATTAACAAGAGAAAAGACACTGAATGTTTGAACGTTACTTACTGGAGTTTATTTTCATGCTTTGTAATTAATTCATGTAAAGTTATTTGGGTGAGGCTGAATAAATCATTACGGAAATAATAATTAGCTTAAATGAAGGAATGTAAGTTATATTGAAATTATAACTTATTATCAAATACAAATTAATGGCTTGGGGCCCCACTGTATGAGAAGCATGCAGACTCAATGATTCGATTGTCAGGGATGTGGGTCCATATGGATGGCAAAAACGAATTATATGTCGAGCATAGATATCACGACTATGCTAAGATAAAAGCTTAGCACAGTACGTCAAACCGGCATTCCTCAGGCTTTATTAGTAGTTTTCGCGTTTCCTTTAGTTTACGTTCGGCGCGCGCGCGTTGCCACGGAAATAACAATGTCGCGATAATTTTTTGTTCTAGTTCGATGGTCGATCGAGGATTTTCGAGTAAGTCTAGTTTATACCCTCGTACAGAAAAGGTGAATAAAAACTTTTAATTTTAATTGCTACTTTATTTCCTCATTTCACTAGTTCCAAGTGAGGAACATTTAGCGCGCGCGCGTGTGTGTGTATGAAAGTGTATGTATGTTAGTCGCAATCTATCAAGACATACGAGTTTCGGAGATATCGTTGTGTCGAGGAAAATATGGTATATTTCCCGTCACATTCTAGTGTTACGTCTAGCCCATAACAGACGGCCAGCGCATACAGCAGGCCGCTGTATAAACACGTGTAACCGCGTACATAAACACACCTTGGTATGAGTGTGCGTGCGCATAAGTAAGAGCGCACACATAGATACTCTGGCTTGGGTATGAGCACGCGTAAGCAAGACCACACACACAGGCCGGCTTGCGCGTGCAGGAGACATCCCTGCACAGCAGACATACTAAGTGCAGACACGCGCGCAAACTGAAGAGCGAAAACCATTATATCACGCAAGTAACTTTTTGGCCAAGGAACACGCATATTCGTAGAAAATCACATGCACACATATATCGCCTACAACTGCTCGAGTACAGGCTCTTAAGATAAGCTACGACCAAAGGAACGACAAGCGCGGGCACGGATTAAGAGGGCTCTATACCTTTCGCAAAACGCGTGATTGACTATGGCGGAGCGTGGCGGAAAACAATTCAAAGTTTATGATTGCAGGGATGTATATGCGATAAGCGCTCAAGTCAAAAAATGATCTATGAAAAATAACTCACAAGGATGAGTCCACTGATTAAGCAATAGTTCATACTTAAGTATTGCAATGGTATATTCGAATATGATTGTCACAGATAATTTTAATTGTAACTTATATGCTCAAAACTGTCAGGGACACTATTTACATTAAACGTGAAAGATGCTACGACCCTGAAAAGCACTAATTTACTTGTATCAATAATTTTTAGCGTGAGGACACTTTTTATGCGACTCATATATTTACTTTCGTTTCTGTAGGAAACAGTGGACTCATCGGAGTCAGTGACCGTAACCATTGATGTTCTGAAGAAGTGTACGCGACCCTAGTGCTGAAGCTCAATTGGTACCCTCTGAAAGTTACGATAGATAACCAAAAACACTATTCGCCAGAAAACGCAAAAGAAGAAAAAATTTAACACGTGAAGTATAGGAAAAGGGTTCACGGAAACAGCTGTATCTCAGGGCAAAATCTAAATTTTGGAATTTCGAAAAAAGTAATGGAAAGGGACGGAAAAATCCTACTCAATAAAGCAATAAAAAAATTTTCGAGTTTAAGGTGTATGTGTCCCCTTAAGTTGAAAAGAATTTTATTACAAAACTTTTGAGACAGCAAGGATCCGAATTGGTAAAAAATTGCATTCAAAATCATGCGGTCAATGACTTAGAAATCACAAGTCAATATACTTGTTTGATGGATGATTTTCAATAATAAGAGGAACAAGAGACATCTTTTTTGTTGTAAAAGGACCTATAAAAACATATTTTTACATCAGAAACAAAAAATTGTAATAGTAATCCTCAATTTTCATGTTTTTTATTTATAGGTATAAACACAGGTGTGTCCCCTTAACACGGTTGACCGAAACTGTTTGAAGTTTATCTCGAATTTTCAAAGTCACAGTCTTCGTGTCTCTCTTAACGACTTCATATGGACCAGTATACGGCGACTGCAGAGCTTTCAAAACATGCCTTCCTTTAAAATGACATGACTACAGTTCTTCAAATTTCTTGTACAAACACAACCGGGTTGCCATGCGCAGATGCAGGAACGGGCTTCAGATGCAACATAATTTTTCGCAAAGACGACAGAAGACATCGTGGATCGCATTGACTCGCTGTCGAAGAACCCAAGTCGAAAAATTCTCCTGGAAGACGGAATGCTTCTCCGTATACAAGTTCAGCTGAGGTCGTCTTCAAGTCGTCTTTGAAAGATGAACGAATACCCAACAATACGAGAGGCAAGAATAAACCAGTTTACCCTTGGTGCCATGATCGCAGCTTTTAGTTGACAGTGAAAACGCTCGACCATGCCATTGGATGATGGATGCCAACTTGATGTTAGGTTGTTCTTGACGCCGAAAAACTTCAAAAATTCTTGTAATAAGAAGTGAATTGAGCTCCTTGATCAGAAGTAATTACCCGAAGAAAACCCAACCGTGAGATCCAGCAAGTCAAAAGAGATTGAATGATCGTTTCTTTGCTATTATCTGTCATAGGATGCACTTCTGTCCATCGAGTAAAGCGATCTATGACCGTAAGACAATATCTGAATGACTGTGAAGATGGAAAAGGGCCAATTATCTCTATGTGAATGTGTGCAAAGCGGCCTGTTGGTTGCTAAAAAGTTCCAAGAGGAGATCGCACATATCTTGACACCTTTGATTTTTGACAATCTAGACAAGCTCGTGCCCAAGTGCGTCAATCTTTGTCGATGAACGGCCAAACCAAACGATCTTTGACTAACTTGACAGAGGATTTGACACCAGGATTGCTCAAATTGTGTAGTTGATTGAAAATATGACGACGATATACTGCGGGAACGAATGGTCGAGATTTACCAGTTGACGTGTCGCAGAAAATCTTGATCGCAGTACCGGGAACGAGTGTCTGCTCGAATCGAAGCGAAGATTCATTATTTTCAAGAAGCTTACGTAATTCTTCATCACTTTCTTGAGCTTTTGATAATACTGTAAAATTCAGAGGCTGTGTAATGGCCTTAATCCATGAGAGAGAATCAGCGACAACGTTCTCGGGGCCTTTAATGTACTGGATGTTAGTTGAGAATTCCGCAATAAATGAAATTTGATGTAATTGAATTGGCGGGAGCTTTTAGTGATTTTGTTGAAATGCATGAATTAACGGCTTGTGATTTGCGAAGATGGCGAAGGTCTGACTTTCCAAGATGTGACGAAAGTGTTGAATGGCAACATAAATAACGAAAATCTCTCTATAATATGCTGGCCAAGAGCTTTCTTTTGAAGTCATCTTCTTGGAGAAAAATGCCAGAGGTTCCCAGGTCTTGCTCTTATTAGTTGTTGTACACACGCTCCGACAGAATGGCTGGAAGCGTCGGTAAAGAGAGCGAGCTGTGCGTCTTTGCGTGGGCTCACAAGAAGCGTGGCAGTTGCTATGCAATTCTTGCATGAATCAAAAGCTTTTTCAAGCTCCGGGGTCCAAACAATTTCTTGCGATCCTTTCAATAATGGCTTGCTGATAGCATTATGTAACGGAGCTTTGTACAGGAAGCATGAGGAATGAATCGCCGATAGAAATTCAACATCCCCAAGAATCTGCGAAGATCGTGAGCAGTACGAAGTAAAGAGTTATCTCGAATGGCCTTGACGCGTTCTGGAGGTGATTGAATGCCTTTAGCAGAAATCAAGTTACCGATAAAAGTTACCTCTGCAACACCGAAAACAGATTTCTGAACGTTGATGACGAGCCCGTAATTTTGAATATGCTCGAAAATAATTCTGAGGTGATTTCTGTGTTCAGACCCAGAGCGAGAGTATATATAAGGATATCGTCCATGTACACAAAGCAGAAGTCCAATCCATCTTCGTCCATAAAATGTTGAAATGTTTGACCGGCATTTCGAAGTCCAAACGTCATGAATGGAAATTCGAAAAGTCCGAAAGGGGTGATGATTGCTATTTTTCATATCTCCTCCTCAGCTACAGGAATCTGTTGATATGCCTTCACGAGATCAATTTTTGAAAAGATTCAGCATCCGTCGATAAATGAAGTAGAATCGTGAATATGAAAAACAGGATAACGATCCAGTATAGTTTGAGCCCATTGGATCAAACTAAGCATAGGCAGGCTTCATTATTAAGTACCAGGAGGCCACAGAAAAATTTTCTGGACATTTGGTGACCCGCATCTCATGTGATCACGTGGTTAGTTAAACGCTCATTTTAACTAGGTTTGTTCTTGTGGTTCAGTTCAATAATTTTTTTTATGTTAAATGATAGTTTATAAAAAATTATTTTTTGTTTTATCCCCTAATGAAGTCAAAAAAATTCTCGTTGAAACGTTGGAATTAAAAATAAATGATTTTACAAGTCCTCTTGTCTAAAAACACACTAAGTATGTGTTTGTTATTGTAATATTACCTAAACTGATTGATTTCTGAATATTAGTAAAATTCATTTGAGTTATATGTTTAACAATTTGAAGTTTTCTTCAAATTTTTGTAAATAATATTTATAAGTATTGCATAACTTAAGATAATGGAATTTTTTTCATGTTATTTCAAATCATTACGACCATAATAACGCTAGCACTTCAGACAAAACATTGTCTTACGTATTTTATTCATGAACTTTCGCAACAACAAACTTTTCAAATTGTAATTTCTAACTTTTAATTTTTTACAATATTTACAATGATTTAAAATTTGTAAACAAAATTAACAACTCACGCTTTTCCTATTAAATTCCTATTCATTATACGGGACAAACAATAATTTCATATTCGAACATTAATGACACTGCTACAAATAAAAAATATAATAAAAACATTGTAAAGCCCAATCCTCTATTCATTCGCCATTTAAATGTAGCTATGCTGATAATGACGAAGAGAAGCATACAGAATAAAATTGAAATGCTGCAGACCATTCCAACAGAGTTAACTTCGACTGGCGTTCCATAAATCATTCCGTACAGAAACCATGGTACTGGCAGTCTAAAAAATTAATTAAGCAATTTATAATAACTTTAAAAATTATATTTGTATGATAATATTATTGATTTGATTTTAAAACATAGAATATTAAGTATATAATTCGAATAAATCAAATAACCAAAGCCATCCAACTCTTTTTACTTTAAACCTGCATGTTCAAGGATTAAATGAATTGTACCTTCTGGGTTGATTCCATTTAGTTCATCGGGCAATCAAAAATCAAAAAAATTATATACTTGCAAATAATTAATCGAAAATAAGGTTGTTTATACACATTCTAAAACAAAATTATTCATAGAAACCAGTGATATCAAGTTTTCACTATGAAAATATGAAATTACACACATTTCTCTTTTATTAAAATCTCTTAATAATAACGAACATTTTGCCGTTTAAAAACTGATTGCAACGGGTTACCGACATAATCCCCTGCGACAAAGTCTCCGCTAGGATAAAATCTCCGCAGGGCAAAATCTCTGACACACAAAATATCACAAAATAACTCAAAATAAGTCATAAAGTAATATTTAAAGATACCTATAAAACATAAAACAATTTTTTTAAACGTGGCGGAGATTTTGTCGTGCTTTGGAATGCAACATGTATTGTGAGCATATAAAGCTATTACTCTGGTAAAATTTAGTTGGACATAAACAATTTCATTTTATTTATTTCTTTTTTGTTTTGATTGCATTCATATTAAAAAAAATTTCCACGACTGTACAACCAATGAAAAACATAAAAGTGCTTACATATTTTGAAATAACTCTCCGATAAATTGCTACCCAAAATGTATAGGTACGTGCCGAAAAAACTTGAACGATATATATTATGTATGAGTTCAAATCAATATCGAGTTACCAGTAGTATTTGAGTGCAACACTAAAGTTAATGAAAAAATTGATTGTTTAAACGCGTCCATGAACTATAGTAATAAGCTTATCAAAATCTAACATACATCATTGCAAAGTACTCTTTTCAATGAGTATTTTAGAAAAATAGAACTCTCTACGATACTACTTTACGATACTACTCTACGATTTTGGCACCCTGGAGGTCGTTTTCAAAGTACCATTTAAAGTATGTAAATTCCCTGATTTAGCTGAAAATGACTCGAATTTTTGGGCATTTTGCGTACACAAACGGTACTACTGGCAAAACAAACTACAGTTTGCAAAAATTACTCGTTGATAATCTTATTACTATAGTCCATGGACACGTTTAAACAATGAATTTTTTCATCAACTTTTAGTGTTGCACTCAAATACTATGCTAACTCGATATTGACTCAAACCTATACATAATATGTATGGATTTAAAGAAAACAAAATTTACAAGAAATCGAAAACAATTCGTCTCGATACGATGAATATAGATCAAGATAAAAGCATTTAAAAATTTACAAAATATCGATGAAATTTTGTGTTGTGATGATTTTGTTGAGTAGTGTATATTGGGACGGAGATTTAAATACTTATACTGGTTTTATTAGTTTCAAAACCTTACGGTAATAACTTTTTAAGTAATAAAAAAGAATATGTGAGATACGTACAAAAAGATGGGCAAACGCTTGCGGAAATTAGTGAAAAATTCAGTTATACATGCAGTATCGAAATCTGTCAAAAAAAAAAAAAAAAATGGAAAGAAAATTTATTTCTGAAAAAGGTAAATTAACCGGAAAGGTGATTGATAAGTTAAGCTTTTTAGCTCATCAATATTGGGTATGAAAGAAATGTTGCGAACCCCCGGGGACGAGGCTTCCAAATATGGTCTGCAGTTCAACGCGGCCAAGTGCATCGCGATGTCACCCTTATAAAAATTTCCTATAGGATCCCGCGAAATTCCTACTGGAATCCTATAGGACTCCTGTAGGAATTTCGCGAAATCCTATAGGAAATTTTTATAAGGGCAATCTTGATTTCCAGTAAGCGGAAGACATATAAAGTGTCGACTGCTGAAAGCTTTCAGATTGGCGGAGGGCCTATTCGTCAGCTTGGCCCTACCGAGCACTTTAGATACCTTGGGGTGCATTTTTCTCCCCTTGGTATCCGGAAGCCCGGGGGTACTTTAGTTCGGGAGTTGGCTAACATCGCCTCGGCTCCTCTAAAGCCCCAGCAGTGTTTAAAGATCTTACGCTGCTTCCTCGTGCCGCGATTTTACCACCAGTTAGTCTTGTCTAGATGCCATCTTCAAACTCTTAAGAGTCTTGACCGACAAGTACGCGCTGCGGTTCGCAAGTGGTTACGGCTACCATAAGATGTTCCCATTGGATACTTCCACGCGCGGTGTTTAGACGGGGGACTCGGAATTCCATCTTTCCGAACAGCTATTCCGGCCTTGGTTCATTCAAGGCTTTCGGATATGGCTGAGTCTTCCTGTGCTGCCGTTAGAGGTGTCTTTTGTCATCGATCGGTACAGGCTTCGATCCGATGGGCCGAAACGGCGCTGTCCTTTCATGGGCGGCCCCTTTTCGGCCAGGAGGCTCGTAGCAAGTACTGGGCTTCGCTACTTCATCAAGCGAATGATGGCAAGGAACTCTCCGAGTGTGCTCGTGTTCGTGCGAGCCACTCGTGGGTAGACCGTAACAGCGCGGCCCTCTCCGGACGAGACTACGTACAATTCCATCACGTTCGGGTCAATACTCTCCCAACTCGCGTTTGAACATCACGCGGCAGACGCGTAGTCGGTGGCCCGCCTATCGAGTGTCGAGCGGGCTGTGGTACTAATGAAACCGCAGCTCACGTCATTCAGGGCTGTCACCGCACTCATGAAGGCCGAATACTGCGACACGATGCAATTTGCCGTATCGCAGTCAGTAGCCTCCGGCAGTTGGGATGGAGTGTCCGGCAGGAGCCGCACTTTCATACCAGAGAAGGCTTGCGGAAGCCAGATATCGTCGCTGTAAAGGATCAGGTTGTCAAGGTGATCGATGCGCAAGTCATCAGCGCTTCATCGTCCCTTGACGACTCGCACCGTCGGAAAGTCGCCAAATATGATACCCCATAGATGATGATCAGGTCGCCAGTGAGTATGGGGTCGAGAACGATAACATCTCGTTCTCTTCGATCACGATCTCCTGGCGGGGTATCTGGTCCGCTGCTTCCGCCGCGAGTCTGTGCGAACTCGGATTGAGCAAATGTTTGGATTCCATCACGTTTAGAGCTGTCCGTGGTTCGTACATGAATTGGCTCCGGTGGAATAAAATGACCACGCACATCAGTGGTTATACAGGTATTAACCCTGCAGGTCGAAGAGAAGGCATAGGGTAGCCTTGACATCATCTTGCGCACATCTTTTGGAGAACGTGGTCTCCCACCATCTAAGACGGCAACACTAAATAAAGCCGCGTCCGAGCACTTCCATCGCTCGGGCAGATAGAGTTTTAGTGGGTATTCCATCACCGACGCAAATCGGTTGAGGGTGAGTCCCACACACGGGGAGGTTCGGGGTCGATTTCAACAAACCTCCTTACGGTGCGTAACGCATTTCTCTATCTATAAAAAAAAATGTACTATGGCTTGGCTATTCGTCGAAATAACGATTCTGTAGAGAAAATGAAAAATGCCATTTGATCAACTTATTACTACTGATGATAGTCCAAAACATCAAAAATGTCAAAAAGCTGCAATCAAAGGCGAACTAAAATTATTTAAACATAGTTATGCCGCTCTTTCTACGTATGTTTTAAATTCAATAAAACCCATGTATGAGAACTTGATTAAAGGTGCACTTTTAGAGCGATGTGTCTGAGGGTTCACGCATAATAATAATGAAAGTTTGAATCAAATAATCTAGAAAATTACCCTGAAAATTTTAAGTGATACTTCAAATATTGCGGAAATTGCAGAAAACGTAGCAGCGTGTTTTTTTAATGAAGGATCATTTGCTTTACTGGTTTTTTGGGAAGAGATGTGTATCAGTCTAGGATCAAGTACTCACGAGTGGGCGCGCTTATAGGACGTGCATCGGATCACTAGGGCAGACAAAAAACCTGCAGAAGGAACTAAAGAGGTAGAATTATCAGTAGATAAACCAAGAAAAATGCAGAAGATATTCTAGAACATAGCAATTATTTCTATTGCCCCGAAATTGATGATTCTATGTAAGAATGTATAAAAAATATGTATGGGCTATGTCACGTTAACCATGATAGTAAAAAAAAATGAAATTGAAACAAAGCATGCACGCTTGAAGATTACATTGACAATGAAAATCTTGAAATTTTCAGCCGTCTAGTTCCATCCCTCTTGGATCTTCAAGGTCTCAAGTTGGAATTTGATTTTTCAAATTTTATTCTGATTTCCTAGGGTGAATATGAAAAAATTGTTAAAACATGATTTTCAATCTAAAATTTGATGACAAACTCAAATTTGTTGTCAAAAGTCATAATTATAATTTTAAAAGCTATTAGTAATGTAATAAAGCGTATATGTCAAAAAATAAATGTGTTTGTCTCCAGCGGGTAGACCAATATTGTAATATGTTCTTCGATACTTCAAAATACAACTTATTATGAAGTTGAGTGATGGTTGAAACAATAGAAATCATTTGAGAGCATATTAGAGGTCAAAAACAACATTGAATGAAAAAACAAAAACTATGCTTTTTAACCAGAACTCTTTGATTTTTTGATTTCAGATGATCGAGTGACGAGTTATGATGAATATGAATAAAGCCCCTATTTAACCTAATATTAAGCTCATCTAAAAAAATTTATTTTTGAACTGTGGTATCCTTCAAATGACCTTGAAAAAAATACATATTCGAACGTGAAATTTTGCGCTCTTTTCAAATCCTAAATGGAAAATGGGACTCGCCGTGTTGAAAATCGATTTTAGTTTGCTGTAGCGTAGAGCTTACTTTCAAGGTCAAATTCAAGGTCACTGTTGAATTCGTCGAAAAATACGTTGGATATGGGGTTTTTGATTTAATTTTAATGCTTACTTTACGATAATTCCAGAGATGTCCAAATAGTTTCGCCGCCCTTTTTGTAATGTGTTTTGCCTATAGATATAAAGACTAAAATATCGGATATCAGGAGTCTCGTTCTCGGCTATGGAGGCAAAAACCCAACCTACATAATTTCAAACTATATGAGGTTGACTACTTTCCCATAAAATTTCAAAGAGATTAATTTTACTAGAAAAAAGTTAC
Source organism: Trichogramma pretiosum (assembly GCF_000599845.2). NCBI lineage: Eukaryota > Metazoa > Arthropoda > Insecta > Hymenoptera > Trichogrammatidae > Trichogramma > Trichogramma pretiosum. Next base: position 38,100 of record NW_019641641.1, on the reverse strand, counting down.
TGTTTATTAAAATCGAATGCGATGACACAGAGATCGATAGCTTAATCTAATCGTCTTCTTCGTCTATTTAAAAAAAGCTAAAAACGACAGTTTTGTGAGGGCTTTTTTTCACATACTCAAATAACATATTAAATTTTGGGGGAGATCCGAGAACCTCCCACACAAAAGTGGTACATATATAAAAATACCAAACGCTGCTAAAGATGTTTCACATCAAAAACTGCTCAATAATATGTAATGGCATGCACCTCCAGTAGGGTACGTCTATTCAGGATGATTTTCGTAGATACCTGTAAACAGGTGAATCAACAGGGAACTTTCCGAATGTTAATGTGTATTATACAATCGTGTAATAACAATAATTAGGCTTTCATTGAAAAGAGCGCCAGTCACAGATGGGACGCCTAAATCTTGAATATTTACAGAAAATACAAAGTTACATTAGCTAAATAGATAATGATTAATTAATTATTAGTTCCCGAATAACCGTTACAGTTCAATAATACAGCTTCGTGCCACCTTGGCTAGGCTATACGTAGACGATGACGGGTCGTAGAAACAGGGTTAAGATTCGGATGATGATCAAAAGAGATAGAGCCAAATAACTACAATAATAGTGGCGCAATGCGTAGCGATAAAGCAACGGTGATTTACAGTTAGATTCTCGCAATGGTTGACTAGTTGGGCCATGTCCGGATCTTACACAGCGCGGGCAGATGAGTAAGGCCAGCCAAGTCCTCTCCAAGAACAGCTCACACTCGGAATCGCGGGGATTGGATAATCGACCTTCCAGTCACTCGTGCCAACACAGAGTGATCAGTCCAACGCTCACTTGCATCCTTTAAATTACACTCAGCTCAATCTTCACCGATGCTGTCCTCTGTTTTCTCTCGCTTACACGAGTATTGCAATTTCGCTCGCTGTGCACGTGACACACACATTTCGACCCGCTTAAATAACACATGAGTACGCCGATCTCATTTCAGGCTCCTGAATGATTCTCTCTCGTTACTAGGGACGTTTCTAGGATGAGGTGGAGGAAGGGTTATAGTCGGAACCTGTATTGATCAACGTAACTTTGTTGTATTTCAATACAACTACAGTTGTAGCAATTTACTACTACGGTCGTGCTACGCTCTCAACGTGCATGTGTGTTGTGACATGAGCTTAATTCGCCGAGTTAAAATGGCCACGCACGCATGGCCCTATTGTTGTGGCGAATGTTTACATCTAGAGATCGTACAATAGATGTACAAAATGTTTGGAAGCAGTGCATATTTTTTCTCAAAAGAGCAAAGTAAATGCAAACTAACTCATAAGGGTAATTAGAAAAAAAGAAGGTTTCAAGTATAGTTCATTAACAGTAATCATAGTTGCAATTTTGGCATAAAAAAATATTTTCTTCGCCAGCTTTGTGCATATTTTGGACAGAAGAGGATAAATATTATTTCACTTACACTAAAGTATTAATGATTATTTTATAGTTTAATACTAGTCTAACTTTTACTAACTACCCTGGTGATTATCGATGTTAGAACTGATGTTGATTTCGCATACAATATAAAATCAACATCAGAATCTAGATTAGATTTGATGACAGTTCTGAAGCAAGAAAAAAATTGAGTTTAAATAATAAAAAATAAATTATAAATGAAAATACCTTGGAAATAATTGATGACACATTACATAACAATTTTTTTCAATGATGAAAAGTTTAAATTTTTCTCCACAAAAGTGGATTTGAACAGGTGATCAGTCGATTACAAGTCCTGCTCCTTACCATTTGAACAAGGAGAAGGGAAACAATTCACAATCTCGTTAAAAAACCAAGGCACATCTGACCCGAATGTTAGAACCTTGCAAGGATTCCTGTGATGATAACTACCGATGCAACCCGTGAGCTGACAAAAGGAGATGCTGGGTGGAGAAACTATCCGATGCTGCAGGTTATCGTGACCCAAACCATCTTTGGCTCTCGCTATCGGCCAGGTGGGTGGCCGATTCTTAGCCGAAATCAGTCAATCAGCTTGGCGAATTCATCGCATTGCGCGATGCTTACCAGACACTCTCCAGAGAGCTAACCACTTTCGTTCGGGATCGGAAGCTCAAGACAGTGGAGGTAAGCTAGCGTTGTGTGTATGATGACCCGGTCTAGTATCACTTTGAGTCATGTTTTGGAACCATCCCAGCTGCCTTCGTAGACGGGGGATCTAGATGGGTTGGGCATATACCTGGACGAAAAAAATAACTATAGCTTGGATCTCAAATCTCTCATCTGCAATCAAATATCAACAGATCTGGAGTCTCTGAGATCAGAGCTTACCGGCAACACCGCTGATTGTTTGACTCGTCTCGATAGAATCTTTGAACAGATGACAGAGTTTATAAAGGGTAGGCATAACCTCCATAATTATATAAAATTGTTACGGCAGTATACGGCTGTACCCTTTCCTGTGACGCTGCTTCAAACAAATAAAAAATTCCGGAACAAATGAATAATTCACACAATTTTTCACTTGTCACTCAGATCGTCACAGAAGTTAAAATTTATTGAAAACAAAAAAAATAAAATAAGTATAATAATACATATCAACGTTTCGCTGCTTTGGTACTCAGCCTCATCAGGACTGCATGAATTTTTTTTTGTTTTAAATAAATTTTAACTTCTGTGACAATCTGAGTGACAAGTGAAGAATTGTGTGAATTATTTACTTGTTTCGAAATTTTTTATTTGGTTGACGCAGCGTCATAGGAGAGGGTACAGCCTTATGCTGCCGTAACAATTTTATATAATAGTTCACGAAGGCATAAGTAAAATTTTATTATGATAACTTCTATAAGCCACTCGTAAAATGATAAGGAAGGTCAAGGCGATTTTCACGGTATACCATAACTTCCTTAATAACGTCTTGAAAATTTCTCACCCGAAAAGAATTGGAAGAACGACCTAGACTTCACCGTTACTAACGTTGGCAAGTAACCCAAGTAACCCAAATAGAAATCACAGGTAAAGTAGCAGGGTAAAGCCCACAATGCTCAATTGTTAGATCCCAAGACGGCTAGCACCACGGTGCCTGTCTAAAACCAGGGCAGCTGATGCCATAAATATCGACGGTGGCGAGTGGCAAAAAGCCCAGACAAGGCAGCAAAGGAGCAAAGACCCACGCTCGAAAGCATAAGAAAGCAGCACTCGAATGCCCCCGCCTTGATGTAGCGATAATAGGGGCCAAATACCCTACTCCTACGCCGTTTTTCTCAAGCGTCTAAGGACCGAGCGGAACTTGCAAAATCCGGTTGGCACCAAAATCAACAAGATCAGACGTAGTGCTACTGGGGATCTCCTACTATAACTTAAGAAGGCTTTGGGCAACACCCAGGAAATATGTCAAACATTTGACGAAGCACTGTGTGAGTTGGCTACTACAAGCGCTCGCCCTCGAACCAGCCTCATCGAGATCAGAGACCTCGACGAGGTCGCCATAGTAGATAAGCTTTGCTCAGCTCTACTTAAAGGCTTATATATACCTTAAATTCAAAATTTTTTTCATTCAATTTTTGAATAGGATTTTTCCGTCCCTTTCCATTGCATTTTTCGACATTCCAAAATTTTAATTTGCACTGAGATACAGCTGTTTCCGTGAGCCTTTTTGCTATACTTACATACTTCTACACCCGATGAGATCAAACTAAGTACAGGGAACTTCAGTATGGGGTACCAGGAGAACCCAAACAAATTTTGGAGCAAATCCATGACCCGGAGGTGGGGTGGTCTTCTTGTTAGTACATAATCATATCACTGAAACTTTCAATTTGGTTTTCGAAGACTGAATTTGCATTATTATAGAGTATTCAAAAGCTAAAATGATAAATCATCTGACTTATCACATGATTAATCATCTGATTTATCATCTAGCGAGCACTTGAGATCAGAGAGTGCGATGCCCATTTTCACTGATGGCAGTAAGATCAAGGACGCGACAAGCGTTGGTTACGGAATTTTCTGCCCGGTAACTGGGCATAGAGCGTCCGGAAGCTTGAACCCGCATTGCTCTATTTTCACGGCTGAGTGCCACGCAATTATCGAAGCTCTCGACTACATTGAGGGGCGGGACGACTCCAAATCGATAATCGTCTCCGACTCTCTCAGCGCATTGCTCAGCATACAAACACCGAAATTAGGCGCCAAAACATCAACGCTAATCCTCAACATCAGAGAGCGCTTGGCAAGGTATGCAGCCGAGAACCCGAGCAGGGAGGTGAAGCTGCTGTGGATTCCGGCACACATGGGCATCGTGGGCAATGAGGTGGTGGACGCCGTGGCCAAGGAGGCTACTCGGGAACAGCCCCTACAGTCGGCTCTGGTCCCTTTTTCGGATTTATCGGAAAGCTTTGCACGCACGGCCAAAAATAACAGCAACGGAAAGAACGAGGCGGATGGACAACATAAAGGAAGACAATACTTCGCGTATTTCCATAGCACTCGCTCGACCCCATGGTTCTCCGGGATGAAGCTATCCCGACAGCACATCGTCACTATAAATAGAATGCGAGCCAACCACACCAGCCTAGCTGAGTCACTTGAGAGAAAGAACATCATCTCAGACTCACGCTGCAGGTGTGGTCGCGAAGACGAAAACGTGAATCACGTTCTTTGGAACTGCCGGCTCTATGATAAACAGAGAAAGGAAATGCTCGGGAAATTGAAAAATATCAAGGTACACCCTCCACTGAACGTGGAATGTATCATTGCTCGCCCCAATATAAAGGCGTGCCTGATACTCTGCGAGTTTTTCGGCGTATGTGGACTGCGAGTCTGATAAGCGAGAAAACATTTGTAAAATTAAGGTTATAATTTGTAAAATATTTGTTCTATTTTCTAATTTTGTAATTTTCCAGTTATAATTGTTAAATAAAGTAAGTGCAGATGCCTTGCCAGGTAAAAGCACTTTAATATAATAAAAAAAAAAAAAAGATTTATCATCTGACTTTTTTTGATAGGGTCATCACCTCCTCTCACTTCGTATCCTAAAAAGTTAACAACGATGAACGGAGCCTTCATCGCGACCCCGTGACAACACAATTAAATGAATATTGTTGCTTACTATTACGAACCTGATTCTAACTAATTTTAACTAATAAGCTTTTTTAACATAATTTTCATATAATTTTTTATTAAAATAACAAAACTTACCCAACTGTAACATCAAAAATGTTACTGCCCACTGAACTAGATATCGCCATATCACCAAATCCCTTTCTTGCTACAATAACGCTAGTAATTAAGTCGGGAATACTTGTGCCAGCTGCTAAAAATGTAAGCCCCATTACTTCTGGGGGAATTTTTACTGTGTCACCAGCTATGTTGGCCCACCAAACCATTAGATATGAGTAAGCAGCAATCCAAAAAATGGACCCTATGAATGTAACAGGAAAAAATTTTCTGCCTGCAAAACTCCAGTGTTGTAAATATAAAGATAATAATATACTTTTTTATAAGTGTAAATAAATTATATGCTTTTCTATAAAAGTGTATTTATAATAAATTAAAGCGATTCGATCGTTTCTTATTATTTTCGTACGTTCTCGCTAAATTTCATATGAAAATGTTTTGAGTCACACAAAAAAAATTTTTGAAGATATGGTTACATACGCGTATAGCGGTGTTAAAACAAATAAAGATTAGTTCTTTCTACTCTTGTTGCGGAGGTGGAGTGGTAATAAAAGAGGACTATTTTTGGTAGTATTTTTATATTATAATTTGCATCGGTATTGTTTAAAACAATAATTTTTTGTAATGATAGTTAACAAGTGTCATTGTTCGCTACAGATCATACACACACGCATACTTATTCTTGCATTGGTGTTTTCACTGTGTAAGGTCGTTGGCTGCCTGTGATGTCGCTTGCCTGGTGACGTCGTTGTCTGCTTGCAATATCCCAAGGGAGCACTTAGCTAGTTGAGGTCTCGCTAAAGACTGAATCGCACAGATGCACTTATGTAGTTACAATAAATTATTCGCACGACTCACCCGGAAATAACACAATATTTTAAGTCCAATTGCTGACCATCTGCTTGAGCAGAAGTACAGCATTGGTTAACACTTTTTGCTGGCGAATTATAAATTTTTTTGTACAACCGTCATCACAAACAAACTAAGCGATACGCACTTTACGAAATTGGTCGTACAACGGAGAGGGCTCCTCTCGATTTCGGGAGGTTTTATGTCCCTTGGTGTTCTATCCCACCTCTGATGCTATTATGGAACAGCTCTGAGAGGGCGACTTGACCTTTGGAAATAGATGACTATTTCCCATGATCTGCCTTTACCATGTCCTGTGCACGTGACGGAAGACTAGTCCTTTTTACAACTGTTCCTCGAGAGTCTTACGCAACATACCTTTTATTCGCGCTTCCACGCGATCGTGGGACTTTCCCAGATTTGACCGATCCTCGCATAATAAATGTCTGCATATTGCAAGTTCCTGCGAGTCGTGATTGCTCAATTATTTTCGTTGATTTTAACTGCTTTAAAATTGACTTATTGAAAAGTATACAAACGTAAAAGGCTACATGGTAGGATCTAACAATATCTTCCCAGACGATGTTTTATTATGGTAGTCTGTTGGTAAAAGTTAAGTGGATTTCTATGATAATATACACTATGAATAGTCATTGATTCAAAGTGGGATCATTGTGAGGCTGGCATCAATTTCACGTTGATAAATTATTGTAGTGGGCTATTTCACGTCAAGCGTGATATGTCAAAAAAATTATTTTTAAACTGAGTAGGAATTAAAATTAGTAATACATACTCAGATTGAATGTTACTTTTTGGACTTAACACGCTTGAGGTAAAATAAGAAGAATTGACGTAGATTGTCTGATGATAAAAAATATTTCGAGAGTAAAATCAAGCTGATAATTTTTGACTTGTGAGTTTGATACTCATTCCATATATATGTTTAAGAATAAAGTTACAATATTGACATTAATGGATTAAGGGCCAATTTCTAAACCAAAAATCTTCCAAAAATTGCTCGAGCTGGTAGGTTGGGGAAATGTTTTAATAAAAAACCGAAGGCCTATTAGAAATAAGTGAATGTAGCTTAAGGGGGAAAGGTACTATGGAACCTCAATTAATTGCTCAAAATTCATTACTCATGGAAAGTTAAGTAGTCCGAGCGAGAGGTGTGAGTGTCGGTATGAGTCAATTCGAGTGTGAGAGAGTAAACAGGTAGGTTCCATAGAGGAACGAAATGAAGAACAGTGGACGGCCTAATCATCCTAGGAGAAGATCTTGACAGCAAGTGGTGAGTCGGGTGGCCCAGCCCTTAGTCGTTGTGTTTGTGAGTGTCGACGTGCCCGTCAGAGCTACAATCGTTGCGTCTCTGGTCGACCGTGTATTTAGTCTTCTATTGGAGGACGTCATGTTAATTGAGTAAAAATGAAACGATTAATCGTTATTGTTAATATTGAGTATATGTTTCTTTGAGTAAGAGAATGTGATTCTACTAGGTTTTTTTTCTTTCACCCAGCTGGAACAGACAACCGAGACCTTCTATGCGCTAAAATAGGCTTGCAAAGCCAAAAGACATATGACCTGAATGGTCGTATAGTACTTTTATATGTCAATACAAATAAAACAGCGATAAAGGCGGTGCCAAAGTCAAATTTATTAAAACAGGCGGTGGGCGAGAGTGTGTAATCACACACTACCTCGTCACCTAGTCGACGTTTCGCCGACCACTTTGTCGGCCTCTTCAGGACTGTTGTGTATGTGACTACCGATATTATATATAGGCAGTTATCGCAATGTCAATAACAATAATAATAACTTCGTCAGCGGATCGACCATCTCGGCCTCCCGACGGAGACCTTGTGTAATTTTTATAGTTCGACAAACTCAAAGTGTGACTTCATCTACAACAATGCGCTACAGAGTGTAAAAAAGAAATTTGAAAAGCTAAGTGCCTCAAAATCTGCGAATACGCAATCCAGCACGGATAAAAAGAACTGGTTGATTAATCTAACAAAAACCGAGATCTCAGCAGAGGTAGCAGACATCTTGTCACGCGGTCCAAAATTCAACGTACCATCACAATGGTGTACGAGAAACGCCGTTGAAACCGTCAAAAACCTCGAGTCCTGTATCAGCGCGTTGAAGTTAAAAGAAGAGGAAAAAAATGTGGCGAAAGACATAGGCTGCACGGTTCCGGAAAACTTCAAGCGCACAGCTAGCAATAAGAATCATTATAACAAATTTGACTACGAGACACACAAAAAAATGCAACAAGCACGATCCTTTCTCAAAAACAACAAACATTTATTTTTTACGAAAGCCGACAAAGGTAACGCCACAGTTTGCATGCAGGTAGACGATTATATAGAAAAAATGACGACACTCTTGAACGACAATGAGACCTATGAAAAAATCGACCGCGACCCATTTGAGAGTTTACAAACGAGGATGAAACTACTCTTGAAAGAAGTCAACAAAGAGTGTGACAGAAACCTTAGTGTTTTGCAGCTATCACTTAGTGGCACATCTTTAGCGAGGGCATACGTCTTACCGAAGATTCATAAGAAGGACGTGCCGCTACGTCCTATTATAACTTTGGTAGGTAGCTCAACGTATGTGCTCGCCAAGATTTTTTACGAAGAACTGTCACCTGTCGTCAAACCACCAGCTTCCCACGTCGACAACAGCTTCGACTTCAAGAGTAAAATCGCCAACATCTCATTACCAACAGATTATGTGCTCGTCTCACTAGACATCGTATCGTTATTCACGAACGTGCTGCTAAACCTTGTACTTGAAAGCCTAGACATACGCTACTCTGACCTCTCCAAGTCCCGCTTATCGTTTGACAAAGTCATGACTTTCTTATTCAACAACACCTATTTTAAATTCAATAACGTATTTTACCGACAAACCTACGGGACACCGATGGGAAGCTGCATCTCCTCATTAGCTGCAGACTTAGTGATGGAGGATTTAGAGAAGCACTGTTTGAGCGTACTGAAACAGCGCGGAGGCACACCACTGTTTTACTACAGATACGTCGATGACACCATCTTATGCATCAACAAAAAGGACATCGAACTGACGGTGAGCGTATTGAACTCTTACAATGAAAAATTGAAGTTTACACACGAAGTCGAACAAGATAAAAAGCTCAACTTCCTTGACATGTCTTTGATAAACGACAACGGCAGGCTGCTTTTAGATTGGTACCAAAAACCATCAAACACCACGTGACTACTCTCATACCATTCACGACACTCAACTCAACAAAAAATTAACATCATTTACAACTTAGTTGACAGAGCAACGAAACTATCAGATCAGCAGTTTCACGCCAAGAAAATCGAAAAAGTGCGAAACCTCTTGAGAGACAACGATTATCCATCAGCCTTCGTCAATCGACATATTTTCAAAAGAATGTGGACCCTCAAGCATTTCAAACCTGACTCACACACAATCGGACCCAATCCGACATGCAAGGCAATTTTAAAATTACCACACATCGACCACTTCTACGACAAATGTGCCAACATGCTTAGAAAATACAACATCAAGGTCATTCCGACTAAAAGCGAATCGCTCACTTCGCTCATTACCCTAGGAAAAGACAAGATCGACAAGCTTGAAAAAACAGGAGTGGTATACCATTTGAAATGCATGAACTGCACCAAAAGCTACGTGGGCCAAACAAAAAGGAAGCTAAAAATCCGCATGAACGAACACAAGAACGCAGACAGTGAGAAATCGGCAGTCGCAGCGCATATCGCCAAAAAAGAAGGACACAACATGGACTGGGCAAATGTAAAAATTTTAGACCAAGAGCCGAACTACCAACGTAGAACCATATCGGAAATGATTTTTATCAATGACACGCCCAACACACTTAATAAAAAAGAAGACCTTAAAGATTTAAACAATCTTTATTTTAACATCTTGAAATATATTAAGTAATTCTAATGATTTTATACACACTCGACGCCTCAGTTTCATATTGTTTACCATCGATTGCTTATTATTATTATTGTTATTGACATCGCGGTAACTGCCTATATATAATATCGGTAGTCACATACACAACAGTCCTGAAGAGGCCGACAAAGTGGTCGGCGAAACGTCGACTAGGTGACGAGGTAGTGTGTGATTACACACTCTCGCCCACCGCCTGTTTTGATAAATTTGACTTTGGCACCGCCTTTATCGCTGTTTTATTTGTATTGACATTTACCAAAAAGGCGCAACAATTTTATCATGAGTACTTTTATAGTTATAAGCAATTAGTGAGGTTATAGTTAGCGACGAGGTTCATGTAATTTTGAGGAATTTTTTCCTGATTAAGAGCCCATTCTTAATAATAATATTAACGAAACTAAGGTTATTCAATCTGCTCCAAAAACTAGCAAAGCGTAGTACTAAAGCTAGTCAGTTTAACTTAATTAAAACTCTAAAAAGTTTTAAAGCTATGTAACAGCTACAGCGTATAGCTCGTTGCGACTCTCCAGAAGTTGAAATAATATGATTTACATCGCGTAGTATCTTTAAGTATTTAATCTTAACGATCGTTCGATACGCGTATGATGACAGCACGCACGGATGTATTGTAGAGAAATAGTCCCCTGTAAATTCGCGAACTGCGTTCACAAGTTCAGATCTGTTTTGGCTCTCGTGGAATTAGCATCGCGCTGCAACACTTGCGAGACCCGTGTTTTCACGAAATATTCGACGACGAGCTATCCTTACGCTCCCTCCTTCGCTCTGCTGCTGCTACGCGACTCGCGGTCGGGATAAATGGTCATAATTCAATTTAATTCTTAACTTAAATTATCTTTCAATAAAAATTACCGTATATTTTACTTGAATGCGTTTTCTCTTCGCCCACTGGGTGATCATCCTTGCCTACAATATTACGGACAACTCCGCCGCGGTAAAAATTAATCTTCCGAGCTAATGCTCGGATACATAACGTGTACCCCCACTAGGCCAACCGTTATAGCTATGAAGTAAGATTCCATTTAGAGCATACTTATATTACTGTTCATAACATAACCGAAAAAATCTTAAACTTATTTTAATCATAAAAAGAATACAGAGCTTCGCACTCTAAAATTGTTATTTTTTTCTAATTTAAGATTAATTTAGACAAAAAAACCTGTAGTTATAACTCTGAATCAGTAAAAGAAAGTATTTTTTGTTCTTTCAAACTAAGCCGGTAAAGCTATTTTTTCAGACTTAGGCAAACTTTGTTCAAAATTTAATATTTTTAAAAATTACCAATTGTTGATAGCTTATTCTCTAGCTTATCTTCCCCCTTTCCTCCTCTCCCAATTTACACTGTAAGCTACTCGTAGAAAGAGGAAAATAGTAGGTCTAAATAAGAAGGCCTTCTTGGCCATTTCCTCTCATGCTGATATGAAGTAAACAATTTGAAAAGCTTTATAAGCATAAAACGTCTAAATATTGGCGTTAAATTCCCCTTCAATATAACGAAGATCATCATTTCTGGGCACTGTATGCATTATTACTCGAGCCCATTTCACTTCTTAGAAAAATTTGACTCAAGCGAGTTATATTGTATACTCAACCGAGTATACCAATATAAACACGGGCTTTGCCCGTGCTCATTGTGGATTTTGAGTGCATTTTACATGAATTTAGCATGGCAAGTTGATAGTTTCATATTATTAATATTTTGATCTGTTGAGTGAAGATGATATCATGAAATAATTTTAATTAGTAATGTCAGTTTTAGATTTTGACGTTTAGAAAAAAATAACGCTGAGTTCTTTTTAGCAGTACATATTTGCTAAAAAATTTATATATGGTGTAATGTTGGTAAATACACCAAGCGGCCTAAGTCTAGTGACGAGTCTGGTGAGTCAATTATATCCCATCCTCGTCACCACTGTTATATAAGAGAATAAAGGAGCAAATAAAGGTAAAACACAATTTATAACTGGAATGTAAAGTGTAGTTGCTTTATTGTATATATCAAGAGAGCTCACTCGATGCTATAGCTCGCTCCAAGTCTGTGACATAACTGAATCTTCTAGACTTAGGCCACCTGGTGTATTTACATACATTAAAACTTTGTCAAATCTTCAAAAGCCGTTACTCGAATTCAATGGGCATTTTGTTCTGGTTTTTAAATTTTTGTAAGTTTCAACAAAAAAGAATTAAAATTTTATCAGATTTACTTATATAGTATCAACTAATGTGAGAGGGAGAGCCGTCGTTGGTGTTTACATTTAGATGAAAAATATCTGCATCTCAATGCTAACAAAGGCTCTTAAGGGTACAAGGCTCTGCACCAAGGGGCAGATATTTCCATTGTCTGGGAATAGAACTTTGATGTATATACTTTTGCAAGGCTCTGGTGAATAATAAATAATTGAAATCATTAAATATTTAACTGAATGATTTCCAAAATTAAAAATTTCTTAAAGTAATGGTATTTAATATATTTCATTTGATATTTCTAAATTCTATTAGAATAAAAGAAAATGACCAAATTGTGATATAATTAAATTATAATACCTTTTGGTGTTCTAGTGTCTGGTAAGGTTAGCCATAACGGAAAAAGAATAGGTGCTACTAAAATGTAAGTCATTCGCTTTTTTGAAGTACTTGGCCAGCTCATATCAAGTGCGTCAGATGCATTATTATCTTCCACCTGAACAATATCATAACAATTATTTAATTTATGTATTTATAAAAATATATTGTAATGTTTTTCAAATTAATAATTCTAAAAAGAACTGATCTTTCACCATAGAAACGTTCACTTCATGATTGCAGAGATCAAAATATCAGTTAAGTGTTATAAAAAAATGATGATTTAATGATAAGTTTGAAATCCTCTTTAAGGTTAAAAATGTAGATAAATCAGGAATAATCATAAACGTGGCCGTTCTTGGTTTGTATCTCCTTCTTTGTCTAAGAATGTCTATTGAAATCATTATCTCTCATTTGTTTTAAAACGTTTGATTTCTCGCAGAGCTCTTTACCTACAAAACCCTGGGAGAACTTCTGATACAAACAAACTAACATAAAAACGTATAATACACTACCTCTGGCCCTACATATGATTATCATATGTCAATAAGAATAAAACAGCGATGAAGGCGGTGCCAAAGTCAAATTTCATTAGAAAATAGGCGGTGGGCGAGAGTGTACAATCACACACTTCTTGTCCCCTAGTCGACGTTTCGCCGACCACTTTGTCGGCCTCTTCAGGACTGATGTGTTCGTATCTACCGATATTACATATAGACAGTTACCGAGATGTCAATAACAATAATAAGCAACTGATGGTAAACAATATAAAATGTTAAAATAAAGATTGTTTAAATCTTTAAGGTCTTCTTTTTTATTCAGTGTGTTGGCACAGCCTTTATCGCTGTTTTATTCTTATTGACAAATACCCAAAAAAAGCGTAACGATTTCATTATGAGTTCCACCGGCCCTCGGTTGAAATCGGGCAGAAGTTCAAGTGACAGTTCTAACAATATAACTATTTTCAAACGCATAAAAGCAACATATGGTATTAAGACACTGAGATGTCTCAAAAATTGGCAAAAGTGGAGATCTGACTTGGCCAAAACTAACGCGAAAAAGTGGTTTTTTAGTGCGTGTAGACTTCCCCGACTGGTACCACCATATTTGAAAAATCAGTTCAAGAACATTATATGCTTCTACTAGCAATGTATGTAAGACCAAGAGTCAATCAGTTCTAGACATGCTGAACAGAAAATGGCTCAACTAACTGATTGACGATATCCACATAAAACGTGGAGAACTGTACAGACTGATCAACAGACTCCGTCAACGGATTGACCATCTCGGCCTCCCGACGGAAAGGTCGAGATTACTGTGTAATTTTTATAGTTCGACGAACACAAAGTGTGACTTCATCTACAACAATGCACTACAGAGCGTAAATAAGAAATTTGAAAAACTAAGTGCTTCTAAATCTACGACTACGCAATCCAGTACGGACAAAACTGGTTGATTAATCTAACAAAAACGGAGATCCCAGAAGAGGTAACAGATATTTTGTCACCTGGCCCGAAATTCAACGAACCAACACAGTGGCGAACGAGAAACACCGTTGAAGCCATCGAAAACCTTGAGTCGTGCATTAGCGCTTTGAAGTTGAAAGAAAACGAAAAAAATGTGGCGAACGACATACGCTACACGGTTCTGGAAAACTTCAAGCGCACAGCTAGCAATAAGAATCATTATAACAAATTTGACTATGAGACACGTATAAAAATGCAACAGGCACGATTTTTTCTCAAGAACAACCGTGATGACAAACGTAACCCCCCATTTCCCATAAGAGTAAGGTCTTATTATCCGCGGTACTTTTGCTAAGCGAACCCCCAAGTATCTACTCAATTTCACAGGCAGGAGGGTCTTTAGCTTGTAGATCAGGACTTCGCGCCAAACCCTGTCGAAGGCCTGAATTACGTTCAAAAATAAACGGTCGTTGGCTCGGTGCGTAGCGTAGCTAGGCATCGAAACAACGTCCGTTCGAGAGGCCATGGGTTCGAATCCTAGAGAGAGTACTCAGATTTTTTCGATTGTCATTCAGTGGTATGAAAAATTAATGTGCTCCGGTTGTTTCGGAGCAGGCTTTTCCTGAAAGATGGAGAAGGAGGGTGTGCCCTCAATACTTAAGTACTACGTACACTCCCAGGTTTACATTGCCCTATAGGTCCTCAGGCCTGGGCAAATGCGAGATAGTGGGGAGGGGGTAATAAAATCTCTCCTGCGTATGGGCTATATAGCCTCCCACAGACCTTCTCAGGAAGAAGCTATAGAGAGAAAAAAATACCGCATTGCAGTAGAACTTCTTCACTATTCACCTACTCAGTGGTAGTGGTTTACTTCTAAATCCAAACTGGTGTTCTGACTAAACTGGCTTCTGATAAAAGACTTGACTGGGATTATTTGATTTAATTTTGTTTGGATCGTTCTTTCAGTAATTTTAGAGAATACCGGAAAACACTTATTTTCCCGTATTTGGGTCCTACCCCAGGGTCTTGAAATTACAATCAGCTGGGTTCTTTTCAATGCATTGGGGAAGTTACACAGGTGATAACAAGCATTAATAAAAATTGACAAGTATCCATGTAAAATGTAAAATTTTTCAAGTATTGATCTTGACACGACTTATAAAAATATTTTGAAACAAAATAAAAACATTTGATTGGTGTTGAAAATTTCTATTTAAACGACGTTTTGGACCGTTTCCTGGTCGTTCTACTGATCATAGGAGACGGTCCAAAACGTCGTGTTAATAAAAATTTTTATAAGCCCGTCAAGATCAATACTTGATAAATTTTAAAACTACACATAATAATTAGTTGAGCAATTGGGAATAATTATTCATTGCAGTATCTATACCGCTGTTGATTTTAAGAGGAATATTGCAATTAATTGAGTTATTTAAATGTTTCTTGTAAGTTGACCAGTTTGTTGAAAGTAGGTAATGGTGTAGTTATGGAGTAATTGACAAGAGATGTGAATTAGCACTGGAAAATGGTCGGAGCAACTGCTCGCATTGAAATCATTGGGATTCAAGCCCAAAATAACAGTAAAATACCGTGGAGTATTTTCTATATTGATGTGTGTGTGAGCGCTGGCGCTGATACGCGTCTTACGTTGTATGTAGAGTGAAAGTAATAATAATAATTGTATAGCGCGACCGAATTAAGGCGCGTAATTAAGTAAATAATAAATGTAAGGGGGTATTTTTGTAACGGGTTTTTGCGGCAGTTGAAGCCGATCGATATTAAAATAAAAATCAGTTCTTCTCTGCGCTCAGAGTCGAAGACTACCAAAGAAAAAAGCGTCCTTCGACCTTTACTTTTCTCAAGCTTTCCCGCCTTTTCACGTACCTCCACGAAGACCGAGCCAACGGACACTCAACTCTACACCAATATATAGTGTCAGAATAGAGGTTGTGACAGTATGGTTAGGCACCTGAAGTCTAGAGCCCCACCAAGGGTGCTTGGCATTGAAATTACCACCCGCCACAAAACGAATTCCTAGACGATTGAAGTATGATAGTACATTTCATGTAAAATTCGGTGTTGAAAATGCACTGATGAGAAGGAGATTTGCCATGTACGTTTTCAGTGAAAACGGTAGTAGCCTACGCAGGTAGTTTACACAGAAATTGGTATTCCGTTAAAGTATTATGCTAGGTTTTAGAATAGCTGAGCTACCACGGGCCTCTATAGTCAGAATGATTACAGCCATAAAAACTGCAATTGCGTTTTGCGAGAAAATTTTTTGAAGTACAGTGTGTCTCTGAGGTATCATTAATATTTCCTAGCAAAGCGGTTATTAAATTTCAAAATTATAATTATAATTATAATTAGAATTAGTTTTAGCATTTGATTGTGATTGAGTTGCCAAGGACAAAAATCTTTCATGGCTCATTAGAACTACGTAGGTACAGAAAAGCAGACGCGGCATAGCTACAACCAATACCACAAAAAAGAAAAGAAATCAGTGTAAATCACATAATTCGAAGTGATCTCCTTGTCGTTGTCCTGTGCCATATAAAAGCATATTAAAAATGCTAAACGATTCAAAAGTTGATTAGATCGAAAAGAAAATTTGTTGAAAGCCAAGGGTACGAAACTGAACAATACTTGCTGCTCATTAGTAAACATTAACAAATTGATAATAAAATTGGTGAAAACCAATGAGCAGCAAGTATTGTTCAGTTTCGTACGCTTGGCTTTCGGCAAATTTTCTTTTCGATCCAATCAACTTTCGTATTTATTGGCTTTCGTATTTAATCTCTTTCTGACATTTCGATTGGTACTTAATTTTTCCTAATGCAACATTACCTCCACCGAGCAAATGATAATTTTTTTTTATAGAAATTTGTAATAAATACATTATATTTTAAAACATTATGCTTATTTCTTTCGGTTTTTAGAAATAAATTTTACACGATTGGATTTTAGCCCGAGAGTCCGCGATAGAATAGTGATTTAGGCCAGAAAGGCCCCACCCCCCCAGTCTTTGCACATCAGTGACTAGTCTATGGACGTAGATGGTAGTGTCTTCTACGTAAATGTAATGCCTGCAGTTCTTCAAGACATGAGGGGGTCGTTGACATACAGCGCGTGGAGCAATGGCCCCAAAATGCTGTCTTGCAGGACACCCACCGTCCTTGGCAAAGTCACAGATTTCTCACTGCGAGGTCCAACTACTTGCGGCGTACGTCCAGTCAGATAAGATTGAACCCAGTAGCACGCCAAATCAGACCAACTCAGGTGTTTGAGTTTGTTGCCGAGGATACCGTGGTTGACATCATCAAATGCTCATAAGAGGGTGACTTCTTGGCACTTAATGGCCTCCCTTGCATCGTCCAGTATGCGCGGGAGGGCACTTTGTGTGCTGTATCTCTCGGGAAAACCCGACTGATACTTATCCACAATCTGTATTCTATGCAGTCGACAAACTGCGCATGAGTAAGCCTCTCCAGGAATTTTCGACATAACACACAAGAGGCTTATAGGCCCAAAGTCAGCCACGTGGCGAGGGTTCCTTTGGCACAGGCATATTATCAGTGACTCGGCCTCGGTTCAAGTCCGCGCAATGGCTTTAACCACTTCAAAGAACTGAAATGGTGGATACCCAGTTGAAAATAATTGCATGGATACTCACGAAGATAAGTTATCCACGTGGATCGTACAGGGATTCCACGTGGATCGATCATGGTATAAAAAAAATGCAGTCGCTGCGGGTTTTCAACTGATTCACGTTGATTTTTTTTTCAATCCTCGTGGATTTTGGACTTGTTCGCTAGAACGCTGGAAGGATCCGCGAGGTCTCGTCAGTGAATCGTCACGGATTTTCAACTAATCCTCGAGGATAATTGAATAACTGCTAGAAAAAATCAGGTGAAAAGTCAGGTGAATTATCAGGGGAAAATCATGCCAAATTGTCTTTCTTCAGGTAACTGAATTTATCGTGTGAGAATATCATCCGGGTAGCCTATTTTCGTCTCCAGGTCAGAACAGAACTTGGTGATGACTTTCTTCGGGTAGTCGTGATTTTTTGATGATCGCTGGTACCTGAAGAAAGTCATCGCAAAGTCCGGATCCTAACTTAGTACCCATCCAGAGAGAGAGCGAAAGCAAGATTTTAAAATTATGATTATGTTGTACAACTAGTTTTTCTATTGAGTGGATAATCCATGTGGACATCCACGCAATTTTTTTCAACTGGGTATATAATCACTTAAGTGGATAAACACTGCCGATAAGCGTCCCGGGATATGTCGCTCATGCTCGAAAGGTTGCGACGAATTGCTGATTAACCCATTAACTCGCAAAAGTGCAATTTTGTGCATGAACAATTAGACAATTGATTTTTAGAGGTCTCTAAATGATCAGTTTAGGCAATAGTTTTTAATCTTGATTTCCAAGACTTTAATAATGATTTTTCACGCAAATTTTAAATCTGTGGAGCTGACAACATCTAAAGATGACTATATTATTATGCCACAATGTAATTTGAATTGTACACAAAGTGAAAAAATGTCAACCTCGACCAGGAGTCGAACCCGGAACTCCTCGCCTATAGCCGGGGAGAGCTGTACCAATTTTGCTACCGCCATGGTCAAATCTATCACTTGTTTGTGTACGAGAATAATGATGCTATTTGCTTAATTCAAATATTAGATTTTTTTATATGAAGTTGCACGCGTTCGGAATATTCGACTCGTTACATTCATTTGTGCATGAATTTTCAAGTGTAAAAAAATCTAAGATAATTTTAAAATCTTTGCTTGAAAATTCATATGTATTTAAGAAATATAGGGGCTAGATAAAAATCGCAACAATGCGTTTCTTGAAAGTTCAGAGAAAAATTGCACGATTGCTGGCGTTATGGAAACCCTCCGAAGGCAGGGCAGGGTACAAAATCGACCTTGAAAAATTTTTAAGTCAAAAAATCACGTTTTTCTTTTTAATTGCAAAATAATCGATGTTAATGTTTACTTATCGCGTAAAGATTTTAACTTGATCTAAGAATTTTTTATAATTGAAAATTCATGCTCAAAATTGCACTTTTGCGCGTCATTGGGTTAAGCTGCACGATACAAGACCAATGTTTTTTAGTTCCAGCTAGACACAGTTACATAACTTTCAAGTCATCCGGAGATGCATCAGACAGATTTTGCGAGATGATTGCGTTGCAAATCTTGTCGGCAGGGAAATCCATGGAAATGTCATGTACTGCCACACGTGACCACAGCTTAGTATCCTGTTGCACTTCCAATCCTCTATCTCACAGAGATTGACAGTCCTTGAGTTTATCAGAATCGAGAGCATCACCCTCTACGACAACTGTATTATTTGGACCAAAACGCAGACGACTAACATCAATTCCAATCGCTATCTATTGGTCCTACAGAGGTCGGATACTTCGTTGCAGACTCTAGAGATGGGCAAATAACTATTTTTTGTGCTACCCTGACTTAAAGTAAAATTTTACTCCCGCTTAGCAAAACTAAAATGTTACTTTAGGCTGGGGGATTCACAAAAAATTTTATTTGCACCTATGTAGCGAAAAACTGGAAAGTCTCAGAGCACATGATTATCAGCCTTGGCTGATAAATTACATAGGGGCAAAATATTCTATTGTCACACCTTTAGATGTCAAGCGACTACCCTGAGGACTAAGATACTCACTCAGTCAGGACACGCGATGTACACACATCGAAGCCGTACAAAGCCATGCTGGCATACATTAAAAAAATGACTGTCGATAAAGGGTCTTGAAATTTTAACCACATTTATTGACAGTTCTTTTCATATGTGGAAGAAATTTCAGGAACTTTAATCAAACCATTTCCGAAATAAAATTAATCAAAGTTCGGTACTTTAACATGGGATTCCTATGCTAGCTTGTCGAAAATACGCTATTTTGTGTGATTTTAAAAAAACGCATGGATAAAATCTTTTCAAAAACTAGGAGATGATTGTTCAATATGCACTAAAACATAGCTTAAAAGTTGGAAAAACTTGACCAAACAGTTTTTGAGAAAAGTTAATGTAAAAACATTGCAAAAATAAAAATTTAAACTTTTTGACCTGAAACCCACTTTTTAAGGTTTTTAGGGTCATTTTAAACAAAAAAGTGCTCTTGCAAATTTTCTCTAAAATCTATTGTTAACGAGCTATAAACGATTCAAATTTAAACAATTTCAAGCAATGAATCTTTGCGATTTTTTATCTCAATAAGTATGAATTCTACGAAAAACTCTAAAAGAACAAAAAAAGTCTTAGAATTTTTCAAGGAACGCTTATGAATTTTTTCAGATTTTTTCTAAACATATGCCCAAATTTGTAGGTCAAGTCTGAGGGAACTACCTTAAAGGCCTATCAATGATACATCATTAAGGCCAGAAGCCGTAATAGTCAGAGCACAACAAGTCAATTCAAAACAAGCCCAGCTATCATCCTCACTACATTTTTTGGAGACTTTATCCAGTTTGTGCACTGTCAGGCGACAGAGGTACGCGTTGGAAAGCGATATTAAAATATCGTTGTAGGCGTTGAGTGCCTCCCTAAGCTTCTTTTTGCAAGCTGGATCCTTTTCATTAAAAAGAATATGCAGTAGCTCAGTCATGTGCATCTCGATATCCTATGTCTTTTATATCTTTGCTCGAGATCACAGTAGGCCCTGGTTATTTAGGGGAGCTGTTGGTTAACAGGTCGACCCGTTCGAATTTTCATATAGATAAAACTTGGGCCTGAAAGCTGGAAACAGTTTTTTTGTAGTTTTTGGGCACAAGGCAGCCTTTGTAGCTTGTGGGGTAATTTCTCTGACAATTCACACAACACTTCTTTAATTTTATTCTTGAAAGTGCAGTCCTTGGTTTCGTGGTTTGCAGTGTACACTGAAAAAATTTTGCACTGAATTTTATTTTATTGATATCACACTATAGTGTCTTAACTTTATATTCAACAGTTAACTTGTAAAAAGTTCACGACGATGGTGGGGTAGGTATTTAGGTTCACGGTGAACGCGATTATCAAGCACTTTTTGTTGTCGGGGTGATTGGACTATATTTGAGTAAAATCTTACATAAACGAGCCTATTTTCTTTATACGTTTGAATAATTTGCGAAAGAAAAAATATTTCCCGATTTTTTTGACATTTGTTGTTTTTTTGTCCGACGCATCATTATCGAATTAAAGGTCAATGTAAACTCAAAACTAGCACGTTTTGTCATTGTTCACAAAAATATCCTTATTAAACTTGATAAAATTAATTTCAAAAGTTTTGTTATACAAGAAATAAATAACCATTTTTTGATATTTATTATTGTTTCTTAGTTATCACGGTTTAAAAAATTGAAATGTTACGGAACGTAACGTAACTTTCGTGAATAAAGATCCAATAGTTATTTACATACCAAGGGCGAGAAGCTTCTAAGCCCTTGGTATATAAACATTTTTTCTACCTTAGCGCACGTTCGAGCGCTCCTCGACTGTACGCCCATCTCCTCGACTTGTATTCAATGATTTCAGTGCGAGGAGAAGCCCAAATCTTCTGGACCATACTCGCATTCATTACTGAACACTGAGCACGCTCAGCGCGTAATTAGCCTTAACTAACATGCGCATTATCGATAACGCAATTTACCGTCACGCGTGAAGCCAAATTCTTGTCACAGTGACAAATGATTCCGTTCAAAATATTAGTATATCTTTCGTATTCACTGTGTCATAAATACTTGTTCATTTGAAGAATATAAGATGTATTCACGCTGTAGAGATCTATAATTCAGTGCAAAATTTTTTCAGTGTATGCAGACCGACACTTTGTTTCAATATTTTTTAGTATGACCGAATTTCTGACAATTATAGCACTGTGCTATATTTCTTTTTTCATAAGAATACTCAAAACTTACCACCGAGTTGAACAAACGCGTAGCGTTGAAAATTTTGTTGTTGTTTGAAATGAGTTTAAGGTCTACACAGAAAAAAGACAAAGATACCGTTTTTTTGTCGAACTAACCCAGTCTCTCTATTTCCTTTGTAAGGAGTGCAATATCAGTAGATTGATTTATGTTTCTAAGCACGACTTTGTAAGGTTTATTTTGCTCCCTCTGATAAGAAAGGAATTCTGTATCTTTTTTTTAAGACCCATAGAAAGGTATAATACAGCGTTGAAAAGTTGTATTATTACTTTTTTCGAGCCTGCGATTCTCAAAAAGTATTTATTTTTGACAATTAAAACCAGTAAGGAAAATGGAGGGGTCACATTAGCTACTTTACAGATAAAAATTGGCGGATGGTTATTTATAATTCTGATTGATGTATCTTCGACATTGCTATCATTGACGGTTTATGTAACGTTATGTTTATCGGCGTTTTCGTTTACCAGAGTACTTAACTCGTTGGAAGTTGGAACCTAATTAAACCAGTAATCTTTGATTATAGATTGTCGCTAACTTGAGATCTTGTTTGAAGTTTGCAAAAAATGTATAGTCTAAATCTATTGTCTAAAATACAAAAGTAAAATACAAAAGTAAATCAAAAAAATTTATCGTCTAAATCTATAGTTAAAATGATTGATCTGATTCAAAATGCGATTGACGAAACTCTCAGTCAAGATTCAGCGATGACTCGTAGCTTCAGTTTTAAAAAATCTGGAGATTTAGATTTAAAACTTTAAAAGGATCTTTACAACAATTAATGTCCACAAATTAAGCAAAACCGTATAAATGTTTTTCTGTAAAAGAAATAGATGAAGATACCAATAAATCAGCAAGATTTCAGAACGAACATTTTTATTTTATTTAAAAAATTTGAAGATTTTAAATGACTGACAACGTAACCCTAGTTTTCTCATAAGGAGTTGGTCGTATGTGGTTTCTTTATACGTGGTAGTTTTTTGGAACCGAACTCCCGCATATAAGGGACGACTGTATAAAAGTCTACGTATCCCGAGTAAAGTTTATATTTAAAAATTATGAATTAGAATCTATAAAATTTTTGTACCATATAGTCGAGCAATTATCTTCATTACTATAACGTTCAAATAATCAATAAAAAAATTACATAAAATTATTTTAAGAAATTTAACTTGTATACCATATCCAAAACTGCATTTTTTTCCATCGATGTTCTATTCGAAATATTATGACCACTAGTGGAACTCTCCATTACTGAAGCATTAACATTCATTTTTTCAATTTTTTGTTTTACTGGATTTTGTTCTGACATTGAATTTTTAAATTCATTACTATCGAGAGACTCACAAGTTGAACTTAAACCATGGGATTTCGTTGCATCCAGTAAAACTTTTAATGAAGCTATCGCGTGCAATTGAGTAGCTTTTTCATCTAATTTACCTGAAAAAAATTAAATTAACTTTAATTAAAAAATCAATTGTTTAAATTTTGTTGTATAATTTAATAAAAAATAAAAACTATCCACGTAACTGAATTTAAATAAAATTTTCATACTACCCCAGATGAAACTAACCTTTTTCATCCTTGTGACCATATCGAAAAAATTAATTTCTGCTGAGGGATTCATGAAAAATAGTATACGCACCTATGAAGCGAAAAAAAGCCTCAGAGTACGTGTAATCTACTATTCATGAATTGGTAGGTACCGGATGCATCGCTGCTCATTCAGTACGATTAGTTATTTCACCACCTTTTCTCATTCCGTTTCCTAAGCAGTTAACGACAACAAATAAAGCTTTAATCGCGACCCGCGTGAAAATTTTGGTGACAATGTTGTACGTTCGTACAGAGTGAGATGAAATTGGCAAGTAATTATTTATTTGCAAAGGGACCGATCTGTCAGAAATGCAGTTTATTGTACTCATACTGGTGACGTTGGCTTTGTAAGTAAATACAAAGCAATCAATAAAGTGTATACGAGTATAGAAAATAATTAAGAATCAGTTGCCATTATAAAGAAAATTATGGGGCTAACAAAGAGAAAAGATTAATATAATAGGGTCAAATTAATCGAAAAGAAGTTATGAATATAGGTAGGCCAAATTGGACCGGAATATCTCGTACTAGAAAAAATTGAGACCATAAAATTACTAATGAACAACAACAACTATTTGAAGGGTTACTTCAAAAAGTAATACATTTGGAGCAAGATTTACTTTGATATACGTAGTCCGACGCTAAAGTCGGATCCACGTCATTTCTATCATGCCATAGGCGGATCCACACCGCTTCCGCATTGGTGAGCACTTGGCTCAACAAGTTCGGATCACGCCCGTTCTCTGTTTCACTGCGAGAGACAGCTACGTGTACTCCCCACCCTAGCTCCACCGTTCAATGGCACGCCACCACCACGCGCCCCTATAAAGTATAAATACGGCGCGCTCAGCCGGACGAGCTTACTTGCGGCTCGAGCTCTCGACTGCGATACATCAGCCGTGGCTCCTTGACAATCAAAAGGACCACTGCCTTCTCAGAGGGTCACTCGGCAGGGACTCTGACAAATAAAGATTATTCTTTTCTTTAAATCTAATCTTCGACTTGTCATTACTTCATCTAACCTCCTAAGAACGACTTCAACACGCGACTGTTGGAGATCAGCAGCCATGAAACTTCAACATCAAAGCAGGACTACCTCTCCAACGCAGCAGCTTCCCAGATTCCAACGGGCTTCGAAAACCTATCGAACGATCCTTTTCAGGGCTCTCCTTTTTCGCTTAGCAAAAACAGACGTATTAAAAAGATTAAAATACGAACATAACTTCACGCCCCTGTTTTATTTTCGATACATGGATAACTCTATAATGTGTTTAAGATCTGAGGATATAAACTTTGTTTTGATGGCTTTCAACAGTTATAACCAATTTTTAAAGTTTACACACGAACTTTCTATTGATAAAACTATTTACTTCGTCGATACTAATGTTACCATCGATAACGAGAGCATTATTACCAATTGGTATCGAAAATCATCTTCTTCGGGTCAATTTCTTAATTTTAATTCAAATCACCCTGAATCACTCAAAATAAACATGATTTATAATTTAGTTGACAGAGCTATTTTATTGTCCCATCAACGTTTCCATGAGGAAAATTTAAGAATTGTGAGAGAACTTTTGGAGTCAAATTTTTACCTTAAACAATTTTTCAATAGATTCATTCGCCTCCGACTAGAAAAAATACACTGTACACACAATAGTTAAAATAACCTTGAACGGGACTCCGCCGGCAGTTCGGGAAAAAATCGGATTGCTGTTGTAGTTCCGTTCATAAATCAAATTTTGTTTAAAAAGTTAAAACTTTTATAGGATGAATTTAGTTTCACTGCAATTCCTAAAATTAACAATGATTTTAGTAAATACATAAGACTTGGTAAGGATTCGACTTCTATACTCGATAGTACGTTTATAAGCTGTCATGCACTAGTTGTAGTGCTACGTACATTGGTGAGACGAAGAGACAATTGAAAGAAAGGATTGCCGAACATCGCAGAATTGAGAAAAGTGAAACTATAGGGGCAAAACACTGCCACACATACAATCATCAATTGGACTGGCAAAATGTTAAAATTCTAGATGGGGAAGTAAGTTGGTATAAACGTGTTATCTCAGAAATAGTGAATATTAATTTCCACCAACATAATATAAACTGTAAAGATGACGTCAAGCGCCTTAGCAGGACATACAATCCCCTCTTTCATGAAATAAAGGTAGACTTGTAATGTATTTATATATACGCTCACTTTAGTTGACCGTAAGTATTGTTACACTAATAAAATTTTATCAACTGACAGGTATATTATCTTTATTTCTGATTTTACTATCTGTGTAAGAAATTTATCCAAAATTTGTAATATTTATTGTAATATTTGTATAGAGTTCTCCTGAAGAGGGCCACGAACTAGTGACTGAAACGTGGAAAAAATAAAGATCTTAAATCAAAACCTGTGCCCTTTTATTTCAATTGACGAGAAATATAATTCAACGACAAATTACACGGGTCAATTGAAGATATTTTTTAATATTATTATGAATATTACACTTCAAAAACAACTATATTTCATGTAAATAAATCTCAGCTTTCCATTGAAACAATAAAAATGCAAAAAAAGGACGCTTTTTGAGACATTCAAGTTTGAAAGTTTACTTGCATTTTCCGAGGTGAAAATGAAAACTTCCAGAAAATTGTATCACACCATCAGAAAGTTGAGCAAATTTCCTATCGAAATTACTGGTTGGTAATTTTTTTCAGGTTCGTTTAGGTACTTTTAGAGCAAGTTAGAACTTGAGCAATTTCGCTCAAAAACGCTATTGCACGAGGCGTTAGCAGTTTTGAGAAATTTCGCCCCATAAGTGTATGTGTGTACGTCCATTGGTATAAACCCAGTTTAATTTTTGAATGGAGGCACGTAGTGAGACGAGATTAAGCTTGTTTTGAAGAATTTGTATGTCATAAGAAGCGTCAAGAATTCATTCAAGGATCTATCGAGTAGTTTAAAAGTTATGCATTTTTAAACCGTTTCAAAATAGTCTTTTTTTTTTTAATTTTTTTACTTTTATGGGCATAAATAATAGTCCAGTCCAATTAGATCTGACTCTATGTTAAAAGTGAAAAAATTCGCAACCGGCGTTTCTTACCGGGATTCGTTAGGGTTCTATGGTAGGAATGAAGTAATAACAAATGCCACAGTTTAGTCGATTGGAATTTCAACAATTGGGCCCTTTGAAATTAGGAAAATCGGTTTTTCTTTTTTTTTCAGAAAAATATGGGTACTAGGGTGATCTAAAAAAACAAAATATTTTTATTTTCGCTTACTTACCCTTTTATTTTTTTTAAGAAGTAAAAAGAGGAAGCTAAATTTCAATGTTCAAAAGTCGCTCAACGATCAAATATGATGAAAAACTTGAAAAGTTACTTTTTCTCACTAAAATAAATTCTAAATTCTAAATCCTCAGTAATGATCGTTCGTAATAATCACACTGATAAGTTCGGTGGGGACTTCGACCGTAACTTGGGACGGATAACCTGTTGCGGCCTGGTGGTTTTTGTGTTAGGCCTGAAAAGGGGACGGTGATCACTTCACTCTCGAAATCCATGCAAGCTGAAAGCTAAGCTGGTTTATTTCTCTCGAGTGAGAGTTGAAATGTGTAGAACGAGTCCCCTTCTTAAGTTCTGGCAGCGACACGTCACTTGTGGAGAGCGACTATTGCGGTTGGGGCCACCTAGTGGCAGAAGTGGGAAGCGGGAGAGATGAGAGAGGTAATGTAGGAAGAAGATTTTTTTGTGGAGAAACGAAGTTAACTTTATTAAAGTGAACTGTCCCTATGCAGTCAACAACCTTGAAAAACTCGAGTTGTTGTAAAATCTCTGGAAGTCCGAGAGATGTGTGTAATCTCCGGTGATCCAGGAGAAAATACGTCTCTTGGGTCTTGGTGACTCTGGTATACCGAGAGGGCCGCACATTTCCGGAGGTCCGGGAGATGTACTCAGCGCAAGAGCTCACGAGCAAATGCGCGCAGCGGCCGAACGCGCCGACGGCCGATCGACGCCGGTGGTGGTGGAGTTTGAGTTTGAGTTTGAAGTTTAAATTTATTTGGACCGTGGGGTAGCACCCCATGAGGCCCAGGTAGAGCATAGTATACATATATCAATATTTTTAAAAAATATTTACAATTAAAAATACAGTGGTGAGCAGAGTGTAGTTAATAGCAGTTACATAAGTTGTGAATGTACTAAATACGATGGCAAATAACAGTGAACCAGGCTTAGGCGATACAATTGATTCATTGAATGATGGCCGTACAAAGCACTCTCTCTCTCTATAGCCAAAGAACTAGCTCGTTCACTAGCGGAGGTGGAATCGGGGCAATGTTCTCGAAGTGGCAGCGATCCAGTCCGCCTTGTCGAGACAATACAAGTGATTGTAGAGAAGCGCCCGATAATCAATCGATGTGTTGGTGAGGTTAATTCGAAAGGGGAGTGAATTGATAATCCGTGAGGCTGTGATGAAAAATGAGTTATGAAGCGATGATGTGCGAGGGGTTTTGTAACATTGTGGCGGCGTCTGCCGACGCGATGAATGGCGAACCTGACGATCAGAGGAGAGCTGGAAGAGATTGCAAAGCGGGCCAGGTTCACCGCTCCGCAGTATGTTGAGTGCGAACAGGACGAGCAGGTATTGGCGACGTCTTTTGACCGATAGCCAACCAAGGGCCAAGTGATAAGGTGTCACGTGTTCACGAGCTGGTATGGAGGCAAAAACAAAGCGAACACACGTATTTTGAAGACGCTGCAATTTAAGATCGAAAGTGGCCGATATGTCATTGTAGACAGCGGCCGCGTAGTCAAGATGAGGCAAAACCAGGGCCACTGCGAGCCTTGCTCTTAGCTGACGATTCAGCGCGTGCCTGTAAAAGCGCAATGAGTATAGAGCAAAGTGGCATTTTGACCTGAGTGAATTAATGTGGTTTGTCCACAACAGCGTGGGACTGATAGTGACGCCAAGGCATTTGATGCCTGACGAGTACGCAATGCCTGTACCATTTAGCGTGATCTTGGGCAGAGCAGCTTTGTCGATGGAAGAGACATAAGCGAGACTGCCGAGAATCATGACCGTGGTTTTAGTCGGGTTAAGGTGGGGCTTGTTCTCGGCAGCCCAGGCTGCGACGGCGTTGGCATCTGAGTTCAATTCAGCTATGAGCTCGTGAATCCTGGATGGAAAGTGGTGCTGAAAAATGGCCGTGTCGTCGGCATAGATCATATGCTTAGAGTGGCGTAGCGCAGTATGGAGGTCGTTTATGAATATGGCAAACAGCAGCGGCCCAAAACTGCTTCCTTGCGGTATTTTGGAGGTGGTGAATAGTGGCTCGGAAAGAGTGCCATCCTCGCTCTTGACTGACATACTACGATCGCTCAGGTAGCTCGAAAACCACTCCATGGCGAGCACGTCACATCCAAGGCGACGAAGTTTCGAAATGAGCAAGCCATGGTCTATCGAGTCAAACGCCTTGGAGAAGTCGAAAGACACTAATGCGGTGATCTTACGCTTGTCCACAGCCATTCGAACCGACTCAGTGGTGGCTGCTGCTGCAAGGCGGCTAAGAAGTGGCGTGAGTCGCAGCGTGGCTGAGAAATGGCGCGATCCATAAAGCTCGGCGTGATCTGCAGTGCGTGTCTATAGTAGTATGCGACTTGCGTATATCAACACACCTTAAGGGCTAACAGGGGGCTTAATTATTTTTCATTTTTCAATTGCAGTACTAGGCTGTAAAAGTGAAAAAAAAATTTTTTTTCAATAACACACATAATAACCCTTTTCAATACCCTATTTGAAAGTATTTTGTCAAGTTAGATACTTAGAAACAGTGAAGTACATTAATAGTGGGGCTGTTGACCCTCAACAAATGCTTTAAACACGTCTAAGCTACCTGTCGTAGAAATCCAAGAGCGAGCATCCATCTAAACGAGCATCTGTGGTTTCATTTTGTTCGATAGCCAATTGGCCATGGTCGCAACCAAAAGCTAGCCATTAGATGAACTGCAGCTACTTGTGTGTACAATTTTCTAGAATTAAGTATTCGTTTCTCATCATTTTCCATAAATTAATTTCACTTTGCTATATGTACAAGTAGTTACAGTTCATCTTATGGCTAGCTTTTGGTTACGACCATGGCCAATTGGCTATCGAACAAAATGAAACCACATATGCTCGTTTAGATGGATGCTCGTTCTTGGTTTTCTACTACGACAGGTAGCTTAGACGTGTTTAAAGCATTTGTTGAGGGTCAACAGCTCCACTATTAATGTACTTCACTGTTTCTAAGTATCTAACTGGACAAAATACTTTCAAATAGGGTATTGAAAAGGGTTATCATGTGTGTTATTGAAAAAAAATTTGTTTTCACTTTTACAGCCTAGTACTGCAATTGAAAAATTTAATTTAATTAAGCCCCCTGTTAGCCCTTAATCAACCTTTTCACACGACTACATAAGATGAATCAACATTTTTCAATCCATATGAAGTCATTTGAAATTTGTAAAAAGCCAAATACAATTCAAAGCGCTTTGTCAGGAAATTCCGAAAGCTCGTCAAAACTTTCACAAAAGAGCAACATATCTGAAAGTACTGTTTTTACTCTTACTCCTCAAATATCCAAAATGATATTCCTTACTCCTCTCCAAAAGCTAAAAAACAAAAAAGAAATAAATTTATTGATTCAACCGTTTGTTCAATATTGGATATGAAAAAACATCAGACCGAAATGCAATGGAAATAGTTTCTTCAGTTTTAAATAGCTTAGGTCATTTTCTAAATAATGTAAATGTGAGTTGTCAAATAATAAGGATAAATCGTCAAGCCAATCGTTTAAATTATTCAAAGGAAATCAAAGAATCTTTCAAGCCAGATAATTATTTAACTCTTTATTGGGATGGGAAAATGCTCCCACAATTCGACAACACTAAATCCAAAGTAAAGAGACTATCAATCAGTGCTTGTATCTTAGCGCACGGTAAATTTTAAAAGCTACTGGACTCAATGTAGCTACCGTTGTTGTCGATTTAGTAAATGATTGGAAAATTAGTAATAATATAAAAGCACTGTGCTACGATACCACCAGTGTGGATTAAGGAGTTAAAAACCTAGCTGCTATTACCATAAAAAAATGTAAGGAAAATCTGTTTTATATTGTGAGTGTCGACATCATGTATATGAGCTCACTTTAGTGTCTGCAGTGAGTTGCTGCTAAGGACCTAGCACCGGACCTGGTTTACTGATGTTTAATTGTTTTTCATCGAAATGGAACGATATAAAAACAAAACCTCACAAGATTTCTTTAAATACGCATTTAGTTAGTATTTCATCAGATTGTGCTGATGAAATGATTGTTTTCGCTAAAAAGTTCCTCGATTCAAAATTCCAACTATGAGATTATTACAAAGAGTTGCTTGAACTCCTCATAATATTTTCCACCAGCTTCACTTCTTTTTGTGCTATGAAACATTTTAACATGAGAGATTGCAAACATCAAAAATGTGTTTTTATTACGAAACAATAAAAATAATTTGAAACTATGCAATATTATATATTATAGAATATTCAATTTTATTCCATTTTCAATTTATATTCTTACCATCGTGAAGAGGATCTATGGTATGTATCATTAATTGAAGAAGACCACGTCGGAATTTCATATGGTTTTCTCCATTACCGTGACCTTGATCATTATGCAGTGCATGTTGGGCAATGATACTGTTTACTCTTTGATCTTTTCTTGAGTGTTCAGTTGCTTTCACATTCGCTGTAGATATATCATTTTGGCAACCATCTGTACTCATTCCAGTTTCTGTGGTTGCGTTTGTCGCAAGATTATTATGCTGAATAATATAAAATATTAGTAACCCAAATGTATTTGTTATGTATTTGTTTAATCGTTAAATTACATAAATGATAAAATTTAAATTTTTTCACAAAACCTGATATCTAAAAAGTAATGATTTATACAATTGTGAGGGGTCTGTTCCTATTTTTGCTCAAGTTAATACAATAAATACTCAAAAATTAATATTAAAAATTGTAAAAATAGTATATTTTTCACTTCCTAGGTGCAATATATGCTATTTAATTAGTTATATAAATCAAACATGTTTAACTAAACTATAGTAAACTTGTTTAATTGAATCCTATCGAAAGAACTCACTTCTTTTTGTTCAATAAAATGTCCGTTCCCAACCTCAATCTGTATGAAAGAATATTATGATTTTAAATATTCCAAATCTACTATATGTATCAATGAGCATGTAGATTTGTTAATTATTTTTATCAACCCAAGAGGATTTTCGCTAGAGGTCTCGCCGACTTTCGATCCTCCGCGTTGATTTTTATACAATAAATAAGTATTTCCGCGAAAACCCTCGTGGATAGACAAAAAACCTGCACAGATTTTCGATCAACCCACGAGGATTTTCGATTGAATCTTCGTAGACTTTCGAACCTCTGCTTTGATTTTTAATAAAAGCTCGTGAATGTAGAAAGAAGACTTATCCAAAAATAATCGTGGATTAATCAATTAATATCAACTTGGAGAAGTTACAATAAACGTCGATTCACCGACAACAACTCGCCGGCTCGCGAAACAAGTCTGAGATCCCCGAAAAGTTAGAGAACAGCCAACTTAGAATTTTTTTCAATCCATGTATGATCCACGAAGATTCGTTGTCCGATCTGTGTGGTATCCATGTTTAATCTTCGTGGATAACTTCGTGCAATAATCGTGGATATCCTCGTGAATAACGACGTGCATTGCTGCACTCGTCCCCACCTTACACTGACGGCTAATCAGCGCGCTCCTGCTTGACTCCCTCTCGACAGCCAACCAGATCACATCGACTCTCGTACTTGCGCTCGCGTCGACGAGATTTTGAAAGTTTTGACCTAGGGCAACTTCTGAATAGTGAACTTGGTCAAATTACAAATACTCGCTTAATCATTTCATCACCTTTCTTCACTTGCCTACTTTGGAGCTTCTGACTCATCCACCAGGTCGTGCAGTACCACAAAAAACTTGTGCCCGCAAGAAGAAGAGCCGAGTTCAGGGTACTAGTATAATTGTTTCCCGGCCAAATTCAATCGGTTTTTGACTGTTCGACTTTTTACAAAAGTGAGAACAGAAAAGTGGGTTGACTTTTGACTGTTCAACTTTTACAAGTTGGAAAGAGATCGGATTTTTTGTCATTCAACTCTCACGAGTCAAGTGACAGTCAAGCATCCTGATCAACAACGACGTCATCGGCAATTCGGACCTTCATCTCCAGGAGAAGTCTGACCTTGCTCAAGTGCATCAGTGGCATACGGTCACAAGTCGGTCATCCTACTTCATAAACAGCCTGCATTGATACTTGTCCTTTTCAGGACTAAACGTAGAGCTAAAAAACTTTGTAACCTAAAAGGCTAAAACAACTTCGATCATTCTCAGGGTCACTCTTCACTCGCCCGCCTTGTGACTGTCAGGCTACACTTAGCTGAAACGTATACAACTTCTACGATGTTACTGAATCTTTGCAAAACCTCGCAGACTCTCTCGAAATAGTCCCCTCTCGCAATACGTTATACAACAAGATAATCCACATGGATATCCATGCAATTTTTTTCAACTGGGTTACAATAAAAAAGAAAATTAAAATTGAAAAACATATACCTGTCAATTTATAAAATTTTAATAGTCTAACAATATACTTTCTTATAGATAAACAGTCAAAACTCAACTGGTTCAAGCGTTTATAAATATATGTCAGGTGTCAATAGTGAATTCATAAAAGAGAGGGTTGTATGCTTTATTAATTAGACGCTTTACATAATTTTTTCGTCGTTAAAAAATGACAAAGTTATTTTGGCGAATGCTTTTTTTTTAACTCCTTTTTAATTCACACTATCTACATAATTAGACAATAGGTAGAATGTTTTAGCAGTACAATAAGTGAGAGTGGAAAATAGAAACGTGTGTGAGCTCAAGTCCAGTGACATGAGCCCTAGTTGGCCAGGAATCTTGACTTGATGTAGTCTAGATCCGTAGCTTTTGCATGGTTGACTCATCAGAGGTAAATGTGTTTCTTTAATCTTGACTCTTCAAAAGAGATTTGTCCGAGTTCGGAAGCCTACGTGTTTGGATGGTTTTTCAACCTATCTTTATAGTAGGTTGAAAGTCTTCTTGTTTCCTCACTAACAGATGGAATGTCTAGATCGTTTCTGATGCCAACATTCGTCACATACCATGGAGCATTGACTATGTTTCTTAATATCTTGGATTGAAATCTTTCAATTATTTCGATGTTAGATTTGGAAGCTCCGCCCACAGTTGAATTCCGTATGTCCAAATAGGTTTTAGTGAGCTTTTATAAAGGAGTAATTTTTTTTTCCAAAGTTAGAACTGAATTTCTTCCAAGTAACCAGTACATTTTCCTGGATTTCAAGTTTAGTTGTTTTCTATCCGACCAGATGTGTGTTCTCCAGGCGAAGCATCGATCAAGGTGGATTCCAAGATATTTGACTTCAATGTATTGCTTTACCTCGGTACTATTTATGAGTACTGTTGGGCACGTGCCTTTGCGAAGAGTAAAGGTGATGTGGGCAGATTTATTCTCGTTTATCTTGATTCTCAAGCTTCTGAACCAGTTTTAAACTGTTTTCACGTGTTCCTGCAAATTAGCTGAAGCATTTACTGGATCCGAGCTTGTGCTGAGTAGAGCAGTGTCGTCTGCATATGTTACTGTGGTTGTGATATCAAAAGTAGGTATGTCCGCCGTGTACAGTAGGTACAGGGTTGGAGCGAGAACTCCTCCCTGTGTTTAACTAGCGTGGATATCATAAAGTTCAGTCGTGTCACTGTTTACTTTTACTTGGAATGTTCGATTTTCCAGGTACGATTTCAGTTGTTGGTAAAGACTATCTGAAAAGTTTTTTTTTGATTTTGTGTAGCAAGCCCGCGTGCCAAACCTTATCAAAGGCTTGAGCAACATCGAGAAATATGGCTGAGCAGTACTGTTTTCTTTCAAAAGCGTTTCGTTCATTGACAACTATCCTATTAACCTGTTCAATTATTGAGTATGACTCTCGCGAAAGCCAAATTGATGTTCCGGAATCAGCTTCTTTTCTTGCCATATCGGTTGGATTCTACTAACAAGGAGAGCCTTTCATCTGAGGGTCACAGATCCTTACCAAACTTGTTTGGGGGTCTTCTTGTACATAATAATGAAGCCCCCTATAGTTACTTTATTCCAATGGGCCCTGGAAACCATTATAAAGCACCATAAAGTATATATAATATAGTATAATGTATAAAATACCACTTATTGGTATCAGCCCTTGTACGGTCAAGTCTAACTGTCTCAAAAATATTTGTACATGAACTTTTATGGATTCTAAACACTTTTGCAAACAATAAACAATTGAACTCAATTGGTTTGCTGTGTAAGTTTTAAAGAGCGCACCAATTTGAGCTAAAATTAACGTACCAAACAATAAATATTGATGTAAATTATATGAAAATGTTTTTTATTTGTATAACTCACATGTCCCTTCTCTTCACCTATTCCTGACACTCATCTGGAGTGAA
This sequence comes from Trichogramma pretiosum, assembly GCF_000599845.2. Taxonomy (NCBI): domain Eukaryota; kingdom Metazoa; phylum Arthropoda; class Insecta; order Hymenoptera; family Trichogrammatidae; genus Trichogramma; species Trichogramma pretiosum. The sequence goes on along the minus strand of NW_019641641.1, from coordinate 2,957 downwards.
TTTACATATGTTTTGAGTGCCAGAAATAGGTGATAAAGAAAGAACAGTAAGTTTTATAAATGAAAACATTTTTACATGATTTAATATAAATATATTAGTTGATAAATGCATAAATTTTAGCTTGAATTGATTCACTCTTTGAGAATTTCAGTAAACCAATTGAGTTAAATTGTTTATTGATTGAAAAGGTGTTTTGGACATTAAAAACTCAAAGTATAAATACTTCTCAATCAGTTAGACTTGACTGTGTAAACCTGATATTATTATACGCTAATATATGGTATTTTATACATTATATTATATTATATACTTTATGGTGCTTTATAGTGGATTCCAGGGCCCATTGGAATAAAGTAACCATAGGGGGCTTCATTATTATGTACAAGAAGATCCCTAAACAAGTTTGGTAAGGATTTGTGACCCGCAGATGAAAGGCTCTCCTTGTAAGTATAACATTTTCACAAAGCTTAGCACAGATAGGTAGCAGGCTAATGGGTCTGTAAGATGTTACAAGTTCAAGAGGTTTATCCGGCTTTGGAATTAGTATAATTTGAGCAACTTTCCACTGACTGGGGAAATCGAAGACAAGCGTTTATAAGTATAGTTAGCTAACTGACTGCTTTTGGTGGAAGCTTTTTAAGAGAATTGCTATTTATCCCATCGTAATCGGGGGATTTCCGGTTGTTGTTTGTCTTTCGATCATGATGCGAGGGTATGATTGGGCATATTCCATCAATTTGTAGTTGCATGCACGAGCGCGTAGTTGCGCCCATCCAAGTGCGTGATCGTTCCAGATTCGACTTCTCGATTACATCGTCATCGGAAATTTGACTAATCCTTTTATAAAAAGTTGCGTTCATATAACGTGACAGTATTATTAGGTCTCCCTTGGGACCTAGATTTATTTTTCTTTACTGGCAAGAGCCAGGAGGATGGGTTGTAGCGTTAGCTTAGGTGGAAGGAAATAAATAAGTGAAAGAAATCAGAATTAACTGAGTAGAAATAAGTAATTATGATAATAAAGATTAGAAAAACGAAGGGCGCCCCTGCATGATAGTTCGTTTTGACCGGCTTGTCTCGTCGGCGAGATGCTACTCCCGGGCGCGAGTAAATCTACGTACGCGACGGATTTCGAAAGATCTGGACAGACTAATAAGGCGTTGACTCGACGGTTAATTGCAATTTCAAATACTCCAAGGCCTCCGGAATTTTCTTGCCACCAAATACAAATTCCGGGGTGGTCAGAATAATTTTGACTTGATGTTCAATGATGAGATCCGGCGACGAATAATATACACGAACGTTGCGTTATCACTTCGAAAAAATACTTTTCCTTGTAAGATGGATAGGATTTCAAAAATGTATCGATTCGATTGATACTAAACTTTCTACCACTTGAATATTCGCGAGCACTATGTTTTCCAAAGTATCGACAGCACGACGGCGACGGCGTCCATCCCCTACCAGGTTGCATGATGTTCAAATTGTAACGGTTGCGGACTTGGCGCTGGTGCGAGATGAGAGCTTGGTGGGGAAAAATACGCGCGAAATTGTCGCGGCTTTTATTACAATACGTTAAATTTTTCTTCAGTCTCTAATAGTCAATCAGCAAAGCCGTTGGCATAGCCTTTTCGCCCTGGCCTGCCAAGCTCTGATTTCGCGACAGCGTCAACGCTTTTTGTGCCCAACTACTTACGCTGTTTTTTGAGTCAAAAGTGTTTGTTTTTTAATACAATAAATATTCATTGTTATTTTTTTTGTTAAACGGAGTGCACGAATTTTTATTAACGCCCTAAGTTCAACTCCACTGCCTCGCACGGTAACATTGGTAGCAGAGAGCGTGATTTTTTCACTGCACTGGTAGAAGCAATATTATCTACCCAAAAATAGCGGTAATTATTTGTTGACAGCGTAACGGCCCTCTCATCGAGGCAGATTCATACGCAAACTTTTGAGAGAAGGTCTGTTTACTTTCTTTGAGCGCGAAAATGGATCTGGAAGCAGCACGTACGCTACTCGCTTCCCAATTGAAATTGGGAACGAATATAGTCAATTTTTACATAAATTCGACTACAAAAGTCAATGCGGAGAATCACACACTGGAGCATTTTGAGGCCCGCCTGCAGTTGCTCGAAAGCTATTGGGAGAAAGCCATGCAAAAGCACGAAGCGCTATTGCCTTACGAAAACCAACTAGCGACCGAGAGCTATTTTAAAAATGACTACTACTTGTCCATTGAGGCCAGATACATAGAGAACAAAGCCCTTCTGCAGAGAAAGATCAAGGAACTGCGAGGTCATGCCGTCATAGGCTCGGGAACGGCTCTGCAAGTCGACAGCCGAAGATACGATTACGTCGCTCCCCTCCCCAGTCTGTCTCTACCGACGTTCACGGGAAAACAGGATGAATGGGAGAGCTTCAAGCAGAGATTCTGCTCGTTGGTCCGCGACAAGGAGTCGATTCCGAGAGTCGCAAAGCTGCAACATTTGCTGAACGCGGTCCAGGGACCGGCTGCACTACGTCTGCGAGGTCTCGAGATCGTCGAGTCGAACTTCGACGTTGCTTGGGACATGCTACTGCGGCGCTACGATAATCAGAACATACGGCTGTTCAACGCACTAGAGCACCTCATCGAATTGCCGCGAGTGAAGGTACGCTGCGCAGAAGATCTCACGGATCTGATTGATCGCTCCGAGGAGGCCGTGCGCTCCCTTGACGGAGCTGCAATGCCCGGTGAAATTTTACGACAATTGGATTGTCCACTGCGTCGTGAGGAAGCTAGATGCAAACTCGCGTGAATCTTGGGAGATTTCGCGCGAGGAGACCCCGGAATTTCCGAAATACCAGGACCTCGTACGTTTTTTGGAGCGACGTATACAGACGCTCGAGCAGTCGAGAAATACGTCCGAGCCTTTTGAATCTGCTTCTCAATCGCAAAAAAACCGAGGTAGCAACCA